>NW_022900948.1:46597376-46600221 GCF_012274545.1 Fukomys damarensis
GGGGCTTTGCCCCTGCCAGGCGTCCGCTGGGGCTGAGTCCTCGCACGGTTAGCTGAGCCGCCTCGTCCTCGCCGCCAGGGCACAGTGAGATTAAAAACTGGAGTCAACCGGGCGTGATGGCTCAGCCCTGTAGCCCACCACTCCCAAGGGCTTGCAGGTTGGAGCGCAGTCTGGTCATTGCAGCAATTTAGCGAGGTCCTGTCTCAGAGGTATAAATAAAATAAGGGCTGAGGACGTTCCTAAGTGCGAAGTCCCTGGGTTCACTCTCCAGTAACCCGAAAGGGGAAAACACAAAAATAAAACCAAAAGAACCCGTGGACTTCGTTGTTACCAGCTTTCATGGGCTTTGCCCGGAGAGGAGCAGGCGCTTGCTGGCTGCGTTGCTCACTGCTTCCCTGTCCCCCTCGGCCCTGCTGCAGATCTACACAGACCCCACCAAGAGGCTGGAGCTGTACTTCCGGCCCAAGGACCTGTACTGCCACCCGGTGTGTGCCAACCGCTTCAGTACCAGCAGCCTGCTGCTGCGGATTAGGAAGAAGACCAGAATGCAGAGAGGGGCGCGTGAGGCCGAGCCCCAGCCCCGGGTCACGTTCGACCTGGAGATCCTGGGCATCATCTCCACCATTTTTAAATTCCAGGGTAACCAAAATCTCCCGTGGGGTCAGGGTCTTCCTGGGCCTGCTGTGGATTCTGTTCACACCTTCAGCACCTCCCCAGAGGATGTGGGCGTCAGTGTGGCGGGGGCCAGTTGCTGGGCCAGTGTCCCTCTTGCGGCGTCCTCCACTCGTCCACTTCTCTGTCCAGGAATGTCTGACTTCCAGTACCTGGCCATCCACACGGAAGCAGGCGGCAGGCACACGTCCATGTACGACAAAGTGTTCATGCTCAAGCCCGAGAAGGAGAGTTTCTTCCATCAGGAGCTGCCGCTCTACATCCCCCCGCCTATCTTCTCCCGTCTGGACGCCCCGGTGGACTACTACTACCGACCAGAGACTCAGCACCGGTGAGGACCTGCCCCCGACCCCGCCCCTGCCACGGTGCTGGCCTCAGCCGGGCTGCAGCCGGAGTCCTGGGTCCGTGGCTTGCGGGGATTGGCGCACCTGTTCCCGGCCTTGTTCGCTGTCTCATACTGGCTGCAGTGGTTCCTCAACTGTTGTGAGGAAAGGGCACGGCCGAGCATGGGGCAAGGCCTTGATAAGCCAGGCCCCGCAAAGTGCAGAGAACTAAGCTGTGGGCCTCGAGGGTTCCTGCCGAGCGGAGGTCTCTTTGGTTTATTCCCCTGGTCCTTACTGCCAGGCCACCCTCTCCACCCAAGAAATGCTGTGTGTGCATATCCACTGGACCCAGCCCTTTGCCACCTGCTCTGCCCCCTCAGCCTCACTGTTCTGCCCAGGCAGGCGTCTTTGGCTTCCGTCCTTCCCTACCAGGCTTGCCCGCAGAAACTCCACCGTTTGCCCACCGATCACAGTTCCCGGCTTGGGTCCGCCCAGCCCCCACCTACCTGATGTCACCCCTCTAGCTGGCTGTGACTCCCTGGATCTTGTCCACTGTGTCCCGTCCCCTCCTCAGGACAGGCACTGGGTGTCTCTGGAATCTGTGGTGGGCTTCTACCATGCGAGGGGGAAAGCCATATGGTGACTCACAGGCACTGAGCACACACCCCTGGCGAGACCCCCTGGATTCGGGTGAAGGGCGCCCTGATGTAATTAGAGGCCGGCGTGGAGAGGCAGGCCTGGGCCTGGGCAAATGCCGGCTTTTCCCTGGAGCCCAGCCACCTGTTGACACGAAGGAATAGGATTTCCCATGTAGAAAAGCCGGGACTGAGTAGTGTGGACAAAAATGAGGAAAAAGACTTCGAAAATACCCAGCCCGAGAGTATTAAGTTCACCAGCGCCCCTCACTTGTGTGGCTGCCCTGGGCATTGTGGGCTTGGGCGGCATCCAGGCCCCACATTTCCTGCGTGGAAGCAGAGCCTTGGGTTCTTGCGCCACATGGGCAGCATCAAGCTCTGTCACACGAGCTCCTTGGCCTTCACACATGGCTCGGTGCCACCCTGTCCTTAGTTTTGTGTGCTTTCTTTTTTATTTAAAATTTGTGTGTGTGTGTGTGTGTGTGTGTGTGTGTGTGTGTGTTTTTGAGACAGGGTCTCCCTATGTAGTTGAGACTGACCTAGAACTCACTATGTAGCCCAGGCTGGTCTCAAACTCACAGTGATTCTCCTGCCTCAGCCTCCCCCGTGCTGGGATTATAGGTGTGCGCCTTCACTCCCGGCTCTGTGTTTTCTTTTTTAAAACCAGACATAAAACAGTTTTTGCTTCTTTTTTTGGTCCTGGGGATCGAACTCAGGACCTTGCATTTTCAAGGCAGGCAAAGTGCCACTGAGCTAAATCCCTGGCCCTCAGTTTTTAAAACATCTTATTTTATTGTGAGTTCTCCAAAGATCTCAGTTTGGCCTGCTCTGTTCTCTGCTGTAACCTCGGTGCCCAGAGCACAGCCTGGCCTGGAACTCTTGGGCCTGGTGGAGAAAGCTTTTAGGTAGCAAGGTCTGTGCCAACAGAGAAGCGGGCAGAGAGGACACCCTGAAGCACAGCCAATAGGCGGTGGTGGTCCTTAGCTGTGTTCCTTGGAAATATGGGCTCTGTACACTTATGCGGCTCAGTCCGGGTGCCCTTGCATGGAGAGTGCATGTGCTGGGGCAGACTCAGGAGCCCGATGTCTGGGCCGCATGGCAGTCAGCTCCATTCTGGGCCAGGCGGGAAGCAGGACTGAGCACGAGCAAATGGTAGGTCCCCTGGAGAGGTGGGTGGGGTGGGTGGGGGGGCGGAGGGGCTCAGGGAGCCCTGCA
>NW_022900948.1:46600294-46653003 GCF_012274545.1 Fukomys damarensis
CAGGGAGCCCCAGGAGCTGCTGTTTGAAACCAAGGGACGATAACCAGAGCTGGGCAAGGCGGAGACCCAGGCAGAATCCCAGGCACATGCAGGGGAGGGGCTGGGAGCTGGTGCCCCAAAGCCAGGGACCCCAGAAGTGTGGGGTTGCCTGGGCTGAAGCAGTGGGCTTAGGTCACTTCTTCCAAGGTATGCTGTTCTCTGCCTTTACGGAGAGCTGGGCGCGGGGCTGCATACCTACAGTGCCAGCGACTTGGGAGGCTGAGGCAGGAGGGTGGCTGGAGCCCAGGAGTTGTGCCTGTGAACATGGCTACAGCAGGCACACAGTGCTGAGCAGACTTGACTGCGCTTCTGAGATGAATGCCCGCTAAGCTAGGCCTCAGTCGTTTTCCCCAATTGTCCCAAAAGTGGCTCACAAGCCACCAAGGGCCTCACACATTTCTTTTTGATGCCTCCTGTGCCTGTTGAGTCTGTCACACCCCTGCTCTCCCCAACTGTTCTGCTTGTGAGAGTGAAATGAGCTTCTTAGAGAAAAAAACAGCTGCAGAAGCTTGTAACTGGAAAGGGTCACATGGTGTGGCCTGCCCGCTGTGGAAGGACCGCAGTGTGCGGTGCCCCAGCATGGGAGTTTTGAGAAGGGTGTGGTGTGGCGGGGTGATCCCTTTTTTTAAAGTTACATATTTCTGAAATGTTTTGGTTTTCTTTCTTGAGTCAAAAACAAGGATACACAGAAGAAAGTAGAGCCCCTTCTGCACAGCTGCCCCCTGTGCCGAGTGGCAGCTCAGGAGTCCGTGTGTGGCCGGTGGACAGCTGTTTCCAATGTCTGGGGCAGGGACAGAGGAGGGGCCGGCCATCCCAGGGTCCCCAGGCCACTTTCTCTTCTTACCAGTTTCTGGGCTGTCAGGCTGCGCGTGGGTCCTGGGCCTGCGCTTCCTGCAGGCTGGGGGGACTGGCCGGGTGGGTGCCTGCACTCCTGGAGAGAGGGGAGAGGCCGGTCCTGTTGACCCGTGCAACAGTTCTCCATGACCTTAGACCATGGCGCTACTGAGCCAGTATCAGGCCCCCTCTGGTCTTGCCCCAGGGCCTCTGGGAGCTGCCACTGGCAGTCACGGCTCTCTGTCCTTTGGTCAGCAGCCTGAGAACATGGGTCCTCCAGCAGCCCCCTCCGAGACCCTCCCCTCATCCTGTTTCTGGGAAAGGGACCCCCAAGTGTGGGTCGCTGGCTCCCTGCCAGGCCCCTGCTCTCAGTGGTCTCCTCTGCCCCCAGGGAAGGCTACAACAACCCCCCCATCTCAGGTGAGAACCTGATTGGCCTGAGTAGGGCCCGTCGCCCCCACAATGCCATCTTTGTCAACTTCGAGGACAATGAGGTACCCATGCAGCCGCTGGAGGCTGCGGTCCAGACGTGGAAGAGGACCTGCACCAACCCCATTGACCAGGAGGTGGAGGAGGAGCTGAGGAAGGTGAGTCCCTGCCCTGCCAGCACCTCGCACCGCCCCCTAGCCGCTCCTTCCTGTGTCCCTGGGGGTTGGCTTTGCTGAAACTGGGTCATTAGTGCTTGCGTTCACCTACCACTGTCATGTATGATGGCCATGCCAGTACAAATCCTGAATTCCAAGGCTGAAGGGGCCTCTTAAAATTCTTAAGCAACCCCTGGGGGTGTTGAAGGCTGCACTGTTGGAAAGTGATTGGACTGTAGCACCGGCACCTGGCAACCCTTGGGTAGCATTGAGACAAACCAAAGGCAAGCCGACCGTGCGCCAGGCCCTGGCACTTTCACCCCAGGTAGAGCTGGGGCTGTCACCTGGCACTATACCTCCCCACTGGCCACAGTTGCAACAAGGACAGAGGTGGGGCCAGAGGGCCTCTGTGTGTTGTGCCCGTCGTTAGCAGGAACAGCAGGCTCTCTGCGAGGTATGCCCTGCTGACCTGGGTGGAGGCTCGGCCTGCCTTGCTTAAGCTGAAGTCACGCTGCTCCCCCAGTGGTTGTGTCCTAAAGAGACCCTGTGGCTGGCTGTCTTGCTGCATTTCCAGCAGTCACCTGGCAGGGAGACAGTGGGCACGGCCTTTTGCAGTCTTTGCCTGGCCAGGGCACCCCTCTGCCTTTGTGCTGTCTCAGCTCAGCGCTGTTCGGGCTCCTGGCTGGCCTGTTCCTGCTGGGGCCGTGTCCTTCGCGTCACAGTCACTGGCCATACTTTTGAAGCCCCTGCTCTCCCCGAGTCTCCTCCGGAAAGACCCACAGGGGCCTTGGCCCGGGGGGGCTCGAGCTGCTGGTGCTCATCTCCGCCTCTGCCCTCCACCCTCCCCAGCTGTTTGACCTCCGCCCTGTCTGGTCACGCAATGCCGTGAAGGCCAACATTAGTGTCCACCCGGACAAGCTGAAAGTCCTGCTTCCCTTCATGGCTTATTACATGGTAAGTGCCAGCCGGGCCTCCACCCCGAGGCGACGTCTTAGAGCCAAGGCGGTGGCAGTGGCCCTGCTGCCCGGCACCCCCCATCTGGCCTCCTGAGACATCTTATTAACCATCTGGGAAGTTTCCAGCCCGAGTCCGCAGAGTTTCCCACAGCCTCCTCATAGTGCTCTGGGCCGTGTCTGGGTGGCTTTGGGATGATGTTCTGTGAGCACCAGGCGCTGGGTGAGACTGCACCGCACGCCCTCTGCTCCTCCCCGGGGGTGTTGGCACAGACCCCTTTTTACCCACGCTGCGCCATGGGCCGCCCCTGGTGAGAGCAGTGCCACCTCGGCCTGGGCCTGGGCCTGGGCCTGGACCTCAGCTCCTACTGTGACCCCACCCAGGATGGCTGGGGATGAGGTGGCCCTGCTGAGGTAGGAGAGCCTGTGTAAGATGTGACTGTGAGGATTGACGACAGGTGGCAGGGGCAGTCCTGCCAGACTCCAGAGGGCCAGCCACCTGGTGTCACCTGGCACCGGTCTTAGACATTCCTTCAGAAGTGCCCCTGGGGGCAGGCGTCTGTCCATGAGGACAGCAGCAACATTGCATACTCTTAGAGGCCATGGCGGAGGCTCCTGCTGTCGCCCCTCACCTCCAGGGTGTCCCCAACTCTGGGCTCTGCTGCCTCCTTGTGAGGCTTGGCCCCTCCCTGTCCAGGCACAGGCAGACCGGCCCCGGCACCGCCTCACAGTGCACCTTTCCTGCTCCCAGATCACAGGCCCCTGGAGAAGCCTGTGGATACGGTTTGGCTATGACCCCCGCAAACACCCAGAAGCCAAGATTTACCAAGTCCTCGATTTCCGAATCCGTTGTGGAATAAAATATGGTAGGAACTACTAAAAGCTTTACCTTTGTCCTCGCGCTTTCCCACTTGTAGCTTCTCTTTTGTAATAAGAGGGCGTATATGGGGGTACGAAAGCCCCTCCCTCCCACGGGAGTCTGTGGGACATGGCAGCATAGAAATGAAGGCCCCAGCTTGGTCCTGGCTGCATTGTGGGCCTTCTGTTTTCCAGGTCACAGCCGCCTGTGACCTCATGACACAAGCCAGGCCCTGCTGTGTGTCTGAGCCTAGGACTGCAGTGCAGCCCACAGCCAGCTCCCATCCCTGGGAGCTGGCGTGGAGAACCAGGTCCTGGCTCCAGACGCCTGTCCTTGCCTGCAGGTTATGGCTCCAGCGACATGCCTGTCAAAGCCAAGCGCAGCACCTACAACTACAGCCTCCCCATCACTGTCAAGAAGCCGCGTAAGTGCCCAGCCCCATCTGGGCGCGGAAAGAGGCGCCGCCCAGGCAGCGCTGGAGGGCCCTGCTGGCCATTCCTGCCTGTGTGGAGGGAGATGGGTGCAGGAAGGCAGAGTTCCCAGCCCTGTTCACCAAGTGCTGCCCTTGCCCCATGCAGCCACCCAGCTCATCAGCATGCGCGACCTGAAGCAGGGCCTGGGCCCGTCGGGGACGGCCAGCCCCCGGAAACTGGCCTCCAACAAGTACAAGCTCAAGGTGGGTGCCCCAGACCCCAGGGTGCGGGCCTGGCCTAGTTGGAGGCCGAGGACAGGGATGAGTCTGTGGGGCTTTGGGCCCACCCAGCGCCCTCTCACCACTCCCAGCGTGGGGCCCTCCAGAAACGCGGGGTGCAAGCACTCGGAGTCCCGGAGAGCACGGATCATCTGGGTGGAGGGGTGGTGACAGGGCTCACAAGGGAGAGGGGGTGCCAGCAACTGCGTGTGGCCACTCCCCTGAGCCCGGACCTCCTGAGGCCCGCAGCCACCACCAGGATGATGCAGAACAGGCGCGTGTGTGAGTTTGGAGCCAGAGCGGAGCAGCTGGGGCGCAGCTGGGGCCCCCCTGGGTGCTGGATGGATCCTCACAGGCTCAGCTCTGCCCCCACACTGCCCCGCTGTGATCAGCACTTTCCAGAACCTTCCCACACTTGGGCTCCGCGCTGCCCCCTGCCCTGGGGAGATGCGTCCCCGACAGTCAGCCCCACCCTAGAGGCCCTGCCAGGGGAGGTGGGGGCAGAATGTGAGCACCACAGCCATCTCCATGCTGTAGGCAAGTGGTCTTCCCAAGGCCCCTGAGGGCCTGGCTGCCTCATCTCCCCTCCCAGCCTCCTGGGAGCCGTCAGGATTGCTTCTTCCACATCTGGTCCCCAGGCTAGGCTTGCGTGTGTGCCCTGGTCCCGGGGACCAGCCAGCTCCTGAGACCCCCACGGGAGCCCGCCCCATGCGCCTTTCCGACACGGCCTGCCCAGGCTCGCTAACCACCCTGCTCTTCCTCCAGGACTCGGTCTACATCTTCCGGGAGGGGGCCCTGCCGCCCTATCGACAGATGTTCTACCAGCTGTGTGATTTGAATGTGGAAGAGTATGTACGGAAGGGGCCCTGGGGAGTCTGGGCAGGGCTAAGAAATTGGCCAGAATCAGTATTTTCTGGAGCTCTCACACCTCGTGTCAGCAAGAACACCTGGCCCGGGCGCCGGGTGCTGCCCACGGAGCTGCTGCACGTGGACAGCTCTGGGCACTGGTGTTCTCCCTGGAGGAGTTAACCCGGGTGGCCGCAGGCATCCTCCTTACTGCGGCACCTTTGCTTCTCCTCCCTCCGTGGTTGCTCACACGAGAGTCCATGACACACTTGCTGTGACCAGTCAGAATCCTGGGCCCTTTTCATCCTCTTGTTCCTAGTGATTTATTTTGCGGGGGGTAGCAGGGACCGAACTCAGAACCTTCCACTTATAAGGCAGGTGGTGGCACCATTGAGCTAAATTCCTGGCCTCCTAATGATGTTTAAAGAGTTGCAAGGGCAGGCATCGGGGTAGAGGTCAGGCAGCGCATCAGATGCAGCTTAAAATCTGGGGACGACAGTGACTTCCCAGAAAGATGTGATTGGTTACTACCTATCTTGGGGCAGTTTGGGGATCCCAAGGAGCCAGCTGGGGCCGCACAGCTCCCTCTAAGACATCGCTCAGCGCTGCTTTTCTCAGCACCATAGCACCTCTGCCATACTGCCCACTGGGAACCAAGGCTCCCATAGAATCTCGTATCCCACACCCAACCTCCTGCCTGCAGTTTGCAGAAGATCATTCACCGCAATGACGGGGCGGAGAACGTGTGCACAGAACGGGACGGCTGGTGCCTCCCGAAGACCAGCGATGACCTAAGGGACACCATGTCCCTCATGATCCGGCAGACCATCCGCTCCAAGAGGCCAGGTGAGAGCTGCGCAGGGTGAGGGAGGCCAGGAACGTGCTCCTGAGGTGCTGCCTGGGAGATCCTCTTGCCCTGCCCTCAGCGGGTGGGAGGCCTTGGGAGCTGTGGCCCAGCCTGGTAGCCACATCCTGGCTGCCCAGGGAGGCCCTGGGTCCAGGGGTCTGAGACAGCAGGTGTACAGAGGGAAGCGGCTGCTGTCTGAGGCTGGGGCCGAGACTGCAGCTTCTAGTCCCTTCCCTTCTCACTTCCTGGAGCAGCTTCTCCAGCACCGGGGCTCAGGCACCTGTCATTGGAAAGGGTTCCCCAGGAGCCCTCCAGCCTGTTTGGGGCCACCTGGAAAGCCTGCCCTGGGACACACACGACCTTGTTTCCTCCTGGCCCAGCTCTCTTCTCCAGCCCGACCAAGGCTGACCGTGCAAAAGAGCAGCTGATGTTTGAGTCCGGGGAGGAGGAGGAAGAGGAGGAGGAGGAGGAAGAGGAGGAGGAAGACTTCAAGCCCTCGGATGGGAGCGAGAATGAGATGGAGACGGAGATCCTGGACTACGTGTGAACAGGCCTTCGCTCCTTGGGATGAGCGGGGAGACTGGTGCCCAGCCTCGTGCAGAGCCAAGGAAATCCATGGCTCCTACTGCCAGCCACTGTGGGAGGCCTCTGTGCAAAGCCAGAGTCCCAGCAAAGCAGGCCCAGGCCTGGCTGCAACCCGCGTCTCAGTTCACCCTGTCCCCTGGGTGCTTGGGGACATCCCAGGCTCCGTGCATCCATGGCCCACCCAGGCTCAGGACCTTGGGCTGCGCCTACCGAGAGTAGAGGTGGAGGTGGTATAGCTTGGTACAGCCATCTCCGCCCATGGTCACTGGTGGCCAAAGTCTGCGCTTGGTTTTGGATCCCATCCTTTGGGATTACTGCAGAGGCCAGGCCCAGCCGGAACTATCCTATTAAGTCAGTCTTGCAAGCAGTCTTGGTGTCTTGGCTCACAGGTTGGGGCCACAGGGCAGTTTCCTCTTGCTTTGGGGTTCCTGAAGCACCTCCGTTGCTCCTTTTCCTTGTTTGGGGATGAGGCCTGTACACTTCTCCAGCTGGGTGAGACAAGGACACTGGGAGTGACCTGGGCTGTGCTCATCCCTGATTTACATGAGTGGACACCTTCGGGGGCTCCCTGGAAGCAGGTCCTGTTGTCCCATCGCTTCCCAGCGTGGAAGCAGAGACTCCTGTGTGCCTGCCCAGCCTGCCTCCTGGGCATGCATTTCTGTGCAGGTTCCTCCTGTGCTCCCCACGGGGCAGCAGCACCACTTCCTGTAGGACACCGAGCCACAGATGGGCCATTTGCCTGCTTGTCTGTGTGACTCTGAAGCCTCCCAGAAGCTCAGTATACAAACTGGCCACTAATCTCAAAGCCAAAAGCCTCAGGCTAGCCCCCACCTGCTGGCTGGGTTCCTGGGAAACCTCTTCCCAACACAAGATCAGAATGCTGGAGGCCTTGGTTCCTGTGCAAATCTGAGGAAGGTGCTGAGGCAAGGACCCCCGACACCCCCTGCAGCTAGGCTTTACCCACCCAGAGCATGGGGTGGGCACCTAAGGCCTGCCATACAGGAAGGGCTTCCCAAATCTTGGAAAGTACAGCAATTCCTTTCCTAGAAACCCTCCTTTTGGAAAAAAAGCTTTTTGTTATGAAAAATGTCAAACGTACACGGAAGTCCTGAGTATTTTTATGAAGCTCATGTATCCATTAGCTGGCTCCAGTAGTTGCTAGGTTTTGCCAGTATTGTGCTGTCTATGCGCCCATGTTTTTATTTTGTCTTTGTTTTGCTGGCCTTGCTCTAAGGAAACCCCATACTTCCCAACCTCTAAGACCTGAGAACTTTTTCTTAACTATAACAGTGCTGTTACTACACCTGTTCTAGTTAGGGTTCTCCAGAGAACAACTACAATATTAGAATATATACAGTTATAGGATTTATCACCTTGCACAGTTGCGGAGGTGCAAGTCCAAGGTCTGCAGGGGCGTGGGAGGAGCTGTGTGCTGGTGGGTTCCTTCCCAAGCAGAAGCCCACCATGGCAGGATGATTTACTTTTGTCAGTCCATTCTTTAAAATTTTAAACTCCACCCTTAAACACCTTCACAGACCATATATCTGACACTGTGGTCCAGCGAAGTTGACATACAAGATTGACCACCACAATTAATAAAATTTCCAGTACTCCCATATTATCTGATTCTGTTACATACTCATGTTTCCCTGATGGTCTCAGAAATGTCTGTCTTATGGATCAGGGGTCAGGCACGGCTCTCCTCTACCTTCTGCTTTCTACCAGGAGATGAGGTGGCATAAGGCCCCCACCCAAAGCTGAGCATAGCTGGTGCCAGGCTGTTGGTCTCCAGAACTGTGAGCAAGATAGATTTCAGTGAAGTGTCCGATCTTGCTACAGTGACAGCACAGGAAGACAGAGCCATTTGCCTTAGAGAATGTCCACGTTCTGGATTCAGCTGGCTGCTTCTCATGATGGCAGCTGATACCCATCTTTTTTGCAGATTTCCTGTGAACTGGAGAAGCCTGGGTCACATTCTGCCCTGTGTTAATGTTTCTCGGTGAGACAAAATACCCAACACGAAGTTGGAAAGGGAGTGAGTTTATTCAGCTCACAGTTCATAGAGGTTTCATAGCTGGTTCAAAGGAAAGGATAGCAAACAGGCATTACAGAGGAAAACAACATGGCACAAGGTAGCAAATGTAACAGTTTAACAGCATCTTTCTGCCTCTTTTACTCAGACTACCAGGATTCGGGTGGCATCAAACTAATTGTGTGGTGGCTTATAATTATATCTTTAGCCCCCACCAGACGTTCCAGATTCAACTACCTCTGAAAAAGAAAGTCTCACCTCTGCATGAGGATTTGGGTGACTGTTAAACACAAACCATATCGTTCTTCCCTTGGTTCCCCAAAACTCACACATACTCTATGCAAAAAAGCATTTAATCCATCTCTAAGACTTGCCAAAATCCTAATAGTTTTGGCATTATTGAAAAAGTCCCAAGTCCAAAATCTCTGGGATTCAAAGCAAACTCTTAGCTGCGAGCCCCTGTACAAATGAAGTCAAACACAGGATAATGTAACTGTTCCAAAAGGTACAAACGGATTCAAAGGGATGGGACCAAAGTAAGTCCAAAATCCAGCAGGCCAAACATATTCCACAGTTCTGAGGAAATCTGTGGCGAGTCAACACCAAAGGGCTTGGGTGGCACCAATCCTGTGCCACCTCTGGTGGTTGTAGCTCCCATGGCTTACTTGTTGGGCCACCTCTGTTCCCTCGTACTTTAGTTCAGCAGTCCATGTTCCTGGCTTCTCCAAACTACTGGGGTCTCCACTGCATCTTTGGCATTGCACTCATAGCTTCACACACTGCCTTCTCAGGGGCACCCTGTTTGACCTCCCAGACCTGAAATCTGGTGGAGGTCTTCCTGTCCCCACAACTCTTCCATTTTGCATGTACCTTAAACCAGTGCCACATGGATGATGCAAAGGTCTGCTGCCAGCTGGAGCAGTAGTAGTCTTCCCTCTCGGCTGTAGAATGCCTGGATTGCTGAACACCCTGAACCCAATCCTGAGGAACAAATTCTCTAAGCCACCACCATACTGCAATAATTTCCCTAGGCCACTGCTGTTTTGGAACAACTTCCCTAGGCTGCCACCATTCTGGAACGTGGTGCTCTGGGTCAAAGCAAATTCTTTCACCTTTACAACTCTGAGGCTGCAAAGGGTGGAGTCCTGCTGCTTCCTGTGATGCCCTCAGGTTGTCTTTTCTACTCTGTTCCTTCTCAGCAATCAAGATCTCATCTGCTGTATCTTTGTAATCCAAAGCTTTACTGGTACTTCGTTTCTGGCCAAACTAAAAACATTTTAAGTCATTCTCCTGGGCTCTTTGCTTTTGATTTTCAACATAGATCTGTCTGAATGCCCCCAACAGTAGCTGTGCCACTGCCTCAATATTCAATTGCCTTGAAATTTCTTCTGCAAAATTAATTAGTACATCACCCATAATCTCAGTCTCAGGCAAAGTCTCTGGACATGAATAAAATGTAGACAAACTTTCTGCCAAGCCATAACATCATTTGGAGTCCAACAGCCAATGCAGTCCTTTTTAAAGCAGAATTCTGCCTAGCCTGTTATTTACAAGTTTCCTGGTTTGGGCTCTGACCAGAATCCCCCATACAGAACGGCCTAAGGCATTCCAGGTCTTCAGCTGGCAGTTCTGAATCTTTTGGCAAAGTGAGCATTAGCAAAATGCAGACAAACTTTCTGTCAAGCCATAACACACATCTGGAGTCCAGCAGCCAATGCAGTCCTTCCCAGCAGAAACCTGAGCCTGATCTTTACTGGCCTCTGCCCAGAAGCTCCCATACAAAACAGCCTAAGGTGTTTCAGTGCTGCTGCTGTAAGCCTACATCTCCAGGTCTTTCCTAATTCTCCCCCTTCCCACAAGCCAGTTCCAAAGACTTTAGCCACATGATCAGGTAATGTCACAGCAATGACCCCACTCCTGGTACTAAATTTCTGTGTTAGTTACTTTTCTCTTATTGCTGAGACAAAAAAGCCAACATCCAAAGTGTAAAAGGAAGGGGTTTATTTGGCTTACAGTTTATAGATGCTTCAGCTGGCTGTAAGACAGGGCTGGCAAACAAATTTTGCAGAGGAGAAGCATGGCACACACCAGTTAGCAAAGGTTACGAGAGATCTTCACCAAGTGTGTCTGCCTTTTTTGTCCCATCCAGACTACTGGGATTAGGATGGTGCCAAACTAATCACTCACATGTAGTAGGTTGATAATCATGCACCCTTATCCCCAGCATCACATGTTCCAGATTCAACTACCTCTGAAAAAGAAAGTCCCATCTTGTCTGTGTGAAGCTTGGAGGGACATCTAAACACAAACCATAACAAGGCCCAAGGCCTATGCCTAGGTGGTGCCTCTGGCCTAGAGATGCAGGGTGTCTGCTTGATGTCTGGTATGGGCCTCACCCATTAGTCTTCTATCTGGCAGTTGTTACTGGCCATAGATAATCACCTGGATCCAATACTTCTTTACGGACTACAAAGCAGTAGTTGTTAGAATTCCGTTGTTGCAGTGCTATGGAGGACTCTTCCTCCTCATCCCTTTGATTACCCTGAGATATCAGTGGGACAGGGAAGGCAAGAAAATACCCATTTCCTCTTTTGTCCGTTTTCAAAATGCAGGCATTCCTCAGCTTCCAATGGGGTTCCACCTCCTCTCCGGTAACCCATCATTAACATCTGTGGAAAATGCATTTAGTACAACTGGCCTCACCTTGAATGTAAACCAAGTACTTGTGCTAGCATGGGGTTGGGCCAAACCATCAAGCACAGAATCTGTTTCTCTTAAAGTGCTGAATAGCTCATATTTATTGATCATTGTAAAGAAGAAAGTGAAAAACCCAGTGGTTGTATGGCTGTACTTTCACACCATGGTAAAATGTTAAAATTTCAAGTCAAACCCTATAATGAGGGCTGTCTGTCATGTGCACTAGCAATGACTGGGATGACCAGGGGCCTTCCCCACGCCCCAGCTGGGACGACCTCTGAGATGGGATGCAGTCAGTTGTAGGGTTTCTCTTGATGTCCACTTTGTCTGTCTTTGGTGGTGGGTGGCCCAAGGACAGCTCCTGAAGGCCTTGGACCCAGCTCTCTGCTCTACCTGGCTTCTTTCCTGGGCCCCTGGCTGCCCAGGCTCCTGCTGTGCATTTCCTGCCCTAGGCAGCCATCTCCCTTAGGGGCCTGCCTTCCTTTGTCAGCTTCCTGGCACTGTGACAGAATACTTGGGATAGTCAAAGAGGAAAGGTTTGATTTGGATCCCAGATTCAGAAGTATCAGTTCCCGAACACTTGGCCAGTGGCTTCAGGCTTGTGGGGGCACAGGACATGGTGGCAGAAGGAAGACACTGGAAGAGGAAGTGAAAGGGGAGAGGGGAAGCCCTGGGTTCTGACGTCCCTTCTGAGGGTACTTGCAGTGGCCTAAGCTCTGCAAGGCCCTGCCTTTTAATGGTGCCACCACTGGCCAGGAGTGAGGGCAGGGACCAAGCCTCAGCACAGTTTGGGACACACAAGGTCTACACCAGGACACTTGACTTAAAAGGTCAACTGTTGTCCCTGCAGGGGCTTTTGAATACACTGAGCTGAAGATGTTCATTTAGTTAAGGGTGTGTGTGGGGGTGCTAAAAAAAAAAGAGTTCATACATTTACTATCCAATTGAAAAACTTCTGATTTTACATTTTTTCCTGCCTATGATGACACTAGCATAACAATTATCTTTCTCCTTTTAACATACATGTAACATTTTCACAATAAGAATGTATTTAGTAGTGAGATGTACTAGCGTATACCTGTAATCACAGCATTCACAGCATTCTGGAAACTGAGGCAAGAGGACTGGAAGTTTGGGCTACTTAGCAAATTAGAAAGAACTGATCACAAAATTGAGAAAAAAATAATTTAAATGCTTGGGAATGTAGCTCAGTGTCAAAGCCCTGGGGTCAGTCATTAATAACAGATATGCAACAAATAAAAAAATTAAAAATAGATATTAAAAAGGCACTACTCTTTTTCCCTTCTGCCCTCCATCCTCCCTCAGCCCTTCCTCAGCTCCTCCAACAGCTCTGCAGTGAGGATCCCAGCATATGACACCCCGCACCCCAATTCACAAGGACTTCCTACAGCACCCATCTCATAATCCCCAGAGCTGTCACATGCCCAGCTCACCTTAGTGCTTCCTGTTCAGCCCTCTCCTCCCGGTCTTCTCCCTGTCCGTAGCCTCCTGCCATCCCTTGTGTGTGGAGAAGCCCTGCCTCTGGGTCAGGCAGCTGCACACGGACTCAGGGCTTGGTCCCGAGATCCCTGTGGGTTCTGGGGACACAGCAGAGTGGCACAGGGGTTATGGTACCTGAAGGCCCAGGCTCCTAGATTTACAGAGTCTTGCAGGGGCCAGCCTGAGGGGCTGTGGGCTTGGTAGTCTCAGGTTCCACCCTGCCAGCTGCTGTCCCAACCATGGAAAAGGGCTGTGCAGTGGGGACCCTGAGTGGCCACAGTTAGGTGACCCCAAGCCCGCCAGCTACTGAAAGGAGAACTCTTGACACGTGGCTTGTGGCATGTGGTCACTGCATGACATTTGTGGTTTTCAAGAGACACCACTCCCAGAAAACCTGAGTGGGGACTTCGCACTGCCCTCACCTCTGTGGTCAGTTCCCTCCTCACAAGCTCCAGCTCTTCTGCCCCCTCTGCCTCTCTCTGCCTGGCTGAGCCCCAGGCTCCTTGCTCCGGCCATGGCTGTGGCCAGGCATTCCTTCAGTGCAGCCCTCCAGGCTGGGCCAGAGCCCCTTGCCCACCCCTCACCACCCAGAGCCTCTCGTCCTCTCCTGGGCCTCACAGCCTGTGCTGCTCCCAGCCCCCAGGGCAGGTCAGTGGTGAGCTCAGAGGTCCTGGAGAACAGGTCAGCCACGCAGGGCCCAGGGACTCACAGCCGTGTATGAGAAGTCACACGGGGTCCCCCACCCACTCCCCCTGCTGCGCTCGAGGCACTTAGAGCTGGGGACAAGGCGTGTCTGTTCTGAAGGTGACCGCAGACCCTGGCAAAAGAGCCAGACACAGTGTACCCAGCACCCGCCAGGTGCCAGCCCTGCCAGCCCTCTGCCTGTACCACCTGCCTCTGCTCCCAGGCTGGCAGTACCCTGCACACGTGCACTGTGGGTACCAGGAGCGGCCTTCCCTGGGAAAGACGGAGGACCTCGCACCTGTCCCGTGTGTGGCTCTGTGCGTATTTCCTGTCCCTCAGCTCGTGCTTGTCTGTGGACATGACCTTGGCCCCAGCTCCATAAATACCTGAGGCCCACGGGGAAGGCCACCGGGGGCAGACACTCAGCATGGGTCGCCTGGAGCTCACCGTCGTGGGCCTCGCCTGCTGCTTGGCCGTGGCCAGTGCCGCAAAGGTAAGAGGGGCTCACGGAATGCCCGGTGCTGTGGCTTTGCCTGGTCTGTTTGTGCTGCAGGTGCTCTGGGAACTGTGGGGACAGGGCCTCGAGGAGGGAGGACAGTGAGTCGGAGGCAGAGAGCGGGAGCTGAGCAAGACCCCTTCAGGGATCCATCGTGGCCTGGGCACGGACCCTGCGCAGCCTCTGCCTGGCTCCTCTCACTCCTGTGATGTCCAGCACAGGTCCCAGCTGAGTTTGACTTCATAGCCACCAAGTGCAGGTGGTGGCGTTGATGCTTCTCCTGCAGTATATTGGCACAAGATCCCCTGTTGGTATGAAATTCAACTGCCCAAGGCACGGTGAAGTCCTATTTGCAATCGATAGTGATCCTATCTGTAACCCTCAGTGACCTCATCTTGTCCCCATTCTACAGAAGGAAGCAGGTGCCCAGGGCACAGAAGTGGATTTGCCAGCATCACACAGCAGCCAGTTCCTGTTCCCAAACAGGACTCAGAGACCTGCTGTAGCCCAAGCCGGGGGTGTGGCTCCTGGGGAAACTTTCATACGGGTACCTCCTAGAAGGAGCAAACCTCACCCTGTGTGCAGTGTTCCTCCCTGGGGTGTGCATTGAGGCCGCACCACTCAGCCAGGCCCCGTGCAGCACCCTCCACTTACCTGCCAGGGCAAGAGGACCAAGTGACAGAATAACAACAGTCATGTAGAGATGGTGGCCGTCTGGGCCCAGACCCCACAAGGACACATGCTCAGTCCCCAGCCAGAACACGGGCCTGTGCCCTGCTGACTGGGAACATGGGTTGGTCCAAATTTCCCTAGAATCAGAAAGCAAGACACCAGGGTGGGATGCAGTGACCAGGAAACAGGGCTGGGGTTCGGGAGCAGGAGCCCAACCCTCCCCCACTGTGGACAACAGGCCACTCCTGCCTTGTCTCCCGTTCCTCTGAGGCGGTCTCTGGGAGGCCCTGGCACGCGTTTAGGTCACCACCCAGGCTGCCCAGGCCCACAGTCCCTGACCCTGCAGTGTCTCACCCTAGCTGGGCCCGGTGTACACAGAAGGAGGGTTCGTGGAAGGTGTCAACAAGAAGCTCAGCCTTGTGGGCGTTGACTCTGTGGACGTCTTCAAGGGCATCCCCTTTGCCACCGCCAAGACCCTGGAGAACCCGCAGCGGCATCCTGGCTGGCAAGGTGAGCACAGGTCTGCTGGGCGTCTGTGCGTGGGTGCTGAGGGCAGCCACACCCTCACGCCATGCACTCCTGCCTCCTGCAGGGACCCTGAAGGCCACGGACCTCCAGACAGCATGCATGCAGACAACCTTCACAGAAGACAGCGTCTTTGGGGACCAAGACTGCCTCTACCTCAACATCTGGGTTCCCCAGGGCAGGGATCAAGGTCTGGCCCCGAACCCTGCGGGAATCCCCAAGCAGGAGCCGGGGCCCTGCAGAGGGGGGTGCTGGGGGCTGTAGATCAGAAGCCCCTGAATTCAGCCCAGATGTGGGGCTGGGTGTTCCTACCACTGATCCTCTACCTGGAGTGGGGGGCAGGGTGCCCGCTGCAAGGAGACACACAGAGCATTGGTTGGGAGACACAGGGCAGGCATCTGGGGGTCACCACCCTGCTCCCCACCTCAGTGTCCCAGGACCTGCCTGTGATGATCTGGATCTATGGCGGTGCCTTCTGGAAGGGCTCTAGCAGTGAGGACGGGGAGGAGATGGCCACCCGTGGCAATGTCATCGTGGTCACCTTCAACTACCGCGTCAGCACCTTGGGCTTCCTCAGCACCGGGGATGCCAACCTGCCAGGTGCCCTGGGTGCTCTGGGGCTGGCACAGCGGGTGTGACTGGTGCCCACGGGGTGCAGGCTCGGCTCATCATGCAGCCCAGCTCTGGGCCTGGATGACCACCCCTGTCCTGCTCTGCCCCCAGGGAACTACGGCCTTCGGGATCAGCACATGGCCATTGCCTGGGTGAAGAGGAACATCGCGGCCTTTGGGGGGGACCCCAACAACATCACCATCTTTGGGGAATCAGCTGGGGGTGCCAGCGTCTCCCTGCAGGTCTGGGGCTCCCCAGAGGGAAGGGCCTGACCCCAAGGTGGGGATGGAGCCAGGGAGGCCGGGGAAGATGGAAGCCGGAGAGGAGACTAAGCGGACGGGCTGGGGTGTGCTCAGCCTGGTGCAGCCGGGTGACAGGACTCCTGGCTGTCGCAGACCCTGTCCCCCTACAACAAAGGCCTCATCCGGAGAGCCATTAGCCAGAGCGGTGTGGCACTGAGCCCCTGGGCTATCCAGCGCAACCCACTCTTCTGGGCCCAAAGGGTAAGCGGAGGGGACGGGGTGGGCAGGGAGGAGTCTGACAGCCGCCCGGGGGGCCCTTCCCGGTCCTCACTCTCTGTCCTACCCCATGAGCCATGCAGTGCCTGCTCCCTGGCCTCACCTAACCACCCACCTGCACCCGTCCCCAGGTCGCTGAGAAGGTGGGCTGCCCCACGGACGATACCGCCAGGCTGGCCCAGTGTCTGAAGATTACAGACCCCCGGGCCCTGACTTTGGCCTATCACGTTCCCTTCAGTAAAGAGGAATGTGAGTGAGGGTTTCAGGTTGGGGCTCTAGAATTTCTGGAGCCAGGAAGCCACTCCGGGGGTAGGCCAGGCACCTATAGGAGAGAGGAACGTGCTGGGGCCAGGGCCCAGGCCTATTACTAACTTCTGGGTGCCCAGCAGCTTGCTGGCAGGCCTAGCAGGACCCCAAGTAATAGGGGAAAGAAGCTGTCCCTGTTTCTGCTCCTCTCGTCCTTCAGCCTTGAGTGTCTGCTGTAGAAGCTGATGCACACACGGTCCCTATCAGGCCCCAGACGGTACACAGCCTTGCAGCCCCTTTTCCTGCTTTTCGGGGAATTCCCAAACTCAGAAACAGCCAGGTGCTTGTGATACAATCTTCTGGGCTTCCCCCGCTCGTTAATCCTGTAAACTCTACTCACCACCTGCAGTAATGGAGGCCTTGCCAGCAGGACCCAGCGGAGACCCTAGAAATGCCAGATGCCAGCACAGCAGTGCAGCTCCCTCTTGCTCTGTCTCTTTAGCCAGATGTGCCCGCTCATTGGCATCTTACAGAATGGGCACTAAATTGTATTTGTTGAGAAAGAAAAACTGAAGCAAATGCTATGGCCCCAATGCAACTCCCTTATTTTTTTTCCTGTTCATGCTGTTGGGGATCAAACTCGGGACTGGTGCATGCTGAGCTTTGCATCCCTGTGCCGAGCTCCTGGCCCTGCCAACCGATATTGTTTGGGGCCTGCTGTAGAAAAGCTTTGTGGGACCTGGGGAAAGCTGGGGCCCCACCTGCCCAACCCAGGTACCTGGTGCTCTGGGGCCAGCAGAGGGTCCCAGTGAGATACCGGCCACCCACAGTGGATGGATTCCAAAGGAGACCCCAAACCATGGGAGAGGGCAACTCTTCTCTGAGGCTGAAGGTCTTCCGTGCCTTTGGTCAAGTCCAGGGAGAACACAAGAAGGGGAAGGAGGGACAGCCCTGAGCCCTAAGCAGTGTGCTCTCCATGTGGGGCCGCGTCACAGCTTCCGGACACATTTAGGATGGTCACCGGGGGAGAAGGGAGCCACAGGCATGTGGTGGGCTGGAGCAGGGACGCAGCCGAACCCCACGCTACAGGCCAGCCCTGCCCGGGGTAGGACTCTCCAGGCCTGAGGCCTCAGGCCGGGCTTGAGAAGCGGTGGTCTAGGCCCAAGAAGGAAGTAGATGAGCTCTGGATATAAAGGGAGGGCCCGAAGTGCTGGAGGCTCAGGAACCTGCTCCCTCTCTCCCAGATCCTTCATTTCACTATCTGGGCCTTCGCCCTGTCATCGATGGAGACTTCATCCCCGATGAGCCTGTCAACCTGTTCTCCAACACTGCTGACATCGACTATTTATCAGGCTCCAATAGCATGGATGGCTACTTTCTTGCTGTTGTCGATGTGCCAACCATCCAGGAGTCCAACAAGGACACCACAGTGTAAGCAGGGGTCCAGGACCCATGGGCAGCATGTGCTTGGCACAGCTGAGGAGGAGCTGCCTGGGGCAGAAGCCATCAGCACAGGGGAGACTGAGGAAGGTGGCGCTGTGTTAGCTGGGTACACAGACGGCCTCCTGGTGGCTGTAGGGGCACAGTCTGGTGCCTGCTCGGTCCCTGCAGGGAGGACTTCTACTGGCTGGTCAGTGGGTTCACCACGAGCAAGGGGCTGGATGGCGCCCGGGCCGCCTTTGACGTCTACACCGAGCGTTGGGCTCAGGACCCATCCCAGGAGACCAAGAAGAAGACCGTGGTGGACCTGGAGACCGACGTTCTCTTCCTGATTCCCACGGAGACATCCCTGGCCCAGCACAGAGCCACTGCCAAGTGAGGGTGTGGGAAGGGTGTGGCTTCCTGGGGCAGGGATCTTCTAGGGCGGTGCGCCTACCTGCCATGGCCAACAAAGGAACTCATGAGGTCCGAGCTTCCCCACTGAAGGGAAACCTGCGTAGAGATAAGGTGTGAAGGCATGTGGAGAAAATACAAACCTTTGTGGACACTGAATCACAGGAGGAAGGAAGGTGCCTCCTAATTCTCTGTATGGCGGTGGCTTTGGTAGCTCATAGGCTAAAATGGCACAAACGCTTGTCCAGGTGAGGTAAAAGCACAAGTGAAATTGTACAGTCAGAGAGCTTGGGTGTCCACTTTCCCTCTGCCAGGTTTCAGCACCTCAGTTTCCCATGAGTCTTGGTCGGTACCCTGTCAGGACCCATCTCTGGCCAGGCAGTCCCAGGTAGCCAGCTCCTAACCCAGGCTGTGTTTCCTCCCCTCAGGAGTGGCAGGACCTACTTCTACCAGTTTTCTCTGCCCTCTCGGGATCCAGGCTCTCCCAAATGGCTGGGGGCCAACCATGCTGTTGAAATGGCCTATTTGTACGGAGAGCCTTTCACTAAGCCCGAGTTGTACCAGCCTCAAGACAGGACCCTCTCCAAGGCCATGATCGCCTACTGGACCAACTTTGCCCGCAGTGGGTAAGGCATGGACTCAAGGCTGGGGCCCAAGGCAGCAGGCTAAAGGACCTACTACTATGGCCCTGGATCCCCTGGGTTCTAGTCCAGTTCCATCATTCAACAGCAGGGAGGTGTTGGACAGGTTGCTTAACCTCCCTGAGCCTTAGCGTTCTTCACTGTGCAGGGACCCCAACGTGGGCCACTCTGCTGTACCCACTCACTGGTACCCCTACACCACGGAGAAAGGCAACTACCTGGACATCACCAGCACGCTAGACAGCAGCTCCATGAAGGAGCACCTGAGGACCAAGTTTCTACAGTTCTGGACCCTGACCTACCAGGCGCTGCCCACTGTGCACCAGCAGATGAGCCCTGTGCCTGCTGCAGACGACTCTGAGTCTGCTCCCATGTCCCGGGCAGATCTCTCCCAAGCACGTCAGATGTCCATCGCCTTTGGATTCTAGTGTTCATGTCTGGTCCCATTTGGTCATAGGTTTGGGCCCCCGGGGCTGCTTCTCCTTGACTCTTCCTAAATAAAACCCCAACTCTCCACATCTGGTCTTTGTCTTTGCTCCTGGGATAAGACCCGGGGAAGGAGAGGCCATAGGTCATTCTTAACAGAAACAGGTATTTGGACCAACCCCAACCCATCACCTTGGTCAGTCTGCAGCCTCCACAAAGTCCACAGCACAGTCCTCATCTTAGAGAAGAGGAGCCCTGTCTGGAGCAGTTGAGGGTGGGGTCTTTTGTTGGCAGGAATTAGCACTCTCGTCCTGACCGACTCTCACCCGGCCTCATCCAGGGTCCTTAGCTGGATGCATGCTTACCAGGCCTCTGGTAAAGTGGTGGCGCCTTTGGGGTGAAAACCACGGAACAAGGATTCAAGGGAAGCAGGGACCCAGCTGCAGGGGGCAGGAGAGCATATGCAAAGGCCCAGTGGAGCCTCACTGGCTGCAGTCTCAAGTCTTTCCAGACAGGGAAACACCATAGCAAAGGAGCAAGGATTCCCAGAGGACTCCTGCCTAAGGCAAAGCTAGGCCGCAGTCCCTACGAGGCATGAAGTGGCAAAGTCCTGCTGGTCCTGGGCTGTCACTTTTCCTCTGGTCTTCTCCCTTTCACACTGCATGCTTGATCTCTTTGCAGCTACTCTTACTTAGTGCTGAATTCCTGAATACGACTTGGAATCTACAAGATCCTAAGTGGTGGGGAAAGCCCCAGTAACACAGCTTTCATCGATTGTCTTCCCAAAGCTGTGGATGGGCAAGCCACCATCTTGTGTCATGAGATGGTCGTTGCACATAATGGTTTTAAATGTTGTGAAAAACTCCTTATAATGTAGACAAATATATGCCTATAATCCCAGCCACTTGGGAGGCTGAGACAAGATAATTAGAAGTTTGAGGCCAGCTTGGGAAAGTAAGTGAAACCCTGTCTCAAAATAAAATACTACAAATGGGGTGGAAACCAGACATGGTGGAGCACATCTGTAATCCCAGATCTCTGGGAGGCTGATGTAGGAGGATGGAATGTTTGAGTCCAGCAGGGAAATTCAGTGGGTTAGTAAGACACTATCTCAAAAGAAAACAACCAAAGAAACAAACAAACCCCTTTAAAAGGGCTGGGATGTAGGTCAGTCTGCAAGTCCTGAATTCAGTTCCTAATAAAAGACACATACATGGGCACACACACACACACACACACACACACACACACACACACAATAAATAAATAAATAAAAATAAAAGTTTAAAAGTAGAAATAAACTTTATTGGTCCTCAGGAATTGTTGATATTCATTTTGTCCTTAATACTATAGTTGATGCTACTTTTATTACTATACCCAAGGTCACATGCCTATTGCTATTCGTTGGTTGTCTTGAGATGCCAATATTTAGATTGCCTTGGTGTCCTTAATACGTAAGGTGGCCCATTGCAGGAGAACTGGATACTTGGCTGAACACACTGCAATCTCCCTTTTAATGTCTATAGACGTGGTTGGATTCATGGACAGAGGTTAAAGGCCAGTAGTTAGCTATGCCCAGAGGACACCAATGAAAAGGACACATTAATGAAGGAGGACTTCACACCAGTAACAACTTTCGCATACAAAAAACCCTGCAAGCCTCCACACAAGACAGACACACAAACACACAAAAATAGAAACCTGAGACAAGCAAAAGAATGCCTCCTCGACCTCTCAACTTCCTCAAAGCTGATCCATGGGACATGGCGGGAGATAAGGCTATTGTCAGTGATCAATTAATGAGAGATACCTTAAAAACAATCAGAGAACATGGAAAATAGAGTAGATCCAGCAGGTCCTAGATGATGTAAAGAAGACTACAGTGAGATGAATTAAAAGCATTGGAAAATGAGAAGAGAACATAAATGGCATTACAAAACCTGTTTATGAAAATGATAGGCAAGAACAATGAACATAACACAAAAACATTTCACATACAGGTAAGTAAAGTCTATAGAACCCCAATAGCCACAAGCAGAAAAGAACTTCTCTACAACGCATCATAGTCAAACTTCTAGAAGTCAAGAACAGAATCTTGAAAGCTCTGACAGAAAAGCAATGCATCACTAATGAAGGAAAACTCCCCTAGTTATAGCAGACTCTTCCACACAAGACTGGCCAGGAGAGTGTGGAGTGAAGCATCTCCATCCCTGAAGCATCTCCATCCCTGAAAGAAGACAGTTTCCAACCCAGGCTGATATCTCCTGCACAAGCATCTTTCCAAATTGATGGAGAAATAAGATACTTTCATGATAAAGAGCACCTAAAGAAATTCATGACCACCAAACCAGCACTCCAACACATTCTCAAGGATACCCTAGAGAGGAGAACAAAGCTGACATTTCAAAAAGTCTCTTAGCATAAACACATGGAAAAGGGCAAACAGTTAAGTAGAAGGGAGACATAGTCAATCAACAGCAGTACAGGAAGGCAGTGACAGGAAGAAGTCAGTACCCTTCAGCAAAAACTCTCAATGTGAATGGTCTCAACTCCTTGATCGAAGGACACAGACTGGCAGAACGGAACAAGGAATAAAATCCAACAATATGTGGTAAGCAAGAAACACATCTACGCTTAAAAGAAGCTCATCAACGAAAAATCAGTGGGTGGAAAACCATGTTCCATTCAACAGGATCCCGATGAAGAGCAGGTGAAGCTGCCTTAAATTAGGACAAGTGGAATTCAAGCCAAAGCTGATGAAAAGAGGCAAAGCAGGTCACTACGCATGGATTGAGGGTACGATGCAACAGGGAGAGATGATGATTATTAGCATACATGCACCAAACAACAGTGCCCCAATTTCGTAAAGTCAGCTGCTGGACAGAAGAGATCAGGTAAGCATAAACACAGTTATTGTGGGGGTCTCAATACCCCACTATCACAAATTGATCAAATACATGCAGAAAATCAACAAAGAAATTCCAGATTTGAACAAAACTTTCAAGCAAGTGGCCTTCATAGATATTTGCCATGTTTCACCCAACTACAACAGAATACACATCCTATCAGCACCACCTGCAACTTTCTTCTAAATAGACCACATGCTAGCCAAGAAATCGACGATAAGTAAATGTCAAGGAATTGAAATTATACCGGGCATATTATCAGACCATAGTGCAATGTAATTAGGAGTCACCATCAAAAGAAACAACAAAAGGAAAACAGAAATTCTACAAATACACAGGGACTAAACAGTATACACTTAAGTAAGCAATGGGATAGAGGAAAAAAATCAAAGAGAAAACAGGACAGTTTCTAGAACTACATGATAGTGCCAGTAAAATATACTGGAATGTATGGGGCTCAACAAAGGCAGTCCCAAGATGGAAATCTGTAGCTGTGCACGTTAACATCACAAAAACAGCAAGAGACCAAATACTTGACTTAACAATGCACTACAAGTTCCCGCTAAAAAAACGAGAACACTCCAAAGCCAGATTAAGTACAAAGAAGAAAGTTACAAAGATCAAAGCAGATATCAGTGAAACTGACACCAAAAACAAAAACAAAAAGAAAAATACCACAAAGAGTTAAAGAATCTAAGTGTTGGCCTTCAAAAACAAACAAACAAAAAAATACAGCAGACAAAATGTTATGGAATTTAAACAAAATAAAACAATCAAAAAACAATGCCCCCCAAATAAAGGAAAAGACTCAAATCACTGCAATTAGAAATGAAAGAGAAAAAAACCAAAATGTATACTGCAAAAAAAAAAAAAAATTGTTAAGAACAGTATCACAAACCTCCACACCAATGAGCTGGAGAATTCAGTTTATTGAGATAGACCAATTCCTAGAGATAGATGAATCACCAAGATTCAACCAACAAGTATAAAAAACTGAATAAACCAACAAGGAACAATGGAGTCAAAGCAGTAATAACCCACTAAGAAGAAGCCAGGTCTGGATGGGTTTGATGCTGAATTCCACAAGGCTTCAAGAATTCTGATACTGGCCGGGCGTGGTGGCACATGCCTGTGATCCCAGCACTCAGGAGGCTGAGGCAGGAGGATCGCTGTGAGTTTGAGACCAGCCTGAGCTACATAGTGAGTTCCAGGTCAGTCTCAACTGCATAGTGAGACCCTGTCTCAAAAAACAAAAAAAAAAAAAAAAAGAATTCTGATACCAATATTCCTCAAGTCTGTGTATGAAACTTAAGGGAGGGAGTGCTGCTAAGGTCATTCCTGGCATTCTTGGAAGTTTGCATTGCCTTGATTCCAAAATCAGATGAACAAACAAACAAACAAAAAGAAGAACTCTAGACTAATCTCTTTAATGAATACAGATGCAAAAGTCCTTAAGATATCGTGAAGCAGAAGGCAACAAATCATTGAAAGGACCATGCATCATGACCAAGTAGGCTTCACCCCAGGGATGCAAGGATGGTTCAACGTACCTAAGTCACATGATCATCCCCACCAATGAAGATGAAGCCTTTCACAAAACCCACCATCCTTTCCTCATAAAAACACGGGAAATGAAGTCTAGGGAGATGATAGCTCAGTCTGATAAACTCATTTATAACGAATTGACTGCCAGAATCATATTAAATGAAGAAAACCTGAAAGCTTTCCCTGTCAAATCGGGAATAAGACAAGGATGTCCATGATTGTCACTCCTGTTCAACACAGTATTAGCAAAAGCAATTAAGCTGGAAAAGGGGAAAAAGGAATGTGTTTAGAAATGCTAAAGTCAAGTTATCATTGCTTGCAGATGACATGAGCTTCTACATAGAGGATCCCCAAATGCACCAAAAGACTCGTAGGAGTTATCTCCAAATTTGGGGACGTACCCGTGTGTATAGCATGTACACAGAAATCAATAGTGTCCTGTACACTAAAAATGAACCCACCGAGAGAGATGTTAGGGGAAAGTACCACCATTCACAATAGCACGAAGAAAAATGAAATACTTACAAGTTAACGGAAACAAGAAAGTGAAGGACGTCTACAAAGAAAACTGCAGAACGCTGAAAAAAATTCCTCTCTTTTTAGAATAGCACATTAAAGACGAATGATCCTTAAAAAGGAGGCCTCGTTTTCACTCTGCCTGCTGCCCACTACCCTCCTCTCCGTCCCTCCTCCGTCTCCTCCAACAGCCCCACGGTGAGGATCCCAGCACCCACCCCTGTGCCCCGATTCACAAGGACTTCCTGTAGCACCCATCGCACCATCCCAGGAGCTGTCACAACCCAGATCACACAGCATTTCCTGTTCAGAGCCCCTCCCTGCTCTTCCCCATGTCCCCTCCACCCTCCCGCTGTCCCCAGCTTCCTGCTATCCCTTGTGTGTGGAGAAGCCCTGCCTATGGGTCAGGCAGCTGCGCGCACAGACTCAGGCCTGGGACCCGAGATCCCCGCGGGATCCAGGGACACCACAGGGTGGCACAGGGCTTGAGGCTGCCCTGGAGGCCCAGGCTCCCGGATGGCATAGAGCCTAGCCGGGCCCAGCCTGTGAGGTTGTGGACCTGGGTGGCCTCGGGATCCACCTGGCCAGCTGCTGTCCCCACGTCTGAAGAGGGCTGGAGAGACCCCAAGTGACCACAGAGGTGACCCCGAGCCCGCCAGCTCCTGAAAGGAGCACTCTTGACACGTGGCTCGTGGCATGTGGTCACTGCGTGACCTGTGTGGTTTTCAAGAGACACCATTCCCAGAAAACCTGAGTGGGGACTTCGCACTGCCCTCACCTCTGTGGTCAGGTCCCTCCTCACAAGCTCCAGCTCTTCTGCCCCCTCTGCCTCTCTCTGCCTGGCTGGGCCCCAGGCTCCTTGCTCCGGCCATGGCTGTGGCCAGGCATTCCTTCAGTGCAGCCCTCCAGGCTGGGCCAGAGCCCCTTGCCCACCCCTCACCACCCAGAGCCTCTCGTCCTCTCCTGGGCCTCACAGCCTGTGCTGCTCCCAGCCCCCAGGGCAGGTCAGTGGTGAGCTCAGAGGTCCTGGAGAACAGGTCAGCCACGCAGGGCCCAGGGACTCACAGCCGTGTATGAGAAGTCACACGGGGTCCCCCACCCACTCCCCCTGCTGCGCTCGAGGCACTTAGAGCTGGGGACAAGGCGTGTCTGTTCTGAAGGTGACCGCAGACCCTGGCAAAAGAGCCAGACACAGTGTACCCAGCACCCGCCAGGTGCCAGCCCTGCCAGCCCTCTGCCTGTACCACCTGCCTCTGCTCCCAGGCTGGCAGTACCCTGCACACGTGCACTGTGGGTACCAGGAGCGGCCTTCCCTGGGAAAGACGGAGGACCTCGCACCTGTCCCGTGTGTGGGTCTGTGCGTATTTCCCGTCCCCCAGCTCGTGCTCGTCTGTGGACATGACCTTGGCCCCAGCTCCATAAACACCTGAGGCCCACAGGGAAGGCCACCGGGGGCAGACACTCAGCATGGGTCGCCTGGAGCTCACCGTCGTGGGCCTCGCCTGCTGCTTGGCCGTGGCCAGTGCCGCAAAGGTAAGAGGGGCTCACGGAATGCCCGGTGCTGTGGCTTTGCCTGGTCTGTTTGTGCTGCAGGTGCTCTGGGAACTGTGGGGACAGGGCCTCGAGGAGGGAGGACAGTGAGTCGGAGGCAGAGAGCGGGAGCTGAGCAAGACCCCTTCAGGGATCCATCGTGGCCTGGGCACGGACCCTGCGCAGCCTCTGCCTGGCTCCTCTCACTCCTGTGAGGTCCAGCACAGGTCCCAGCTGAGTTTGACTTCATAGCCACCAAGAGCAGGTGCTGGCGTTGATGCCTCTCCTGCAGTATTTGGAGCCGGTATGGTAAAATGTCTTCATCTGATCTGAAATTCAAACATACCCATGTCCCCTGAAGTCCTATTTTCCATGTCTGGGGAACCTGTCTATAACACCCCAGCAATCTCAGCCTGCCCTGCTTTACAGAAACATAACAGTTTGCTCAATGTGACCCGGGAACTATCTCCTCTACCCAAAGAGGAGTCCTAGACCAGGTCTAATCCATTCTGGAGTCTGGCTTCTCGTGTAGCCTCCGTTCCACTGTCCTCCTGGTTTTCCTCACCCCTTCCTGCCTGTGTGACTTGCTCTTGAACCTGGATATTGGGACACTGGTCCTGAGGCCCCCACCCTGAGGTCCTCAGGCCAATCTCCTCCTCACGGACCCTTCTTAGAGTCACCTTCCAGTCCCTCAGGCACTGACCTGGCTCTCTGTTCCTTCTCAGAGGCCCTGGGTGCTGGAACAAGGAAGTTCGAATACCAGTGCTGCCCAAGGCACCTGGTAGTGGTTGTTTCTGGCTTCTTCCTCTCCAGTTCCTGCCTGCCTCACTTTCCCTCCCAGGGTGACATCAGCCTGATCTCCAGAGGGCTGCTAGGACATGGCTGGGTCCACGGGTGCAGGCCACCCTGCTTTTCCCAATCTAGGACCTGGCACAGGTGAGAGGTAGGAAGCAGTAGTGGGCACCAGTGTGTGGGCCAACAGGGCAGCTCTAGAGCTCCACCTCAACAGGTAGACGGTGGCACTGGGAAGGGACAGAAGCTGGGCTCTGAGGTTGGACAGCCATGTCCCAGCAGTGTGACCTGGAGGAAGAGAATCCTGAGTCTCTGTCCCCTCGGTGGGCAGTCGAGCACCTCAGGGGGCAGTGGGGACACAGCAGCAGTTCTGATTGCCTGAGCAGGGGCGTAGTCCACACACAGGTGTGGCAACGTGGACATTGGGCGACCGACACCATGCCAAGCCTGCCATGTACCGGGAGAGGAAGGGAGGAGAAAGCAAAAGGGCCACCCTTTGGACAGCTCAGGACTGGGGAGGAAACATTTTTCACCCTCTCTGTCTGATGCACTGAGCACCCACACTGTCCGAAAGAAGGAGAGAGTCTCTGGTGTGTCCCAGCTTACACACGGGGAAACTGAGGCTCCCTGTTGCAGGAAGGCAGCCATAGCTGGAACCAAGGCTTCTGAGCTAGTGGAGTGGAGGCGTGGATCGGTACAGCGTCCCCAGTCCCAGGGAGCAGGATGCCCAAGGGTGGGCTGCAGGTACAGGAGCCTGCCCCTCCACACTGTGGATGAGAGGCCAAGCCCACCTTCTGTCCGCTCCTCTGAGGCGGTCTCTGGGAGGCCCCGGGATGCCGGCGCCTGTTCAGGTCACCACTCAGGATTCAGGCTGCCCAGGCCCACAGTCCCTGACCCTGCAGTGTCTCACCCTAGCTGGGCCCGGTGTACACAGAAGGAGGGTTCGTGGAAGGTGTCAACAAGAAGCTCAGCCTTTTGGGCGGTGACTCTGTGGACGTCTTCAAGGGCATCCCCTTTGCCACCGCCAAGACCCTGGAGAAGCCGCAGCGGCATCCTGGCTGGCAAGGTGAGCACAGGTCTGCTGGGCGTCTGTGCGTGGGTGCTGAGGGCAGCCACACCCTCACGCCATGCACTCCTGCCTCCTGCAGGGACTCTGAAGGCCAAGGACTTCAAGAAGCGATGCCTGCAGGCCACCATCACCCAGGACAGCACTTACGGGCAGGAAGACTGCCTCTACCTCAACATCTGGGTTCCCCAGGGCAGGAAGCAAGGTCTGGCCCCACACCCGGTGGGAATCCCCAAGCAGCAGCCGGGGCTCTGCACTGGGGGGTATTGGTGTGTGCAAAACAGAAGCCCCTGAATTCAGCCCGCAGGGGCAGCCAGGTGGCTCCCACTACTGGTCCCCTGCCTGGGGCAGGGTGCCTGCTGCGAGGAGACAGACTGGACTGGCCTAGGAGACACAGGGCAGGCATGGGGGGGTCACACCCTGCTCCCCACCTCAGTGTCCCAGGACCTGCCTGTGATGGTCTGGATCTACGGCGGTGCCTTCCTCATGGGGGCCGGGCATGGGGCGAATTTCCTCAACATCTACCTGTATGACGGGGAGGAGATTGCCACCCGTGGCAACGTCATCGTGGTCACCTTCAACTACCGCGTCGGCCCCCTGGGCTTCCTCAGCACCGGGGATGCCAACCTGCCAGGTGCACTGGGTGCTCTGGGGCTGGCACAGCGGGTGTGACTGGTGCCCACGGGGTGCAGGCTCGGCTCATCATGCAGCCCAGCTCTGGGCCTGGATGACCACCCCTGTCCTGCTCTGCCCCCAGGGAACTACGGCCTTCGGGATCAGCACATGGCCATTGCCTGGGTGAAGAGGAACATCGCGGCCTTTGGGGGGGACCCCAACAACATCACCATCTTTGGGGAATCAGCTGGGGGTGCCAGCGTCTCCCTGCAGGTCTGGGGCTCCCCAGAGGGAAGGGCCTGACCCCAAGGTGGGGATGGAGCCAGGGAGGCCGGGGAAGATGGAAGCCGGAGAGGAGACTAAGCGGACGGGCTGGGGTGTGCTCAGCCTGGTGCAGCCGGGTGACAGGACTCCTGGCTGTCGCAGACCCTGTCCCCCTACAACAAAGGCCTCATCCGGAGAGCCATTAGCCAGAGCGGTGTGGCACTGAGCCCCTGGGCTATCCAGCGCAACCCACTCTTCTGGGCCCAAAGGGTAAGCGGAGGGGACGGGGTGGGCAGGGAGGAGTCTGACAGCCGCCCGGGGGGCCCTTCCCGGTCCTCACTCTCTGTCCTACCCCATGAGCCATGCAGTGCCTGCTCCCTGGCCTCACCTAACCACCCACCTGCACCCGTCCCCAGGTCGCTGAGAAGGTGGGCTGCCCCACGGACGATACCGCCAGGCTGGCCCAGTGTCTGAAGATTACAGACCCCCGGGCCCTGACTTTGGCCTACAGATTGCCCTTGGTAGCTCAGGAGTGTGAGTGGGGGCTTTCAGGTGGGATGTGAGTGTGCAGGAGTGGGGAGGCCTCTCCGGGGGAGGCCAAGTGCCCGCAGAATACAGGAACCTGCTGGGGCTGGGGCCTGAACCACTCACCCACTCTGGGTCCCTAGCAGTTGGCATCAGGTGTGGGCACAGTGGAAATGGGAGGGTATCACTGGCCCCCCTCTCCTCTGAGTCCTAAGTGACCCGCCTGGAAGCTGATGAACACATGGTCTGTACCAGGTCCCTAATCATGCAGAGATACAGCCTTCGCTCCCACTGTTAGGGCGATGCCGCGACCCCAGACCAAGGCCCCGTGGCTGCGTGTAACGCGGCTTTCCATCCGCCCCTCCTTCATCAGGCAAACCTGACTCACCGCCTGCGGTCATGTCACCTCTCCCGGGCAGTGCAGTTCCCTCCTGCTGTTGGCCAGACGAAGGCAAAGCAAATGCTATGGCCCCCGATCCTTTTTTCTTCTTTTCTTTATCTTTTTTTTGTTTATGCTGCTGGGGATCAAACTCGGGTCTGGTGCATGCTGAGCTTTGCATCCCTGTGCCGAGCTCCTGGCCCTGCCAACCAGGAGGGTCTGCTGTAGAAAAGCTTTGCGGGACCTGGGGAAAGCTGGGGCCCCACCTGCCCAACCCAGGTACCTGGTGCTCTGGGGCCAGCAGGGGGTCCCAGTGAGATACCGGCCACCCACAGTGGATGGATTCCAAAGGAGACCCCAAACTATGGGAGAGGGCAACTCTTCTCTGAGGCTGTAGGTCTTCCGTGCCTTTGGTCAAGTCCAGCGAGAACACAGGAAGGGGAAGGAGGGACAGCCCTGAGCCCTAAGCAGTGTGCTCTCCACGTGGGGCCGCGTCCCAGCTTCCGGACACATTTAGGATGGTCACCGGGGGAGAAGGGAGCCACGGACATGCGGTGGGCTGCGGCAGGGACGCAGCCGAACCCCACGCTACAGGCCAGCCCTGCCCGGGGTAGGACTCTCCAGGCCTGAGGTCTCGGGCCGGGCTTGAGAAGCGGTGGTCTAGGCCCAAGAAGGAAGTAGATGAGCTCTGGATATAAAGAGAGGGCCCGAAGTGCTGGAGGCTCAGGAACCTGCTCCCTCTCTCCCAGATCCGATAGTGCAGTATCTGGGCTTTGTCCCTGTCGTGGATGGAGACTTCATCCCCGATGACCCGCTCAACCTGTTCTCCAACGCTGCTGACATCGACTACTTAGCAGGCACCAACAGCATGGATGGCCACCTATTCGCCACCATCGACATGCCAGCCGTCGACAGATTCTACAAAAACATCTCGGAGTAAGCAGGGGTCCAGGACCCACGGGCAGCATGTGCTTGGCACAGCTGAGAAGGAGCTGCCTGGGGCAGAAGCCATCAGCACAGGGGAGACTGAGGAAGGTGGCGCTGTGTTAGCTGGGTACACAGACGGCCTCCTGGTGGCTGTAGGGGCACAGTCTGGTGCCTGCTCGGTCCCTGCAGGGAGGACTTCTACTGGCTGGTCAGTGGGTTCACCACGAGCAAGGGGCTGGATGGCGCCCGGGCCGCCTTTGATGTCTACACTGAGCGGTGGGCTCAGGACCCATCCCAGGAGACCAAGAAGAAGACCGTGGTGGACCTGGAGACCGACGTTCTCTTCCTGATTCCCACGGAGACATCCCTGGCCCAGCACAGAGCCACTGCCAAGTGAGGGTGTGGGAAGGGCGTGGCTTCCTGGGGCTTCCTGGGGATCTTCTAGGGCCGTGCGCCTCCCTGCCATGGCCAACAAAGCAACAAACTGAGGTCTAGCTTCCCCCCATCAGGGCAGAATGGGAGGCAGTGAGGCACATGTCCTGTCCCATCGAGTGAAAGTGGAAACACATGCAGAGGAGACAAAGCCTTGTTGGTACTGAGCCATGAGAGCAAGGTACCTCAAATGCTCTGTGCAGGTCTCCCTTTGACAGCTCATATGCTAAATGTGGGGAAAACACTGTACGTGTGAGGAATAAGCACTATAGAAACTAGAATCCGGGCTTGGACACTGCTTTCCCTGCACCAGATGTGAGGAGCCGTTTCCCCACGAGTCCTGGGGTCTCCCCAGACCTTCCCCCTAGCCTCCCCCACGGCCTGTCTGTCAGGCCAGCCTCCACCCAGGCTGTTTCCTCCCCTCAGGAGTGGCAGGACCTACGCCTACCTCTTTTCTATGCCCTCTCGGATGCCCATCTACCCCAAATGGATAGGGGCTGACCACGCAGATGACATCCAGTACGTCTTTGGAAAGCCCTTCGCCACCCCCCTGGGATACCGGGCTCAAGACAGGACCCTCTCCAAGGCCGTGATCGCCTACTGGACCAACTTTGCCCGCAGTGGGTAAGGCGTGGACTTCAGCTTCCAGGACCCCACCAGCGCGGTGGCCCTGCAGGCCTGTGTTCTGGTCCTTGTTCCTCACCAGCGGGGAGACAGGGAAGGGTGCTGACATCTTATCTATGTGAGGGTCCAAGCCACAGGCTGAGCACTAAAGTCCACGAGCTGCTCAGCCAGGGTTAAGTCTCAGAGGCCCGAGGGCCATGCAGAGAGCTGGCCGGGAGTCTCCAGGCTCCTGGGACCCTCCGCCTCCACTCAGCCCATTGTCACTCTGCAGGGACCCCAACGTGGGCCACTCCGTTGTACCCACTCACTGGTACCCCTACACCACGGAGAATGGCAACTACCTGAACATCACCAGCACGCTAGACAGCAGCTCCATGAAGGAGCACCTGAGGACCAAGTTTCTGCAGTTCTGGGCCCTGAACTACCAGGCGCTGCCCACCGTGGTTGCCAGGGCAACCCTTGTGCCTCCTGTGGACGACTCTGAAGCTGTCCCTGTGCCTCCTGCGGATGGCTCCCAGGCCCCTCAGGCCCCTCAGGCCCCCTCAATGCCTGTAGCCATTGGCTTCTAGTGTCCATGTGTCTGGTCCCAAGTGGCCAAAGGTTGGGTTCCCTGGGCTGCCTCCTCTTCTGAGCTCTTCCTGAATAAAACCCATCTCTCTTCATCTAGCCTTTGTCTTTTGATCCCACAACTCAGATAGAAGAAGGAGAGGCCTGTGGCCTTCTGGTCAGGGATGGCGAACCTTTTAGAGACCGAGTGCCCAACTGCAACCCAAAACCCACTTGCTCATCGCAAAGTGCCAGCCCTGCAGTCGGAGTGCTGCAGTTTCAGTGAAGAACCAGCTCACACCACTTGTGATGTCATCTCAGTGCTGCTGTGCATATCCCACAGTTTTGCCACCACTGCCATTGGCCGTGCGTAACAGGAGGAGGTGCTTGGTCGGGTGTCGCCCTGTCATTTGGGAGTCCCCAGCCTCCAGGAAGTCTTCCACAGCACCGTCCTCATCTTAGGAGGAGCCCTGTCCAGAGCAGTTTTGCTGGCAGGAAGCAGCACTCTGGTCCTGGCCACACCCCACTGAGCCTCACCCAGAGGCCCCAGGGTGGGCTCAGGGGACCTGGTAGTGTGGTGGGACTATGTGGGACACTTCGGGGTACAATTGATGAACGAGATGCAAGGGAAGCAGGAGCCCAGCTGCAGGGGGCAGGACAGCATATGCAAAGGCCCAGTGTAGCCTCACTGGCCGCATCTCGTCTTTCCAGACAGGGAACCAGCATAAAAATGGAGCAGGATTCCCGCAGGACTCCTGTCTGAGGGAAAGCCAGGCCACAGTCCCTACAAGGCATGAAGCAGGTGAGCTCACTGTGGTCCCCAGGCTGTCACTCTTCCTTGCGCCTTCTATCCACACTGCATGCTTGATCTCTTTGCAGTTGTCCTTACTTAGTGCTGAATTCCTGAATACGACTCGGAATCTACAAGTTTCCAGTGGTATTTAGGGCCTCAGCCAGCATGAAATGCAGCTTTTCTCGCCAAGTGTTGGTAGGCTGCTGCTGTCTTGGGACAGGAAATGGTCATCACAAACGTTTTTTAAAAACCGTGATAAAATACACGTAACATAGAGGAATGCACGTCTACGAACCCAGCCACTGGAGAGGCTGAGGCAAGCTAGCCGCAAGTTTGAGGCCGGCTTAGCAAACTCAGTCAGTCCTCGTTTCCAAATAAAGTTTCAAAAAAGGGCCAGAAGCTGGGCATGGTGGTGCACCATGTAACCCCTGCAGGGCCTGGAATCCCTGCACTCTGGGAGGCTGAAGCAGGAGGATCACCATGTAAAGTTGCACCATGTAACCCCTGCAGGGCCTGGAATCCCTGCACTCTGGGAGGCTGAAGCAGGAGGATCACTGTAACTTTGAGCTCCGCTTTGGCAACTTGGACTGAGACCTTTATTTCACAATAAAACATTTAAAAAGTGCTGGGGATGTAGTTCAGAGGAAGGAACTTGCCTAGCAAATGGAAGATCCTGGGGCCTCTCTCTCTCTCTCTCTCACACACACACACACATAGAAACCACCCCTTCCCCAAAAGTAAGGAACATACGCTAATTTAACTCTAGAACTAATACCATTCAATTGTGCAACCATCTCCACTATTTTTACAACTTCTCCATGATTCCAGATGGAAATTCAATCCCTTAAACACAAAACATCCTTTCCTTCTTCTTCCTGTCTCTATAAATCTACTTGAGATGTTTCTCATAAGTGGAAACATAATGTTCGAGATCTGCCCACCCCGTAATACACAGTACTCTTCCTTTTCATGGCTGAATATTGTATTCCATTGTATGCTGTTGGCATGCGATGGTGCATAGAACTCACTTTTTTTTTTTCCTGCAAAGTTGGTAGTAATATTCTCACTTTGATTTCAAGTTTTAGTAGTTTTGAGTCCTTTTTTTCTAAACCTTTGTTGATCTTTTCAAAGAGTGAACTTTGGAGGTTACTAATTTTCTTTTACTTTTCTATTCTCGATTGACAATTTCCTTCCTTCTGGTTTTGTGTTTTCCCTTTGTTCCTTAGGGTGTACAGTTTGCGGCATGTGATCTTTCTTTTCAAATGCGGGTACTGACAGCTATAAATTTTCCCGCTAGCAGTGCTTTTCAGTGTCCTAAATCTTGATGTGTTGTTTTCCTGTTTCCATTTGTCTCAAGGTGTCTAATTTCCCTTAAGACTGTTTAGCCATTGGGTGTTTCACAGTGTATTGTTCAATTTCCATGTTTGAGCGTATCCTAGTTTTCCTTCTGCTGTTAATTTCTTGTTCTAGTGTAGCTGGAAAGATACTCTGTATGATCTCAAATGTACTAAAACTTTGGGGTCTAACATCGTCTGTCCTGAGGAATGTTTCATGTGTTCAGAAGGATGTGGATTCTGTGTGGACTGGAGTGTTTTTTTGGTACCGGGGATCGAACTTGGGACCTTGCGCTTGCGAGGCAGGTGGCAGAACTGCTGAGCTAAATCCCCAGCCCGACTGACTGGAGTGTTCTTGCAGGTAGCTCCTGGGTCTAATCGGTTTACAGCGTTGCTCACATTCTGTTTCCCCACAGATCTTCTTTCCATTATTGGTTGTTTTTGTTTTTTGAGGCAGGGTCTCACCATGTAGCCCAGGCTGGCCTCGAACTGTAGCAATCTTCCTGTCCCAGTCCCCCAAGTGCTGGTAAAGTAGGCGTGTGCCACCATGCTTGGCCTGTCCGTTATTGGAAGTGAGGTATGGAAGTCTCCAATGATACATTTCTCTTCAATTGTGTTGATTTCTGCTGTGCATGTTATGGAGGTAATATTAGGTGTGCATGTTTACAATTATGTCTTCTCGAAGAATTTAAACTTCTACCGAAATACACTGGCCCTTCTTGTCTCTTGCTACCTTTTTGATGTAGTCTATTTTGCCTGATAGTCATTAAAACATACTATTTCCATAGAATCTTTTTCTTTGTCATTTTTTTTGTATCTGTATTTAAAGTGAATCTCTTTGAACACACCAGAGATCATGGCGTTTTTCTTTTTAAATCAATCTTCAAAATCTTCTTCTTTAAATTTCTCTTTTTGGTATTGGGGATTGAACCCAGGGCCTTCATGCTGCGTTACAGCCCCAGACTTTTTGTTTGTTTTTAAATTGTGCTGCGATTTCAGGTGTGTACCACATCGTGAAAACCTTTGCTTTTAAGTTGGAGATTTTAACCCATTTATATATTTACAGTCATTACTGAGAGGGAAGGCCTAACCCGTACCATTTACTTGTTTCTTCCCTGTATGTCACACGTTTTTCTTACTGTTGTTGACCACTAAGTCTAATGCCTGGGCTTCCTCGGGATAGTTTTTGCCAAATCCTGTTATATTTTTGTCCCTGAGTGAACCGTATTTCCTTCTTATGCTTTGTGATTTTTTTTTTGTAACTGAACATCGTGTATTAAGTTGGAAATCAGCCTGTCACCCCCCTTAGGAACTGCTTGTTAACGTCCTGCGGCCTGTTCGGCAGGACCTCTGCCAACTATTGGTGTGCAGGCTGGGCTCCTTGCACAGTCCCTGGATTTTCCACCCTGCTGCTGAGGTCTGCATGACAGGTTAGCTTTGGCGGTGTCTCCCTTCATCAGGTGTCCCGGCTGCTGCGTCTCATCAGGTCGCAGGGACCCCGAGTTGGCTGCCAGCTGACCTCCTTCAGTGACCTCCCTGGGAGATGGAGCTTCTGACTCCATTTTCTGCTGCAAATGGCACCTTTGCTCAATCCCAGGGGTTGTCCCCGAAGCTCTGGGTGCCCGCCGTGGTGCACCGCCCGGTTCCATGACACGGGATGAACTTCCTTCCTTCAGCGAGCTTGAGAAGGGTGTGGCCTTTCCCGGCGCTGCAGAACACAAACAGAATCCCACCAGATTTTGTACTTCCGCACGAAATGTGGCAGTCCCTCTGTTATTTATGTTACAGCAGGGAATCAAAGAACAAAACACGTTGACCAGGCTGTAGTAGAAACAGGGTTTTAATATAATATTCAAGTCTAGCATTTTCTATTTACAACAAATAAATATTGCCCCGCCCCAATCAGTAAACATTTTTCTTTCTATACAGATATTCACCTGCCCTCCCCTCCCGAAACCTCCCTCTCCCCAGCTCCGTTTCGAGTGGTCTGGCCCAGCCCGGATGCAGTGGTGAAGGGCACTTGCAGTGATGTGAGGTGCGGCTTCCTCGCTCCCCGGGTGGAGCGCGGCTGGTGACAGCCTCTCTCTCTCTGCTCGGCCCAGAGGGCGACGATGGACTCTTTGGTGCAGCCCGAGAGAGGCTAGAGAGGTGGGAGCAGGGGCTGGGACCCCGCGGAGGTCGCAGCCCGGTGCCCGGGGCAGGAGAGAACTGCAGTGGTCAGAGTGGATGCCCAGGGTGCCTGGGGCCCGGGCGGCAGTGACCTGACCTGGAAGGTGTCAGGGAAGTGTACGGAGGGTGGTGCCCGCTGGAAGTCCTCCTTGGCAAAGTCAGCGAGGCCTCTGGTTCCAGAGAGCAGAAGGCACCTAAGGCAGCGAGTGGTCCGCGGAGGCCAGGTCAGCCTGTCGATGGCAGGTGTCAATCCCGGCGGCGGGAGAGGTGCGGGGGAATCCAGAGGTGGAAGTGGCCTGGGCTGGCAGGTGGGCAGAAGGTACCTGCTTGGCCCGGCTCATTCTGGGTTGGCCCCGGGAGATGTCCTTAGAAGATGCCCTTGGCAATCTTGAGTCCTTTCTGCTTCATGCGAGGGAGGGTTGAGCTGGCCCCATGCTTGACCTTGGCGCCCTTGGTGAAGATCCGCTTCTTCAGGATAAAGTCGTAGTTGGCAGTAGAGTTCATGGCGTAGAACACGTTGGCGTTTTCAGGGATCTTCAGCTCTGGTGGTACAGAGGACGGGGTGGTCAGGGGTGCTCATTGGGGCCCCACAGGATACCTGCACCCCTTGAGAGCTCCCAAGGACGGGCCTGGACCACAAGAGACCCGAGGTCCCTCCGAACCAGCTCCACACTAGCCAGGAGCTCTCCCAAGACCCCTGCCCGAGGACAGATTGTGCAGGGATCTAGTTAAGAGTTAGGCTCTGCCTCACCCACTCCCACACCAGGGCCCAGGCGGCCTCCACAGCCCGGGGGTTCCCGGCACCCAGAGAGCCCTTCCTTGGCCCTTTCCCACCCGCTTCTTGGGCCATGAGCCTGTTCTCAGCCAATACTGGACCCGTGTGGCTCTAACTCTTGTCCCTCAGCCTCCCTGGGTTTTAACAGGCGACACGCGGGTTGATGGCCGTCCTGACTTTCTGAAGCACGTTTTCTCTCTTGGCTGGCAAAGCACCCCTTCCAAGAGTCGGCGGGCACCCTGTCATCAACAAGCTTTCCTTTTTCTTCTCCTCTGACCTCGGCTTTGTGATGCTCGTTTATGCTCAAGAGCTGCTGGGGCAGAGGCGGCCTGGGGCGCCCAGGGCCGATGAGGGCGTCATTGGGAGCAGTGCCCGCCTCCGCACCTCTGCCGTGTGTTCTGAGGCCAAGGATCTCGGGCTCAGGGTGGGGCTGGGAGTGGGGCTGAGCCCGCCCTTTGTCCTGACTCACTGCGATCGTCTGAAATGATCTGCACCAGCTCATAGTCCTCCGGCTCGTCCTCATCCAGGTTGTGTTTGTCCATGGCCTTGCGGATGACAGTGGGAGCCTTATCCTGGCTCGTCACCTGGGTTGGACGTGGAGAGGCCATCAGGCACAGGTTCCCCAGGGTGCCGTGGCCAGGGACCCTGTGGAGCCACCTCAGCCCCAAGCGCAGCCTCTCATCGGCGGGTCCAGGGCAACCCCTCTGTTCCTGCCCCCGCCCCCTTGGGTGGCCTGTGCACGAGCAGCAGGCTCTTTCCCAGTGTTCCTAGCCCCGCTTGCCTGTGCAGCCTGCCCTCTCCTCCCAGGCCACCTTGCTAGGCTGCTGGCCCTCAGGGACAATGGGATCCTTGGGCTGGGCTCAGACGGCCTCTGGTCCAACCTCAAGGGAGGAAGAGCTGGCTGGATGTCCGGTGCCAGGCCTGCTCTGCCCTGGAGGTTGCGGCAGTGTGGGTGGCACAAGCCAGAACCCTGGTGCCTGGACCCTGAGGGCCAGAGCGGAAGTGGGACCCAGACACAAGGTGTGCAGGTGAATGCTAGTGACAGCCACGCGAGCAGCCGGCAGCGACAGGCAGGGAGGTGTAAGTGTGGTTACAGGTGGCTCATGAGAAGCCAGAGACCTGGAGGAGGGCAGGAGTCCTCTCCTGATGCCCTCACACCTTCCACGAGCAGATCCCGTTGGTGCTCCAGTGACACCCAGATCTGACAGCGCCACATCCATAGCCATGACCCCAGTGCCGTGACCCCCACGCTCTGTGTCCCTCTGTGAGGAAGCCAAGGTCCTTACCCTGCAGCCCGGGCTCTGAACACTTTCCCGCCCTCCTGCCCTTGACCTCTCAGCCCCTACCTGCGGCCCCTGCACTCTGGGGGGCTGGGCCGTGCTCCCCTCCCTCCCCCCACCCATCCCGACCGTGGGGGCCCCCCGGCCGCTCGCTCACCAGGATGCTCTTGTACATGTTGCCGTTGTCCACGTCCAGGCTGACGCGGATGATGCAGCAGTCGCCCACCTGCTGGTTGTAGAGCGGCAGTGAGGAGCTGTAGCTGCGGACCCCTGAGACGGAGCGCTTGTGGGTGCGCGTGGCGGCCACAGGCGTGGTGGAGGCCGAGGAGGAGGACGTGCTGCTGGAGGCCGAGCTGATGCCGGACGTCTCTGGGGAGGACTGGGAGGCGGACTCCCAGAACTGCGGGGGACAGAGACGTCAGAGGAAGCTGGCGGCCGGCTTGGGCCCTTGTGTGGACACCGGGAGGCGGGGAGGAGGGCGGGCAGCCGGGCACCTTCTTTTCCTGGCCATCCGGGGACTCGGGGACAAAGCTCAGGTTGATCTCCTCCACGTCGGAGCTGGAGGAGCCGGCCGAGTGCACGCTGAGCGCGTCGGCGACATCCCCGCTGCTGAGGTAGGGGCCGCACCTGAGCTGGTCACAGGACTTGGAGTGGGAGCTGCCGCTGGCACTGAGCTCGGTGCTGGGAGCCTGGCGGCTGGATGGAAGGGTGCGTGTGAGGGGCCTCCCTGGGGCCTTGAGCCACGCTGCCCCCAAGGCCTTCTGCGTGGTCCCCGCCTGCCCCGGGCCAGACACTCACTCGCTCCAGCGCTTCACAATGGCCGTGCTCTTCTTGGACTTGAGGGTGTTGCTGGCAGACTCGGACGGGGGCTCCAGCTCACATGACAGGCTGTAGCTACGGGCAGGGGTGACATAAGGCCGGCAGGAACCACACGGGTCCCCCAGGGCTCAACCAACAGCTGGAGCCCAGGCGCCACCACCAGCTCCAGGCAGGTGGCCTGACCCTGACAGTGGACCAGGCTCGGGCTGTCGGGAGCCAGGACAGCCCGGCCTGTGCCCAGTTCCGGCCCTGCCTCACCTCTCGGCCTCGCTGAGCCGCTCCAGCGCCCGGAACCAGGCCCCAAAGGGCTCCTCGGGTGCAATGCTGTAGTTGTTGCAGGCCGACTGCAGCAGCTTGATCTGGGCGATCACCTCGAATTCCTGCAGCGGAGGGAGGACGGGATGGTGACGAGCCCGGGGGCTGCAGGGCAGGCGCCAGCCCCTGGGCCTGTGCTCTGGGCCACCCCGCTTGGCCCCGTTCTCGCAGCTGGGGAGATCCCAGGAAGCTGCTCTGGGTCCCAAGCTGTCCCTACCTCCCCGGACAGTGCCTCCCTAACCAAACCTCCCTATCAGTGGGGGGCATGGAGCCAGGTGTCCTCCCAGGCAGGGCCCCCTCCTGTGATGGCAGCAACTGCTCACCTTTCTCCTCTTCTCAAAGTTGATCAGCCTCCCCTAGAAGGCAGACACAACAGTCCTCAGAGAGCCCCTCCTACACCATCCGAGCTTCCTGCTTCAGGCTGCACCACCAGCAGCACCCACCAGGGGGCAGGGTGCACCCACATGGAGACTAGGGGGGCAGAGGCTCTCTAGCCTGCCTGCCCTGCCTGCCTCTCTGAGGACAATGGCCACCAAGAGCCTCCTGACCTTGGAGAGTTCAACCCCACTCTCCAGGTCACAGCCACCACTTGAGAGACTCTAGCTTGGTACAGCTCTAAGGTCAGGCAGCTCTGGGGGTCCCTGGGGGAGGAGGACAAGGCCCTTGCAAGTGCTGAGGGCTCAGGGCCTGCAGAAGCCCTCTCCTCCAGGCCTCGGACCCAGCCCCTGAACTGCTCCCCACGTGGCCCAGCTTACTCACATACAGATAGTCTTTCATGGCGGTGTCCAGCATGACCAGGTCAGTGAGGAAGGTGCCCAGGTAGGGGACGGTTCCCTGGATGACACCCTGTGGCCCCGGGTGGAGGTGGGGTGAGGCCCAGGGACCCTGTTCCAAGGCTCTCACTTGGCCTCCCACCCTGTGCCGCCTGAGGAGCTCGGCCGCCTGTCCTGGGTTCCCCTCCTGGAGTCCGGGCCCCCACCCCGCCTCTGCCTTTGGCAGACTCCCCACAGTGTTATGGGCCTGGCCCGTACCCCTCCCCCAAGGGCTGTGCCAGGCCCTGGCTCTGATGGCTCCATCTGGACCCCACAGTGCCAGCTGCTCAGCACATGGCCCATCTAATGGGGTTCCTCAGGCAGCGGAATGACAGGGATCCAGGTTGGGGGAGCCCCTCCTCTCCTGCTGCCAGCACCCCCGTCCCTCCCTGGGCCCTGGATGGTTACTCACTGCCTCCTTTGGCCGCCTTTGAGCTCTCCTGGGATTCATCTCCAGGGTGGCAAACTTGGAGGTACCCTCCTGCCAGGACCACAGCGGGGTCAGGGAGGCTGTCCTTCCCCTCCCTCCTCATGGCCTTGTGCCCAGGCTTCTACAGCACCCCCCAGGGTGCAGATTCTCCCTCACTCTGGTGGGGTTCCTGGGCCAGCGTCTGGCCTTGCAGTGGGAACCAGACTCCCATGCCCGGCAGGCAGAGGCCAGAGTCACGTTTCTGCCATGGGCACTGTCCCGCCCCGGCCCATCCTGCATGACCCCCCTTGCACCTCATGTTCTGTGTGATGTCAGTATCCAGGCTGCTCACTCCTCCATTTGGCACTTGAGGAAACTGAGGCCCAGAGAGGGTGGCAATTTCCCCAGGGACAAGGAGGGCAGACCTGCAGCCTCTCCAGCCTTTGGATGGGGTGTGCCAGGATCCCCAGCCAGGCAGAGCCACAGGAGGGGAGGGACAAAGTGTCTGCGTCCCCCAAGAGGGGCCCTTGGCTGATCGAAAGGTTCCTGCCTCCATGGAGCCCCTTGCCACGCTCCCCTGCATTCAACTCTGCCCTCGTCCACTTCGGACCAGGAGCTCCTCTGGGCCACCTGGCTGCCCAGCGTGTCAAGGGCAGGGGCAGGAGCACCTGTGTCCTGTCACGTGGAAGCTTCTGGGGTGTGCCCATGAGGACCCACCGAGGTTCATCTGTCCCTGATGCCTCTGAGCCAGCTGGGCACTGGCCATAGCACTGAGGCTCTGGTAGCCCCTGTGACCCAGTCGGCAGAGGGCAGAGCTGCATGGTGCACCCACTTCTGCCTCCCGGCCGGCTGTGGACCCTCTGAAGTTCCCATCACAGGAATCCTCTCCCCTAGGAAGTACAGGGCATGCAGGAGGGGAAACGGTCCTGCCTTTGTGGGGACTGCACGAGTGCGGGGGCTGCACCCCCTCCCATCCACCCAGTAAGTCTGGAGGTTGCTAAGTCCTATGAGGAAGCCAGACACCTGCGAATCCTGCAGACTCATCCACCCTGCTGGGACAAACAGCTGTTCTCACTACATCCAGGGAGTGGGGGCCTCTAGCACCCCAAACTCCCCATCTGCTTAAAGGCTGAACAGATCCCTCTTCCTTTCCTCCAGGGAGGTCAGTACTGGAATTGTGCAAAGAATCTTTCAGGCAGGAACTAGTACCCCACATGCCACCCTCCCTTAGCCCCCTCTTACCTTGATGAGCAGCTCTCTGCTCAGTGAGTAATTGTTCTCATCAGAGAAAATCTCAGACAGCTTTTGGAATATCCGGACGCTGTCCCTGTGGGAAAGGCAAGGAGGGTGCCTGTCAGGGAGAGCAGGAGAGCTGCGGGTGCAAACCTGGGCTTCTTTGGAATGCAGACACCCAGCTCCCTGCCTGGGTGGTTTGCAAACAGGCTCCGCGGCCTGCGAGGGAACCCACCAAGCTGGTGCAGTGGGGACCCTTGAAAATCCCACGCGCGTGCTCTCATCTGGTATCAGGCAGACTGCACTGCCTGGGCCCGGGGAGGCCTAACTTTACCCCTACCTGGCCTCGGGGTCACTGTGGGGATGGGGTACCCACCTGGAGACATCTTCCCACGTCCTCTTTAGGCGGTGGATGGCGTTGCTCTGCAGGGCAGAGAGGATGGCGTACAGGGAGGAGAAGTTCTTCAGGACGCGGCACTCCTGGGGGAGGAGGAGGACTCTGAGTGGTGAGGCGGCTCGCATGGCCCCGCCTCAGCCTGCAGAGCTCCCAAGGGTGGGCAAGAGAACACGATTCCAGCTCTGTCCAGGGCACCCACATAGGTGGTGGTGGGGGAGCCCCGATAGCGGGACCCGTGTCAAGGCCAGCGTGGCCCTGGGGAGGAGGAGCTTGAGGGCTCTGCAGGGGCTCCGACCTCGGACCACATCGGAGAGCAGGGCAGGGGTCCTCCTGCAGCATACCCTGGCCACCTCGATCCAGTGCTCCACCACCCGGGCCCTGTCTGGGGCCTTCATGCTTCGGTCCCCCAGGCAGGTGGTGATGACACAGTTGGCCACGTTGTTGAACTGGGCGACGGTGGCGCGGATGGTGGGTGCCAGGTGCTCCTTGCCCTTCTTGTCCCGCTGGGACCAGATGGAGCCCAGGCAGTGGTAGGGCACCACCTTCTTGAACAGCTCCTGGGGAGAGGGTCACCGTCACCGGCGCTGCCACAGCCCGCTGAAGGCCGGGAAGCTGAAGATGAGGCTGGAGCCTTGTGGGCTCTCTGGGTTTGAGCCCCGACCCCGAGGACACTGTACAGGAGTGACCTGGGGCGATGGTGAGGAGCGCGGCGTTTCCGCTGCCCAATCTGTCCAAGTACAGGACACAGCGGCTCACTCCTGCACAGACAGGGCAACTCGCACGCCCTCCCCAGGGTCCCTACGCTCAGGGCCAGGCCGGGTGTCTCTGGTGGGGTGCCCACTGCGTGCTGAGGCTGCTAAGTTCCCCAGGCGGACGGTGGGGGCCTGGTGCGGAGCGGAGCACCCCTCCCCTCAAGCTGGCCTGCCCTGCTCCTGGAATCTTCCCGGTCACTCCCGGGGGAGGCAGGGATAGACCCGAGTCCACTGCTCCGGGCAGCTGAGGCCGTGAGGCTTGGAAGCTTGCCCGGCTGCAGCGTGTGGTGGTGGAGCTGGGACTGGGCCAGGGCGCGGCAGGTGTGCACATGGGGTGCGGAAGGACAAAGCCCCGGCACTCACCGAGTCCATGAGCGTGAACTGCTCCGCCACGAGGTCCGGGGGGAACGTCAGGACGTGAGGCTGCTCCCGGCCAAGTCCGTTCTCCAAGGCCACAGGTGGAGGCCAGGGCGGCTCGACGGGCAGCCCGGGGCCCGGGGCCGGCTCCAGCTCTGGAGTCTGTGACAGAGTGGGCTTCGGCTCCCTGGCAGGCACTGCAGTCGGCTCCGGCGTGGGCTCCGGCTCCAGAGCAGGTGCGGGAGCCAGGTCGAGCTCTGAAGTCAATACCGGCTCCAGCTGTGGGCCCGACGCTGGCGCTGCTATTGGGGTGGATGTCAGAACTGGGACTGGAGCTGGCTCCAGCTCCACGGCTGGCTGCAGGGCTAGCACTGGGGCTGGTGACAGAGCTGCAAGAGAAGGATGCTCCACGTGACGGCCTTGCCCCTCCCAGACGCTGACCCCGCCACAGGACCCATCTGCCCAGGCTGCATTCCCAGCCCAGTGCAGGCCAGGAGCACCCCCAGCCTCCTCACCCTCAGGCTCAGCCTCGCTGGGATCCATGTCCTCCAGCTGCGCCAGGAGAAGGTGCGCGCGGCGCTCCAGGTCCGAGCCGGGCATGTTGAGCTGCACGTAAGCCACCAGCTGCTTGAGGCAGGGGAAGTCTGGAGGTTGGTAGAAATCCTCCGAGTACTGGTCCAGCCAGGTGCCCAGGATGGAGGAGATGGCACTGTGGGCGGGCGGGCAGTGGTCAGGGCTGGGCCTCCCCTCTGGTGGGGAGCCCTAGACCAACAGGCTGGCCAGCCCTCCCCTTCCTCCGAGAGGCCCCAAGCCCTGGTGACTGCGAGCCAAAGGGCTTGTCCCTGGGACACAGGTGGACACTTCTGAAGGGCGAGGCTGCCCTGCAGTCACCAAGCCCCTGGCACCCAGCTGAGCAGGTGGCTCCCCACAGCAGGTGTGCCCGGCTGTGACAGATTCTTGCAGGGCCCAGGGTGCAGCCACAGCCTCCCTTCTGCTCCCCAGGCGCCTGGAACCCCGCCTAGCATTTGTCTCCAGTCTCCTGCGGGCAGAGCCAGACTTCAGCCTGGCCTCCGAGGGAATCACAGGGGAATCCCAGCCGCGCTGGTGCGCGCCCTACCCTCTGGAGCCCTCCCTCCTTCTTCAGCCAAAGCCCACTCACTTTTTGAGTTGGTCCTGTGGCCCGCCGTCCTCGCTGGAGTAGGGGAGGATGCAGCCATATCTAGAGGAGGCCGTGAGGGCGTCACATCTACCGTACCTGCTTACGACGTCTGGTGTTACTGGGTGACCCCCGCGGAAAGGGGGCCCAGGACGGCAGGGGCGTCCCCGCCTTCCTCACTGTATTCTCCGCTGCCTGCAAACATAGCTGGCTGTGCAGGCGGTGCTCCCGACTGCACCACCGGCTCTTCCCACGCCGTCTCAGCAGGTCTGGACCCCTCAGCCCACCCCAGGGTCCTGGCAGTGGTTAGAACCACACAGGGATGAAATCTGGCAACTCCTCAGAGGGGGAAACTGCCCGGCCCGAGGCCTCAGGAGAGCAGGGCCCAAGAGCTTCCGGGGCTTTTCCCACTCTGTCGCCACGATGCCTTCCGAGGGGGATGTCCTCTGAGTGCCCCCGCCCCCGGGCTGAGAGGCAGGTGAGCACCTTTTGAAGAGCAGGTCCAGCACCTGCTGGGTGGTGGTGAAGGCTCTGTAGGTGCACAGGAAGACAGTGACGTAGGAAAGGTCGCTGCCCTGGAAGGCGGGTACCAGGTGCTCCACCAGCTTCTCCAGCGTGCCTGCCTTCACAGTCCGCACCTTACAGGTCTCGTAGAGGCTCGGGGCAGACTCGTTCTCGCACTGGGGGCAGGGACAGCAGGGCAGGGACACAGTCAGCGTTAGCACCACCCAGCTCCGGGACAGTGGAGCTGCAGCTCAGACTGAGCTCCCAACCCTCCCTCAGTGGCTCAGGGACCGAGTTGGGACACGACGTGATTAGGTATCTCTGGGAGAAAAAGGGTCTCAGGGACATGCCACCGGAACTCCAGCTATTTGGGAGATTGAGGCCGGAGGATCATGAGTTCAAGGCCAGCCTGGGCAATCTAGCAAGGCCCTGTCTCAAAATAAGCTAAAAAGGGATGAGGGCATAGCCCAGTGGTACAGTGCTTACCTAGGTTCATCCCCAATACTGTAAAAAGGAGCTCTGGCTATGGCTCAGATCACCAACAGTGCTATCCCAGGGATTCCTAACAGAACACCCCATTCTAGAGACGAGAAAACAGAGGCTTACACAGGTAGGGGATTGCCCACAGGACACACGGAAGGTTTCTGTGGCACGGCCAATGATAGGGACCAAACAGCCGCCATCCAGCCTCCCTTCTACACTATCAGGGAGGGGCTGAGTTGTGCCCCAGCTTCCGCGCCACGGGGCTGGAGGCGAAGAATGGCCCAGCTCAACATGACCACAGGTAAGGCTGGGAGACAGGGCAGCAGGACCACCGACCAATGGCGGCACGGGCACCCAGGGGTGGGAAGGAACCCAAAACACTTGTAACCCGAGGCGAGACAGCGTCCCCTCCTACACAGGCCTTGGCACTGGCCAGCTGTGGGTGGCACTCTAGGCCTGGGGTCCTCTCCGATGGGCCACACTCACCCCGAGCCAGCGCTGGCCCTTGCTGGCTCCGTGCTGCAGCTGCACCTTGCGCAGGGAGATGGAGTAGATGACCCCGTTGATCAGCTCCTCGCCGATCTCCTGCGTGGAACTCTGCCGAGACAGTGCCAGGCGGGGACATCAGGGCTGTCTGTTCCCCAAGGGCAGGCAGCGGCAGACAGAAGGCCCCGCCCAGCACTCTGGCCCACCAGCCAGCCAGCCGTGACCTGGGTGTGAGCACGGTGGCCCCAGGCCTCCCATGCACCAGCCCCCTCTGTCCAGCCCGGGTCCCGGCTGACCCAGGCCCGGAGTCAGCATCACAAGGCTGGGGCACGTGCAGGACACCCCAGACCACCACATCCGAGGTACTTCCTTCCCCTTTTGCTCATTCGTGCCCTTGTGCCTGCTTAGGCAACAGAGGGGTTCCCAGCACCCGCTCCTCCTCACGTGAGCCGGGCGGATGTGAATGGTGGCAGTGCTGGGGAACCCCCTGGGCCCTGGCTGGGACACGAGGAGGTCACCTGGTTGTCCCTGAGGCCCCAGGACAGAATGGAAAGGGCCTTGTTTTAGGGGACGGAGGCTCCCGGCACCGTGCAGGCTGACCCGGGGGCTGCGTCACCACAGCCAGCAAGGCCTCTTAGCCATGGCCACCCCGGGCTTCCCAGCTCTCTCCCACTGGAGCTGTCGGGGGAAGGGGCGGTTCGAGGTGGTGGTGGGGGTTAGATGCTGACACAGGTCTAGGGAGGTGCTGAGAGGTGTGGAGTCAGAAGGCCCAGATGGAGGCGCTGGCTTAGCCTGGGCCCCCACCTCCTGCCCACCCGCAGGCTCTGGGAGGCCGGGAGCCATCTTCAGGAAGTCCACTTCCTGTGACCCACGGCTGCCCTCCAGCTCTGGGCTCTGCACCAGCCACAAAGCCACGGATATCTGGGCTCCCAACCTCCGCCTCCTCTGGAGGGAGGGCCAGCCCTGTTTCTTGGAAGTTAGTGGGGCACCTGCAGGCACACCCACCCCCCAAAGCAGGCCACTCTGGGGGAGGTCCCCCTTCTGAGGTAGAGGAGGAACTTCCCTCCGGACTTAGTACAAAGAAGACACCTTCCTCTACTGGCAAACTGCTTTAGGGGACACCAGACGCTGGGGGACCAGGCCCTGACCACCCTGTCCCCTCTGAGGCCCTTACAGGTCAGCTTGGCTGGAAGAGCCTCTTTCCTTCTCAGGGGTTCCAGCCACATCCGGCCCACCTGGGCCTTAACATGTGAGCATCCCAGCCCCTGAAGCAATGCTGGGGTCTCACACAGGACACCCCTGCTACAGGACCCTGGAAGCCCAGCACGGTGCCACTCTCAGCAGGGCTCCATCAGCGCTGGCCAGGCCACCACAGGACGAGCCGGGCCAGGGCTCTGCTCAGGTGTCATGTGATCCCTGCGCTCTTCCCCCACCCCCGAGGGGCCCCTTCTGCCGCCTGGTGTGTGCGTGGAGGGGAGCAGATGGGCGCCAAGACCCACAGACGCCCGCCAGGGGAGCCGCTGCTCTGTCGCACAGATGGGAAGCTGCCCTGGCTCACATCCTCTCTGGTTCCCTCAGCTTGATGGAACAGGCTGGCATCCTGATTCCGGTCACCCCAGACCACAGAGCTGCTGCGGTCCTGGGCAGAAGGCTCCGCCGCTCCTTTCAGGGACAGAGAAGAACAGCCAATCGCCCTGGGCTGCCTTTGGTGAACAGTGAGCAGGGCCAGGAGTGGACAGCCCACGTGGGAGGCCAGGCCCCAGGGACACTCTACAGGCCGCTCTGAGGGGGGCAGAGTGGAGTGGCCCAGTAACCAGTGGATGCAGAGAAAATGCCTTCCCTGAGGGCATGCATTCAGGCAGCCACATGGCCAGCTGGGTCCTGGGGGAGGGTCACACCCTTCCCATCTCCAAGCACACAGCGTCCCCAAGGTCCTGGGACCGGAGGACAGCGAGCTGTGCCTCCAAACACGCTGGCTCAGTAGATGGAAGGTTGCTGTATCCCCGGGGCGCAGCCCAGAGCCCCTAGGACAAGAAGAAACAGGGCCTGGGTGGGTAGTGTCACCTGATCAGTGCTCTCAGGGTGACAGGCAGCAGGATGCTATGTCCCCTGCTGATGGACGGAGGGGGCTGCAGGCCAAGCCCAGATCCCCCGTATGGTGGAGGACTGCGGGTGGCAAGGAGACATGCGCAGTCCTGCCGTCTCCGGAAGGCACTCACGCCAGCACGGGTTGGGGCGGCACCCTCTCGCTCCCTCCCCTCCACCGTGGTCCAGCTCCTGGCTCTAGCTTGAGTTTCGAGTGGCAGCGACAGCCAGGGCTCCGGATCCCTGAGGCCTCCAGCTGCACTGTGGACGCCCCCGAGGGGTGGGGCTGCAGCAGCGGGAGAGGGGTGCAACTCTCACAGACTACTCTATACACGTGGAGAGGTGCAGCCCCACTTGGGCAGGCAGGGAGGGAGGCTCTAAACTTTGGGGACCCCCCCATGCTCCCTGGGCGGGTGCTCAGGGCCAGCATTCATCAGAGGCCACCATGGGGCCCTCCTAGAGGGTGGCTTGTCCACAGCCCTGCAGCACCCTGACTTGCCAGCACTGGTGAGAAAGTGGAACAGATCAGAGAATGCCGGCTCTCTGGGTTCAAGCTGGCTGAGTACCTTCCCATTTTACAGAGGCGGGCACTGGGGCCTGGGTTGGGGGCCAAGAGCAAGTGCCCGGGTCCTGGCTCAGCTCTCCACGAGGAGCCTCCATGGGGGAAGGAGAATGAAAGCACCACCATCACAGCACTTTTGTCCTGTACCCGGAGCACTAGGGCACAGGCAGGACCCCAGCAGGGACTTGGGGCCGGCTCCAGGTGGGAGGTGGGCCAAACTCCTGATTCCCCAGGCACTGCAGCCAGCGGCAGCCTCTGACGGAGATTTACAAGGTGCCTGGCTGCCATGCCAATGAGGGAGTGTCCTGGCCCCGAAAGCAGTCTGGGGACCAGCCCGCGCTGGCTGACCAGGAGTCCCCAGGAGCTCTCCCTGCCAGCCTGTACCCTGCTATGGGCCACGTTAGCATCTAAGGAGGAAACATGTGCTCCGAATGGGGTGGGGAGTCCCGGCACTCTGGCCTCGTCCACCTGTCCTCATGCACACCGGCCCGATCAAGCACGCAGGCAGCCACCACCGGCCTGGCCTGGGAGGGGGTGGGGCTGGTGGCAGCCAAGGAGGGAGGCCTGGCTCCGTGGCTGAAGACCAGCACCACTGAATGCAGTGCCCAGCACCTATGGTACTTGCCGGTGCCAGGCCCTGCACACACTCACTGCATTTCATGCTTTCGACACCCACCTGATGGACGAGGAAAGAGCTGGGCATGGGCACGCCCAGGACAGGGGGCAGGAAATGACGGCCGGGACAGGGACTGGAATCCTGGCCTGTGGGGACACACTGGGCCTGGCTGCTGCTTCTACCACGGTCACAACCTCAAAGCAGGGTCCGGCCCTCGTGACGCAGACGTGGAGGAGGGCCAGAGACAGGAAGGACTTCCTCGGGTCACACAGCAAGTGGCAGGGGGCTGGGCCAGCGCCTCCCGACTGCATCAGAGTGGAAGTTTCTGATGTGCCCTGGCAGAAGGCCTGCACCACGGCCCGAAGTCGGCTGTGAGAGCCAGGCCTGGGGAGCGGGCAGGCGTCGGCAGCGTAGCCCGGGCCCAGCGTGTGGGCACTCCCCTTGGCACTTGGTCAGAAAACCTAACTGTGGCTGCTGCCACCTGTCCAGCTCTGCCACTGTGCCAGGCACTGTGGACTGCTGGTCGGGCCGTCTCTCGTACTGGTCCACACAGAACCCTAAGCAGATGAATCAGCGTCACGTCCATTTCAGACAGGAAACCCACGCTCAGAAAGCAGCAGGGCTTAAAGGGCCTGGTGGTGTCCAGCCACCCTCTCTGTCCTCAGGGCCCAGCTTTTCACCTTGGGTTGAAAAGGGACAAAGGCCTCTAGGGACGGCTGCAAAGGCATCAAAGGGAGAGGAGAATTCCAAGGCTATACCTTGGCTCGCCAAATGCAGGCCCCACTCCTGGTCCTCCGGCCCTGCTCTCAGGGCCGTGCTTGGCTGTCATTGCTCCCTTCTCCAAGAGAGCTAGATCAGCTCGATGCTCAGTTCCTCCTGTGGGCTGTGACTCCAGTCTCTGAGGTGCATGTTCATCAGGACACAGTGTTTCTGGGACTGCAGGGTAGGGGGTCCAGCTTTGGGACAGGGTGGCCACAGCAGGTGGTGGGTGTGTCATGCTGTGGGAGCCGCCTATGCAGGCAGGCAGCCAGCCAACCACCCCAGGGAGCCAGTCCTCCACGGCCTGGGTGCAGCCTCCTGGAACTGCCCCTGTGTTACAGAGCCAAGGGCTGGGACTAAGTCTCTGCAGCTCTTCTCACCAGAGATAGAGAGAGAGCACGTCTGGGAACTTGTCAGAGTTCCCAACTGAGTCGACCAGACCCCACCACTGCCTGTGCAGTCCAACATCTCCTGGAGCTGTCCCCCGCCTGATGCCATCTTTTCCAGGGCCGCTCCTGAGCCTCCCAGAAAACAAGTCAGCATGCCCGAGTGGCCCTAACATGGAGAAGGAAAGAGGACCCAGTAGCAGCCCCTCCTTCCTCTTCTTGTACCCCAGAAGTAAAGCAAGGTTCTGGGGTCAATGGTGACAGACAGTCCCCTCCTGAACTTGACAGGTCCCTAAGCTCCTGGGGGTTCCCCTTTGGAGTAAGGCAGGAAACCCTCCTGGAAGATTACAGTGCCAAGTGAGCATGCAAGGGCAGCCCCGAGGGTAGCGCCTCTGGGCCCCTGATCAGAGGTAGTACTGAGCCCCGGGGCAAAGCTGCAGAACTGCGTAAGTGGGATCAAGCAAGCAGACAAATGAAGCAAAACACCCCCCAAACATGGAGAAGACTGCACGCTGTCCTTCTCACGCCACGTGCACGTAGGCCTTCTGGGTCAGGACCCACCTCTGCATTGACCAGCTCCCTGACCTGGTGCAATCTCATTAGTAGTTTCATCTGTCAGATGTGCTATTAATAGTCCTGACCCCAAATGACAGAATGCATGCAAATCACTGAGCAAAGGCCTCCCCGTCACAGAACACCTCATGGGGGCTTGTCACACCTGGGTGACCCCTCCTCAGGCCCGAAGCACTTTCACCTGCCCCTGGAGGAGAGCTAAGCTTCCCCTGAGCAGGGCCTCTGGGCTCCCTCCCCCGTAGCTCTGTCCTGTCCTGCTCTGATCCCTGCCGGCTCTTGTCTGTAGTAGACACCCATGGGGAAACCAGCCCACGGCCAAGTCCTGGCTGAGACCCTTCTTGGCTGCGTGTCTGTGTAGGTCAGGGGCTTCATCTCTGCCCGTCTGCTAGAAGGTGGGGTTGTCACTGTGCCGCAGGCTGGTCTACACCGGGTGGAATTGGGTAGAGTTGGCAGGAGCTGCAGACCTGTGAACTCCTCTTGCCCAGCTAGGCCACGGCCTGTCCCAAGGCAGGGATGCAGGCCCGGGGGCCTCAAGGATGCACAGAATGCTGCAGGTCAGGCTGGGTCAGTGGTGACTTGGCTTATGATCAAGATGACGGGCAGATGTGTGAGGACATCTGGCCCTACCAGAGGGAAGGCCTGGGTGGAGGCCTGGCAGGAACAGGGATGGAGAAGGACGCAGAGACTGCCTGCCTGATGGTTCCCAGGGGACACAGACCTCAAGCAGGGCTGCTTCAGCTCTGCCTGCTTCAGCCACCAGGAAGTCAGCCCCAGGATGAGGGGCTTGGCAGGAGGGACAGGGACTTCCCCACCCCTCCCCCAGGCCCATGCTAAATGGTCATTGTGTTTGGTTTCCGGCAGTGGCCTCCTCTCCTGCCAGGACCCTGGTTTTCCTGCCCTAGCCAGAAGCTTCCCCTCTTTCTAAATAGCAGCCATGGGCTGCATCTAGCAGTGAGGCCTGGGGGCCTGGGGAGAAAGGGAGCCACAGCGTCTGAGGATGGCCACCAGGGCAGGGATGGAGCCTGGCTCTGCCTCTCCCTGGGCTCCTCAGGGGATGCAGAGGGGCAGAGACAGAGAGAAGCGGCCAAACCCCCAGCCTGGAACCTGCTGGCCCCTGTGAGCGCCCAGGCCAGACCCTCCCAACACACAAAGCCTGAGGCGTTGCCAGGCATGATGAGAGCGCTGGTGTCGGCCTCCCACCCCCACACGCCCGGGGTCGGCCTGCATGATGAGCGGGATGCCCCCAGATGGACACCTGCCCAGCTCTGCAGGTGTCCTGGGCCCGGGGTCCCCCAGCAGAGAAACACGGTCCAGGCCCTGTCTCGCACCCCCTCCGCCACACCGTGTCAGGTGCACGGTTCAACAGATGCAGACAGCACATGTGGCCCACTGGACCCTGCACAGGAGACGCTGGAGAGGAGGCCAGGCCATCACCCCAACGGGCAGGCGACCCCACGTCTCTGAATCCTCTCAAATCCTTACAGATTCAGGGAGTCAGCAGATTTTCTAATCAGGCAAAAGTGACTCACGCCCTGGCCTGCAAGGCCGGGTCCCTCACTGCCTGGCCACCTGGTCCCACACGCTGGGACTGGAGACCCCTCCACTCACTGCCCTGGAACCTCCCTGGTCATCGGATCCCTCCCTCCCGGGAGGCGCCTCCCATCACCTCCGCGGCACCCCCACCTGCACGGGGGAGCCTGACATTGTCAGTACAGGCCCGGCTGACCACCGAGTGAAAGAAGGCCCTGCGGGTGGCAGCTCACAGGCCACAGACATAAACAGTGACAGCGCCGCGGGGAGAAGTCTCCCAGGGCTGCGGGGCCGGGGGCCACCACACCCGACTTTGGCACGCATCGCCATCGCGGGC
>NW_022900948.1:46653550-46654167 GCF_012274545.1 Fukomys damarensis
GCGCGGGTCCGAGCCCTCCAGCCCCTGGCGATCTCGGGCGGTCCGCGGCGGTGCAGTGTGTGTCAATGCTTGTTGCGCGGGTGTGACGTGTGCCCAGCCGAAGGGAGACCGACCTCCCCGGAATTCCAGTTAAAGCCCTCCCTGCCTCTGTGGCCTTCCCCAAGTTGCTTAACCTCGTGGAGCACCTGGAAAACGCGGGCAATGAAAATGACCGCCTCGGAGCGGCGGGGAGGATGGCACTGGGGCACTGCGCTCGTCCAGCACCCTGGAAGAGTGACCTTGGCTTCGGTGGGTGCACTGCCCTGCCCGCCCTGCCTGCCTTGGGAGAGGCCCGAGGCCCTTGCACGGTCTCAGCAGCCCCAGAAGCAGGTCCAGGCCAGAGAGGCGGAGCAGCCGGAGCGGGTCAGAGCCACACATGCCCCGCAGGGCATGGTTCTAAAATATTTCTGTAATCAGGTGTGTGTCATAAATGCCGCTGTTTTAAAATGGGCAGATTTGGCTTAAGGTGGAGGTTCCCAGCCCAGCCCCCAGGGAAGGCCAGGCGCTCAGGAGGGAGTCCAGAATCCAGCATGGGCCCAACTGGCTTTAAAGCCTGTCCCTCCTCTGTCTTGTGTGTG
>NW_022900948.1:46654227-46672553 GCF_012274545.1 Fukomys damarensis
GGGGGGGCGGTAGTGGAGATTCAGGGCGGTAGTGGAGGTTCAACACAGGGCTTTCTCACTGAACTAGATCTTCAGACCATTTATTTTTTAAATTTGAACATGTCTCACTAGTTGCCCAGGTGGAACTCGAACTTGTGATCCTCCTGCCTCGGCCTCCCTGAGTGCTGGGATTGCAGGAGTGCATTATCTCATCCGGGTGTTGTCTGTTTTTACAAATTTCCCCTCTTGCCTTGCTTACCCCTCTTTGTGGCTCCCCTCCTGGTAGGTGGGCATATGGCTCTCCTGGTATACACATACACACTGACAGATCCCCCCACCGGACGGACAGGCCTGCATACACAGCCACTGGCATACACACAGACACACCACCAGTTTCCGGGGAAGCCCAGCCCACCTCTTTCTTATTCTGTGATGCCTCTCCAGGAAGGCCACCTCTAGGGCTCAGTTCTCTCCTTCAGAGAGTGGTTAACTGCAGAGACAGCGCAGGTGTACAGATACAGCAGTGGCCCAGGTGGGGCTCAGTGGGTGCCCAGCCCCGCAGGGCCATCCCAGGAGCAGGGCCAAAGACAGCACATGCTACCCACGATGTACGCTCACCAGAACCCAAAAGCTACCATTTGGGGGACTTACAGGGGACAGGGACGCACACCAGCATGCACCCAACAAAGTCCAGGCTGGGGGGACCCTGGCAGAACAAACCACCTGGTTTCTTCAACAAATACACCTCAGCGGGAAGAAATGAGAGAGAACTGGTGAACACCAATGAAATGCCACATTTTAGATCTTGATTTGAAGAAGGCAGCTGTTAAAAAGACTAACTAACAAAGAAGCCAGGCATGGTGGCACCCCCCTGTAATCTCAGCATTTTGAGAGGTTGAAGCAGGAGAATCACAAGTTTGAGCCCAACTTAAGCAAGACCCTGTGTTAAAATAAAAAATAAACTGGTTCATGCTACAATCTCAGCACCTGGAGGGGGTCTTTATGTCATTTTCTCTACTTCTGTGTCTGTGTGGCGTTCCTGCGATAAAGTTAAAAGAAGGAAAGGGCTTGGTCTGAGAGCCTCTGATGTCCCTGAGGCAGGGTACAAGCGTCGGACCCTGGAGAGGCAGTGACACGAGGTCAGCTTTATAATTTGCCACACACCTGGCTGTGAGCCCAGCAGTCCCTTATGACATGTGCGGAGACCTTTCCCAGTGGGCAGCTGGGAAACTGAGTCCTGACGTCCTGACCGGGCTGGGACGGCCCCGGAGCACAGGTAAGTCTGAAACTTAAGGCCAATGCCAACCCTTGTGTTTGGGATCTTTGGGGAGCTACAGGGGTTTCAGGGACAGCAGAGAGAAAGGGTCAGCATGAACTGGCACCTGTCCTGTCCTTGCTCAGTCTGCTCCCAGCCCCCACAGGACATGTGCCCTTGGCGGGGGGGGGGCATGTGAGTCCCCAAGATGAGCTACTTCTTCCATATGTTCCTCAAGGAGAGACTAAAAGGCTGTGACCTGACAGTTGGAGACAGCTGAGAACCAGGCCAGACCGAGCCCATGTTTTCTTTGGCCTGCAAAATGTTTTTAAATTTTTTAGCCAACAGTGGAAGGTCAGGTGATTTCATGTAAAAATCCATATTTCCGCTCCTCTTGTAACTTTGGCGACCTGGCCGCACCAGGTCTGCCTCCCTGTGAGTGACTAGAGGGATGGGTGGAGCTGGCCGCACTGCTGCCATTGGTGCCTGGGCGCCGGCACCGCTCACTGGCCCCCGAGGGGCATCTCTGGTTAGAGGACATTGCTGTGGTCTCTCCTCCCTGCTCCACAACCCCAATGGTCCCCAGACACGTGGCAGCCGGGAGGTCTTGGGCTCCCAGAGCCCCTTGCCCTTCGCTGCAGCCCTCACACCACACCCTCACAGGTTTCCACCGTCATCCTTTGGTGAAGGGCTCTAAGTGGTTCACAGATCGTCCCAGTCAGGACACAGATCAGTCCCAGCCACTGTGCTGGGCGTCGGGGAAGGGGATTCAGGCCTGGAGCACAGTTCTAGCGACTGCCTTACAGCCGAGCAGACCGGGTACGAGGTAATGTTGGGGCGATCACTGACCTGGGTCCCCTCCTCGTCCAGCGAGGATGCTGGCCAGGGTCTCAGACACAGGCCCGCCCCGGTAGAAAGGCCTTTCACCCTGGCCGGCAGGGGGAGGTCATCCCGTCTGTCCAGTGTTCTACATTGTGTCCTGGGGAAGACTCGGCAAGGGCGTGGCCGGCCAAGCTCCTTTGTCATTTCCCGGCATGGACATCACCATTCCTGGCCTGCCTGGGTCCTGGAGTGGCCCTGCGTGGGCGGGTGAGCACACCTCTTGGCAGCTGACGCATGTGTCGAGTGTGGGAGCGTCGAACATGGAGGAGGGAGGACCCAGCGTGGCCCAGCCTCCTCTGCCCGGCTTCCTGGGAGCCGCCAGGACCCCATGGGTCCATGTGGCACCGAGGACCACATGGGTATCCCGCAAGGCTGGAGGCTGAACTCAGAGCTGGCCAGGAGATGGGAACTGAAGCACCCTCCCCGGGAGGCCACACGGTGAAGGAATGTGTGACATCGTCACTCCAACCCTGACCTCACAGGGTGTCACTGTCCAAGTACAATCCTAACACGATGCATCAGGGCCTGGAGCCGCAGAAACAGCCGAGGCCGGGGATGAAGAGGCTCGGGATCAGCCAGGAGCTGGCTGGGGGCCTTGCCGTCACCCTACAAGAGGACACTCACGACCCCAGCTTTCTAACCTAAAGAGGCAGCCCAGTGCCATCATGAGAAATGCCACCGCTGTTCCCACTCCTGGGGTGCTGGCAGCCCCCAAACCCCAAGGGGTGACTGATACCCCTAAGGGCCAATTCAATATGCGTGGTCCACTGGAGAGGCTGGGGACACAGAGAGGGAGATGGAGACCGAGACTTGAGACTGGGCCCCCGACACTGAGTCTGGGAGACAGGAAGGCTGAGAAGGGAAGACCGTGGAGGAGCCTGGCCCTCCTCAGCCGGCCACGGTGGCCCTGTAGAGGCACAGGAAGCCTGGGCACACACAGCCAAGGCAGGGGTCAGTGACTTCTATCCCCCAGTTGTACTGGGCACGAGGTGCTGCTATGCTCTGCCTGAAAAGCACCTGTCACACCCAGGAGGGGTCCCGGCTACCCCCACCGGGCTGGCACCCTTTCCATGCTCCCCTGCACCCTGAAACCATGGCAGCCTGGCCAGTCCTGGCATGGCCAACCTCAAGGGGCCTCTCTGTCCTGTAGCTTTGGGAAACTACAGATTTGGAGCCCAGATTCAAATTCGAGTTTCTGCTCTGTCTTCCTAGCTTCGGTTTTGTTTCCCTGAGCCCGATTCTCTGTCAGAAAAATGGCTGCTGCTGCTAATAACAATGCCACCTGACTCCCGATGCTTAGGAGAGCAGTCCATAAAGTGAGACAAAACCCCACGGTAATCCAAGAAGCACCCAAGGATCCGAGCCGCAGTGATGGCCCCAGCCATGGGAGCCGCCACAGCAGAGGGAGGGCCCCAACCCCCGCCCCCCCAGGATGGGAGAGGAGACTCTGGCGGTGGCTTCCAACCAAACTCCTCCAACCAGTTCTGAGGAGGAAGGAGGAGGAAGGCCAGCCGGGCGCCTGCTCTCTGGCAGGACTCACCTCCATGGCTGCTGGCGGCAGGGGTGCCGGCCAGGGTGTCCGGGTCTGGATAGCGGTGTGGCGGGTACTGGCCCACCGCCTGGCAAGAGGAGGAAGGAGGAGGAAGGCCAGCCGGGCGCCTGCTCTCTGGCAGGACTCACCTCCATGGCTGCTGGCGGCAGGGGTGCCGGCCAGGGTGTCCGGGTCTGGATAGCGGTGTGGCGGGTACTGGCCCACCGCCTGGCAGTCAGCACCGAGACGAAGGCGAGGAATACCGAGCTCTTCCTCCCCCTGGGCATGATGGGCCTGGCAAGGCCCTGGCCAGCTTCCCGGGCCATGTTCTGACAGGAGCCTGGTGGGGGAGTGGGCTCCGGGGCAGGCCAGTGTGCCGGGTGCCCATCTAACCCCGGTGAAGTCGATCATCCGAGTACTGAGGCCCGGTGTCACCCACATGGCTGTCATACCTGCTCCTGTGACGGGCAGGGCCAGGAATTCCCACTCGTACCAGGCTGTAGGGCAGCCGAGGATGGGCGGTCAGGGCTCAGTGAGCTGGCCCAAACTCGCTCCTTCGGGTGGGCCCAGCCCTCTCCTCTACCACCCCAAGGCCCACTGCCATTGCCTTCCTGGGGGGCCTCAAACCACCACACGGAGCCAGGAAGGTGCTCAGATACAGGTGACCGACTCAGGCGGGGCTCAGTGGGTGTGACTGGCAGGGGCCTGATTACTCACTTGGGAAGCAGCCCTGACCCTAGGCCTCCCAGGGCCTCTGTGCCCAGCACCCAAGTATGGGATTTCACTGAAGTGGGAGGAGGGGCACTCCAGGTTGTCAGCTGTTTGTCACCAGCAGTGTAGTGAGAATATAATGAGGTCAGCACAGCCAGCATTTCGGAAAAGACACTGCTAGAGAACCAGAAGGCATACTGCTGGGTACAAGGGTGTTCGTGAAAGAAATCCACCGGCTTTAAGAATAGGCGGACATTGTTTGGGAGGGCAGCACTGGGGATGGAACTCAGGCCCTTTCGAGGCGGGTGGGGGAACCACTGAGCCAAATCCCTAGCCCTACAAGCTTTAAGAATTAACACCTTCTCCCTGATTTTCTCACTGCCCTGCAAGCCCCATGCTGGAAGCCATCTAAGAGTTCAACGTGCCCGACGACAGGAAGACCCAGGACTTGCCTGGGTTCTTGCCGGGAGAACCCACACCTTGTGTCTGCAAAGCTCACACACCATCCCAGAGAGCCCAGGAGAAGGCTGGCCTGAGACGTAGGGCTGCTGCTTACCCTCCTGGGTCCCTGTCCGGGTGGACGTGCAGACCCTAGCTGCCAGAGGAGGGCTCTGGGCTGGCTGCCGGGGACCACGGAGGCGGAGAGGAGGGGCCGGTGGTCAGGGTCTTCAGAGCCTCCCCAAAGGCACATTAGGGCCACCCCAGGGCCCCGGTGCGGTGGCCGAGGCCTCGCATGGCATCCAGACGCTGTCACGCCAGCACCTTGCTTGGCCTGCCACTCTGAGCGTTTCACATCCTCTTCCAGTGGCTTTGTTGGGTGCACAGGGCCTGGCTGAGCAGGCTGCTCAGAGCCTGCGAGTAAGATCAGGGGTTCCTCCCCCTGCCTGGTGCCGCCTCCTTCAGGGACCTGCAGGCTTCTCTTCTTCCTGCGGGGGCCCCAGTTTCCTGATCTGGGCTGAGGGGGTTTACTCAAGAGCTTTCAAACTCAAAACCAAACTCCTGCCCCTTCCTTTCTCCTTCCTGCCAGCATCCTGGAGCTCTTGAACTCTTGTTTTTTGAGACAGGGTCTCAGGCTGGCCTTGAACTTACTAGCCCATGCTAGCCTCAAACTTGTGGTGATCTCCCTGCCTCAGCCTCCCAGTGCTGGAATTCCAGGAGTGTGCCCACGCTTGGCTTTGACCTTGAACTCTCACCCAGTGGATTCCTGCAGGAGAATTTCTTCCATGGAAGCAAAGATTTCAGTGATACCCTGGAGTGGGGGTTTTCTGGGGAAGTAGGGAGGCACGGAGGGGAGGTGATCCCCTCTTCCCTGTGTTCTTGGCTCCCAGAGAAGCCTGGACACCTTGACACCCACCCTGGCTGCCCCTGCTGCCAGCCATCCCGCCCACTGTTCACTGGCACACATCCTGCTTCCTGCCAGTCTTGGAGGCTCCTGGGAGGTCAGGTATCATCTCTGGCATTCTTAGTGACTTTCCTCTTGTTCCTGAGACAAAATACCCAACACCCAAAGCTAAAGGGGAAGGGGTTTATTTAGCTGTTTGTAGAGGTTTCAGTCGATGACCGGCTGGCTCCCAGGCAGGGTGGCACATGGCAGAGGGCACTGCAGAGGAGAAACAGTTCATGGTGCCCACAGGGTAGCAAAAGCAGGAGAGCCTTAATGACCTCTTTCTGCCCCTTTTATCTTATGCAGGCTACTTAAGGCAGCAGCACTCATGCCCTTAATCGCCGTGCCCTTGGGCTACCACTGCACCAAGAATCAATCACACACTCTAGATCCAGCCACTCTGAGAAAGCCACATGGCCGCAGGAGGCTTGAGGGGGACAGCTAGACTCAGCCATAACAGGTGTCTTGCTCGTTTACTTTGCCACTGACTTCTACAAGCAGCAGGGCTGACCAGGCTGGGACTCAATGAGCCCAGGGTTCAAATCCCTACCTCCAGACTTGGGGACCTTGGGCCAGTGACTTAGCATTTCGGGACCTCAGCTTCCTCATTTGTAAAATGGGCACAAGGATGCTTGAGGATTCGATGAGAATGTGGCAGGGGCCTGCTTCGAGGACTTCGGCCCCAGCACTGCAGCGGACATGTGGTCAACATGGGCAGACACTGGAATAGCACAGCCTGGCTCTATACTGGACAGCCCGCTCCTGATGACCGCGTGAGGTCTGCCAGGGCCAAGTGCGTGCTCATAACTGGATGCCAGTGGGTACCTGGGAAATATGTGTTACCCTAAAAGCGAACACCAGGAGGGCACTGCAGGTCAAGCCTGGGCCCCGGGGATCTGAAGCCTGGCGGGCCCACCCAGGCTCATCCACTCCTCCCCCGGAGGAGCTCCTAATGGGCCTGTCCTACCCGTGCCTGGGCTGCCCCCACCTCGCCCTGCCTTGCCCACTTCCTGGCTGGGTGGCAGCAGGCATGGCCTGCTGCAGTTCGGTTGCCCCTGCGGGTTATCAGTGAGCTCTCCCAGTGGGAAGAGGGGACCCTGGACCTGGGCCCAGCGCTGTGGAAGGGGTTGGCGGGCAAGTGGATGAGTTTCCTATGGTGCCAGCCTTTTTGGGTGTAAAGCAACCCAAAGGGAGAGGGGCCTTCTGGCCTCTGACAGCATTCCGAGTGCGTTCCCACCCTGTGCGCCACCTCCTCTCCACGCAGGCTTCCGGTTCTCTAACCCTTGTCCCCGCCCAGCCTCCAAGCCAGTTACCACAGTATGTTCCCGACCTGCCCCCAGCCTGGCCTCAGGGCCCAATCCTGGGGCTACTCCTTCCCGACAGGGCCGGGAAGGGCAGGGCAGGGCACCTGGGGGCAGCAGGCGCTGAGTGCCCGGGAGATGTGGAAGGAAGGCCAGCCCGAATCACAGCCAAGTCTCAGAAGCAGCGCAGCAGGCGCAGCTGCTGCTCAGAAAAGCGGGAGCCGGGGAGGTGGGGCCATGGGAGGGGAGGAGCCAGTGGACGCCTCTGCCATCCTCCTGTCAGCCCGGAGAGCAGGCCTTTGTTCCCGCAGGCCTGGTGCAGCCACATGATGTGCGACATCACTGTCACTGCCTGGGACGAGGAGGGGCGGCAGAGAGCAGGGCTGGGCCGGGCCTGTGTACAGGACAGCATGCAGCCCCAGCCAGGTCTGCTGGGGACTCGAGGAAACACGGCAGCATGTGAGGCTCAGAACCCCCACCTGGCAGGACACCTGAGTCACCGGTCCCACCCAGGGTGCCAGGTGGCCTGGGAAATGCACCTGCTGACGTCAGGCACACCTGTGCCCAAACAGGAGCCTTTTCTGGGGGAAAGCCGTGGCATCTGGGGGCATCTACACAGCCTTCCCAGGTGGGGGCAGGCCTGCTGGGTGCCAGCCCATTGTTTGTAAACACCCAGGGCTGTCGCTAGGAGCCGTGACTCAGAGCTGGAACCCTGACTCCTCTAGAAGCTGTTTACTCAGTGCAGCATCCTGTCCAGGAAGTCGATGGGAGAGGCCTCGGCCTGGGTTTTGCTCCTCTTTCCTTCTGCCTGCTGACCTGACTCTGGTCCTGCGAGTGGGGGACAGCCAGGCTCCGCTCCCCTCGTTTCTGGGAACAGCGGCATACCATGGAGTCACCTCTTACCTTTGTGGTCAGGTGGGCTCTGCTAGGCAGGGGGTGCTGGGGCCATGCAGGAGGCTGGGAAAGGGCTCAGGTCTGGTCTGGGGTATGCCCGGACTCGTGGAGGCATCAGGACAACGCAAGCATCTGGAGCCTGCAGCCTGAAAGTAAATGCCTGCCCACGGTTACAAGCCTCGGAGACAGAGCAGCTCCTGATGTCCCTTTGTCCCCTAGAGCCCAGCCAGGTCTCCCTTACATCCTTCAGTGAGGACAAGGCACTGCCTGCCACAGAGGGAGCCACATCACTATCTCCGTTGTAAAGCTGAGACCAGAGAGGCTCAGAGGGCGAACAACTTGCCTGAGGCCACAGAGAGAGCCAGGGCCAAGGCCAGGCACGCAGCCAGGCCTGTGATGCACTGAGTCAGAGGTCACAGAGTGTGTGAGGCGGTGCAGGCGGACACGGCTGTGCCAGGTCCCTGTCAGCGGGGTGCGCGGTCTGTGTGAGACCCAGGCTCCGGATGCTGAGGTCGACCCCACCGATGCTCTTCTGCAAACCCTCTACAGTCTGCATACCCTTGCTTGTGCCCTGAGCCGGGTGATTCTGTCCCCAAGCAGAAGGATAAGTACCTTGGGGCTCCCGGTTACAGGAGGATGACGGGGTCGGGATACCTCAGAGGGCCTTGTGGGCAGCCGCACACCACACTGGGGTGGTCCTTTCCCTGCTGCAGGCTGGGGAGAGCAAGGACCCCGACACAGCAAAACCACAGGATGCCCTTGCGGAGGTGTGGGGAAGTCGGCCACTGCTGCTAGGAAAGGTGGCGGGAGGCCTGGCCCTGCCCCAGGCAGCACAGCCCCTCCGCGGGCGGCTGATTCACCGGCCTCAGGGCTCCCCTGCTTTGCCCGCTAGGCTGGGGAGAGCAAGGACCCCGACACAGCAAAACCACAGGATGCCCTTGCGGAGGCGTGGGGAAGTCGGCCACTGCTACTAGGAAAGGTGGCGGGAGGCCTGGCCCTGCCCCAGGCAGCACAGCCCCTCCGCGGGCGGCTGATTCACTGGCCTCAGGGCTCCCCTGCTTTGCCCGCCTGCCCGCCGGCCCCTGCTAGCAGCCCACTGAGTCACGCAGTTGCCAAGAGGCCGAGGACCTGGAATCTGGGCCCTGCCCCAGCTGCTACCGCTGCTGGCTGCTAGCCCAGTGGGACCCTAGGGCACTGCGGCTCCCCTCTCCTGGTGGCCAGGGCAGCTCCTCCTCTCCATCCCGGGTGCCCCCCAACCCCCCCAGCAACCAACACACCGGGCATTTGAAGGAAGCCTGGTCCAGACCCAGCCTGCCCTACAGGGTGTGGGGAGGGGTGAAGCACTGGATGGGGACCCTCGGGGCAGGGCCTGACCTGTGCCTCACCTATGAAAACTGGCCCCGGGGAGCCTGGGACTCAGGGGTGGAAACAGCAGCTCTTAGGCAGTTCAGAGCCAGGTGATCCTTCTACAAATTGGGACTGAAATATCATAGTGATGTCACAGTGCCACAGATGTGTCTAAACCTCAGCTTCTCTACTTTCGCAGATGAGCACTGGCAACAGAATTCTCAGGCAGCACCATCTACAGACTACAGCCCCCCCCACCCCATGAATCATTCACACAGCGAGCGCGAATTTTCTGAGCACCTACTAGGCGGCAGGCACTCTTGAAGGCAGGTGACACATCAGGGAACAGATAAAAACCATCTCCGAAATTGGGTGTGGTGGCACACACCTATAATCACAGCACTTGGGAGGCTGAGGCAGGAGGATCTCTGCTGAGTCTGAGGCCAACCTGGGCTACCTAGTGAGTTCAAGGCCAGCTTGTACTACATAGTGAGACCCTGTCTCAAAGAACCAAAAGTAAATAAAAAGGGAGAAGTAAAATACATGCTCGAAGGAGAAAATGCTAAAGAAGAGAAAAGCAAATGAGGGCAGGGGCACCTGGCCAGGGCGCAGGGCTGAGGCTGTGGTTCCAACCAGGCCAGGGACCTGACAGACACAGGAAAGGACTCTGGGGAGGAAGTGTGATGGGAAATCTACCCTGGCGGATCGTTTCCTGCTCCACCCCTGCTTGGGCTCAAGCTCCCTGGGGGAAGCAGCCTCACTCCAGGCTCATTTGTCCGCATCCCCATCTGTGCCGGGATCTTCCTATCGCTACTAACAGGTAACGTGTAAGTGTGCACTGCCACACACGCAACCCACATAGGCTCGGGTGGGGCGAAGGTCTTCCCGCCTACCTCCCTTCCCTCCTCCTCAGGCCCGGAAGGGCCCTGGATGGTTCGGCCAGAGGAAAGCTCGGGTTCCTCAGGGAGCTCTCGTGGGCGAGCTGGGGGGCTGGAGAGCGGAAAATGGCACGGCCAGGGTGGCACGGTGTCTGCCCTCCTGGCTCCCACTGGAGGGCTTTCCAGAGCCGGGCAGGGGAAGTCTGGGCACTTGCTTTCTGGGAAGGGCCCCTTTCTTAGAAGCAGGGTGCAGCCTGCCCTGGATGTCCGCCGGGGAGGTGGTGACTGGGTCGCCTCTGGGTCCCGGCTCCCTTTCCAGGCTGGAGCTGAGGGTGCTGCGGAGAAGTCGAGGAGGACTGGCAGGGATGGGCAGCCTCTCCCACAGGCAAGGCTGGGGCCTTCAGGGCCGGGGACCCCAGCAGGCCCTGATCACCCTCTGCTCCAGGGCATGGGTCTGGACAAACGGGCCCTTGTGATGTGGGGCGGGCTGCTGAGCCAAGGACACCGTGTGCCCAGGGCTGCAGGGGGGACCTCCTGGGCGCCCTCATCCGGGAGCAGGCTCAGCGGGTGCCATGTGGCTGCCAGGAAGTGGCAGGGCTCATGCCCACTGCCCTCTTTTCCCACAGTCCTCCAGCAAAGAAGTCCCCTAGCTGGGAGGAGGAGAGGCCCTGGCTGAATGACAGGGCCAAGTCCCACTTTCCTGCTGCCTGCGCTCCCTCTGCCACTCCCTGGACTTTGTTCTTTCCTTGGTTTCTTCACAAGAGGAAGCCCCTGTCCCTTTGCTTCCATCTGGTCACATCTGGGAAGCCTGATGCAGGGCTCTCCCTTCTCCAGTGCCTTCCAGGAGCTCTATGGTCTTCCAGAGAAGACGAAAAGCTGGGCGTGGTGTCACATGTCTGTAATGCCAGCACTCTGGGAGGCTGAGGCAGGAAGATCTCAAGCTTGAGCCCAGCCTAGGCAATGTGGTAACTCAGTGAGACCCTGTCTCAAAATAAAGAGTAAAAAGAATGGCTGGGATGTAGCTCAGTATCAAGGCCCTGGGTTCAATCCCCAGAACTGCAAAAGAAAACAAAAATATAAAAACTAGATATGAGAGAAACCTGAAGCCAGGGGCCTGAGGGCTGGGCTGTGAGCACCCGGAATCCCGGGTTCCAGCCTGAGGCTCTCAGAGGCCATCTGCAAACACACCTGGCAGTCAGGTGCTCTTCTTCCTGCAGGCACTAGCCAGGTGCCTCCACCTGCGGCCACATTCGTCCCTTCACACGTGTCTGCTGTGCTGCCTGGGCACATGCATGATGACCCACGAGGGCACACGTCCCCTCAGCACATCCACCTGAGACCACTGTGCTTGTCACAGGACGGCAGGCAGGACCCTGCCCCTCTGACCAGAGGCCCCAGGGACACACTTCAAGGCTGAGCAGCTCAGCTCCGGCGTGCTGGCTCCCGTGCCCACAGGGCCTGTTCCCCGCAGGATTTTCAGGGAGGAGTTGGGAGCTCTGGCTCCAGCAGCTGGGAAGGAAACTTGAAAAATTGGAATCTTGAAAAATATCAAGCTGGTGTGGGGAGGCAGGGGAGGCCGTGCTGTCCATCTGGCCTTCCCCCACTGGACACTGCCTGTGTGGCCCCTGTGGCCACCTGTCTGGCAACTCAGCCTCAGGCCAGGCGGCCGGCCTCACCCCAAGCACCCGAAGGGTCGGTTGAGGCCTGGACCTCTCCTCAGGAACACAGGGGTCCCAGAGGACCTGCTCAGCTGACTTCTCTGGGTGCATTTGGAAGACACGTGGACTCCAGACGGACCTGCGGGAATCACTGGCTTCGGCGCAGGCGCAGGTGACGGGGCCCCAGGGTGCCTTGTGCACTCCCTGCCCTGCACATCACTGAGTTTGCAGGGTAGCAGCTGGAGGCTCGGACTTAAGGACCTCACCTGGGGCCCAGGTCCAGACAAGGGCCCTTACCAGCCCCGGGCTTTGTCCTCCCGTTGACCTCTACACCACCTAGCCCCAGGGGATGCCATGCCCGTGTTAAGGTAGGAGGTAACAGGTCATCTTGGGCCTGGGTGGGGGACAGCCAGAATCCTGCTGCCATGGGCACAGTCCCCCCATCCTCTGACTCCTGCGTGGAGCCCCACGTTTGCGGGACAAAGCCGCGGTGCCCTCCCAGAGTCCTGGACAGGAGATGGGTAGGGATATAGCCCCGCACGGTGGCACACACCTGTCTCCCAGCAGCACTCAGGAGGCTGGGACAGGAGGATTGCTGTGGGGATCACTGAGGCCTGCCTGGGCTACACAGTGAGACCCTAACTCAAAGAACTAAAAGGACAGGTTGGGTGGGGTGGAACAGGGCATCTCATTTCTGGACCCAGGGACACTCACACCCAGTGGATCTCAGGTGGCTTCCAGAGAAAAGGCCCTGTGCCTTCTAGGGAATCACTTCCGGACCCTAACCAAGATGGGGGAGGGCAGGGGAAAGAAATGCTCTCCAGCTGGTGCACGCCTGTCATCCCAGCACTCAGGAGGCTGAGGCAGAAGGATGACCAGTTCGAGGCCAGCCCGAGCAACTGGGTGAGACCCTGTCTAGGAATAAAAAATAAAAAGGGCTGGAGGGACAGCTCAGTGACAGCGCGTTTGCCTAGCTTGCGTGAGATCTTGGGTTCTGGCTCCAGTGCCACAAACTAGAAAAGAAAGAAGAAGAAGAAGAAAAAAAAAAAGCCTCCAGTCCCTGGCGGCTGCACCCTCTTACCTACATGGGAGGACTGAGTACTCTGCCCTAATCACACAACCCCTGGCAGGGTGAGGGGCCAATATGACACTAGGGCTGAGGTGACCTTGGGGCCCGTGCCCAGCATGCGTGGTCGGGGGCTGTGCTCTGGTATCTCTGCTCCCTCCCGGCAGCAGGGCTACAGGGTCTCATCCCACAGGCGTCCAGCATCCGCATGGCCACCCCCAGGGCACACCTGGGCCTGCGCCGCAGTCTGTGCTGCCCTCACCCTGAGCCTCTGCCTGGCATTAGGATCCACCAGACTCTGCCGCTGTCCCCCACGATGCCCCTCTGCTCTGGAGGGGCTCAAGGGCACAGTGAGAGTGATGGAGGTTAGACTATGGGGACCGTAGGAGGTACTGGGCAGCCCCTCCTGGGCCAGGCCTCGGTGGCTCTGAAATCCAATCTGCCTGGGCCCACCTGCCCTGCCACTGGGGCCTCCACAGCCCAGCTTCCTCCCTCCCAGCTGGACCCCTCCCGGGTGTCCTGGGAAGCTCTCAGATCATCCCATCATTGGAGAGGGAGCCCACCAGCAGCAGGCGCCTTCCTGGTGGAGGGAGGGCCTGGGTAGGTACACAGCGAGCTCAAGGGGTCGGTGTGACTTTCCTGTACCCCCAGTTCTGGGGTGGAACCAGGGCCTCCTGTGTGCCAGGCAGGGCTCTGCCACTGAGTGGCACTCCCAGCCTAGTGGCCTTTTTAGGACCCCAGTAATAAGGTGGGGGTTCAAGCCCCAGTGGGCCAACCACAGCGGCTGTCTCGCCTGAGGTCGGGTTTGCTGGCTGACACACACGGAGACAACAGCATGGAAGACAGAACTCAGCCTGGTCCTGGCGCCTTCATCTGCTGCCCCCAGGTCCCAGAAGGTGACACAGTTCATCAGGCAATGTTTCTGCACGGAAAGATGGGCACACAGGCAGATGGGCCACAGATGGGGAAACTGAGGCCAGAGGGCTGGACCTGGATAAGAAAATACATCCGGGCAGTCTCAAGCTGGCCCAGAACCAGAGTGTCCAATTCCAGGGGCTCTACATCCCAGCCACGCCTGCCATCGCCACCGTGTCCCAGGTCCAGGGAGCCCCTGGCTGCCGCATATATGGGGGGCAAAGCACTCCCTTCACCATGGGCACCGAGTTCTGTTCCCCAGGCCTCTGACCAAATCATCTGACATTCTGCCACTGTCAGCTGTCACTCAGGTGTCCAGGAAGTATCCAGGAAGTGGCCTCCGTTGCTAGGGGCCTGGCCTGAAGCCAGGTGGCTGCGAGGGTGGGGTGAGGGGGCGGAGTGCACTGGGGTTTCCCTCAGGAAGGATCCAGGGGGTGGGGCTACCAGGTCTTGCCTGGGGTGGGGGCAGGGTGCAGCAGCCACCCGGAGTAAGGCCAAACTCACAACCTGCACAGACTGTCTGCTGGAAAGCCCCTAGCCCTGAGCCTTCCTGCCTGCCAGTATTTTGGGGGCCTACAGTTGCCAAGCAACGGGTTTAGGCTGCCATGGGAACTCACCCTTCTTCTGGGGCTTGTCAATTTTAGGGGAATGCCACAGTGCTTCCCAATCTCTTTCCTTTCCACCTCCTCACCCTGGCTTAGGTTGCCTTTACCTGCCCTGGGGTCACCTCCCGCCTGCAAGGCAGGCGAAAACTCTGATGCTCAAAACTCAGGGACCCTGAGAAAGTGCTAGCCGGAGCCCAAGGCCTTCATTAGCGGAGCAGATGAGAGGTTCCTCAGCTTTGTATCCGCCTCCACACCCGCTGGCTGGTAACCACAACGTGGGGGGCCTGCCACCTCGCCCTGCCCGCCTGCCCAGCCTGACCCTGGGAGCCCACTGTAATTGGCAGGAATGTGGCCCCAGCCCTGGCGCCTGGTCCCTCCTGGGCTTGTCTGCAAATGGGGACGCGTCTCCGACTTGCCACTGCCTGCCCGTGGGAGTCTCCTTTGCAGAGCACTGGCAGACACGGGGCTGCCGTAGCCCAGGAAGAGGCGTGGGAGCGGCCTGGGAAGGGCCCTGCAGGACCCAGCTTCCTCGCGCACCTCTCCAGGAACCCACTGCCCTTCCACAGCCCTGGGCCTGCACTTTCTCCACGCCTCGAGGGGCCCCCACCACTTGGGCCATGGATGAACCACAGCCAAGCGCCAGTGGTGGGGGCTCAGGCTGGGATGGTGGAGGGGCCGCAGGAGAGTGACAGCCCCTCACGCTGCTGTCCACGAGAGCCCCACTGCCCCACCTACGCCTTCTGAAGACCAGGCTGAGTCCTGCCAGGTGCGGCAGGGTCACATCGCCTTTGCGCAGGGTCCCTCTGGGGAAAGGACCCCTCAAGTCCTGCAGGGACAGCTCCCTGCTCCCCAAGGCCCTCCTTCTACCGCCCGCAACTAACAGTGGAGCTGCCTGGAGACCCAGGTGTCATCTAGCTGCAGGACTCTGGAGGGCAGAGAAGGAAGGGCCAGCTCAGCTTGCAGGTGGGGGATGAAAGGGACCTGGCCCTGCTGGCAACCCTAATGGCTGCCCAGCACCACCATCCTGTGGCCCCACCTGGTTTGATTTCCTTGGTGTGTGTCACCCATGAAATGACTGTGCTCCTGGCCTGTGTACAGTTAGGTGTCATCTCCTAGCAACTAGAGGGTGCCATGTTCCTGGCAGTTTAGGGCTGGCTAGGGTCCAAACCACAGGTCACAGCGCCACCTGCTGGTGCTGGAATGGCCAAGCCAGGGAGCTCACAAATTTAGGCTAAATTTCGGCCTCCTCCTGTCTTCCCACTGCTCCCCCACCTCATAGGCTCCGGGGTATCAGAAAGCAAATCTTTCTCAACAACCCTGTCACAGGTTAAATTGTGTCCTCTCAAACAATCCCCAAACCTATGAACAAGACGATCAGCATGTGCCCTAGGCCGATAACTGGCATCCTTGTAATGATGGGGACAAGCGGACACAGCCAGCCAGGGGCAGAGTTTGATGCTATGTGTTTTCGAGCATGGCCCTGCGATACCTTGAATTTGGACTCATGGAATGGTGAAAGAAGACAGCACTTAGTTACAGAGCTCGGCGACACTAGTGCCCGGTCCCCCACCACTGACTGTGTGGTCACCGTCACACCGCCCCTCCTGAGTGGACCCGACCCCAGGATATCTCCTCCCAGCACCGCTGCCCGATGAACAGTGCTGTCCTTTCCAACAGCGTCCAGACCCTCCGTGCGCCCTGCCTCCTCTGGTGTGGCCTGGGCCCAGGAAGCTCATACCCACGGCATGAGTTAACCAGTTCCCTCTTCCCCTACTTCATCATTATTCAGATGTCAACCAGCAGGGGACAGCAGCATGGGGGGACAGGAAACAGGAGGGGACAGCAGAGAGCAGATGACACCCGGCTAGTGGGGCAGCGACTACTGCACTCGGCAGGCCTGGCGCCTGGGGCTCGGGAGGCAGAGCCATCACTTGGGCCACCTCACTCCTCTTCTCTGGCCAGTTCTGGGAGCTGGACTGGCCACTGTGCCTTTCAGGGCCTGCCCAGTGCCCCCCATGCGCACGAAACAGGTCACTCTATCATCTGCTTCTACAGGGCCTCTCACGTGAATGTGGGGTGAGGCCTACAAAACCAGTGAGTAACGCATGAACGAGAGCAGGGGATTCTAAGAAGCAGGCAGGATACAACACAGCTCAAAACGGGCTCTGGTGCCCGGCTTTAGGCAAATCCTCCCTCCCCTGGTCTCCTTCCTAGTTTGAGTCCCGAGAGGGTTGAAAAGTGAGCACAAATCAGGCACTGTCACTGGCAACCCCCCCAGGGGCTCCCCAGTGAGTTCAGAATCAGACCCAGTCTCCAGCTTGGCCGCCTCTACATGGCTCCTGGTCCCCACCTCCTGGCACACACCCAGTCCTTGGATGATCTGCTCACCCGGGCGACTGCATTTTGGGACTGGTCTCTAACCAACAGGACAGTGCAGCTAAGTCAGGTCATCAGCAAGGTTTGGTATTCAGACCCCCTGCCTGTCTCGTTGGCTTCTCCCATTTGCCCTCCTCGAAGGGGAGCCTGTGCTGACGTCTGGTCCTACAGAGTGATCCATGTGGCAAGGAGCCCCCGGCCGGCCTGGCCAACAGACCCAGGGCATCCGAGGCCCGAATGAGTCATTGGTGTGAGACCCGGAGGCAGAGGCCCCAGGCTGAGCTGACCTGGGTGCAGGTGCACGGAGAAGACTGACTTCACCAGCGCCTGCAGTGTGTGTGTTTGTGGGGGAGGGGCCTGGGATGCTGCCACATAGCAGTGGTGGGGGTGGGAGGGGCAGGTCCAAAGCGGCATCTGTCGCCGGGGAGACAAGAAAAGAGGATGTGGACCACCCTCCCACCTCTGAGCAGCTCATCTTTCTGACAGATGCTGGGTACCGCTGCCCAGGGAGAAGCAGGGCGCACAGCTTGACCCTAGGGCTCTTCCCTGACTCTATGTGCTCTGTCGGGCAGCGCCACTGCTGCCCCCAGGTGGTCAGTGCCAGCACTGCAGCCCAAGGCAAGAAACCCTCAAAACAAAACACACACCTTTGTTTAGCTGTCGTCAAGGAAGCTCCTCTCCCAGGCCCCAGGGAGGAAAAGGAGCAGGATCCACAGGTTCCACGAGTACTGACGGGGACCCCAGAAACCTCCGTTGCTCCCCTCCTTCCCCCTGCCGGCCCCAGGATGTCATTATCCCAGGAAAGACAATGACGGGGTCCCACTTCCAAATGAGGACCCCAAGGCACCAACAAAGATAAGTGGACCAGGATTCTGCCACGGCTACACGACTAGCTGCTCTCTCTCTGCTCAGGGAGGAGAAAGCACTTTCTAAGGACCTCCGGGGGCTGTAGGTCACTGATGGAATGCACACTGTACAAGCCCATGGACTTCTGGGGTCACAAGGCCAATCACCCTCGCTTGGAGGTGGAAACTGAGGCCTTCTCTCCTGTGGCCCCCTCCACACCAGACAAAACACGCTTAATCTCGTTCTGGGCGCCCGGAGAGGTGCAGAAGGCCACGTCCTCTCCGGGCTGCCATGACTGCCCCTGCCAGGCAGACCCTGGGAATCTTGGGCACCTTCGGCCCAGGAGCTGGGCACATCCCCCGCTCCCCTGTAAGGGGTGAGGCATGTTGCTAGGAGACTGGACGCCCCTGCCCCAGGACAGCGCTGGGTCTAACCTCTTCCTTTTTTCCCCTTGTCACCTCCCCCGTGTCACGCCCTCCTCTGAAGCCCGTGTGGGTGAACAGCCGCGTTCACACACGCCTGTGTCTCTGTGGAGGTGGCCAGAGGAGAAGAGAAGAGAGGGTCTCACAGAGTGGGTGGGCAGGGGTCCCCCAGGATCTCAGCGACCCCCTCTTCCAAAACAAAACCCACGGGAGAGTGGAGCTTGGGCCCAGGAGCCTTCCTTGTGCGCCGGATCCTGCCCACCTGGCGTGCCCCCC
>NW_022900948.1:46673229-46681441 GCF_012274545.1 Fukomys damarensis
CGCCGCGCGCGCGCACTGGGCGTGAGGTCCGGCCCGGCCGTCTCTCTCGTCCTCCCGCTGTGCACACCTTAGGGGCCTCGTAACCGGTACCGAGTGGGGACCGCTGGACTAGGTCGACAAGGAGGGAGCCCGGGGACAGAGCGCCAAGCACCCTCAGTCTGCCACCCACAGGTGCCCCGGCGCCCCCTACGAGACCCAGCTGGAGCATGGCGGGGTCAGGCCGCTCCGCCCTCCATCCATCCCTTCTCTTCGGTGGCTCGGCAAGGTCAGTCGCTCCCAGCTGCCTGGTGAGACAGGTGCGAGGGAGCCTGGAAAGAGGGGCCCTGCAGCTGGGGCTGAGCAGGTGTTGGGGTGTCGGTGTTACTAGGGAGCACTTGAGCGCTGAGGGTCAAAGCTTGTTTTATACCTGCGGGGTGGCCTCAGCCCTCAATGCCACTCAGCTCTGAGTGGCCACGCCCAGCTGTGCAGGGGACTTGGGATTGTCCTATTCTCCTCTCTCACCCCCACCGGTGGACTGCTCCTGTGTTGGGGTCCCACCCAGGGTTGCTCTCCTACATGCCCTCAACTGGGCTGGAGGCCCCATCCGGTGGCTTCCTAGAGCCAGGCGGCTGAGTGGACCCTTGCCCACCCAGGCATGAAGCCCAAACCCCTGCCTCAGTGTCCTCCTGTGCCTCCTGCCTTCTGCTCGCAGAACCTGCTGCCAGACAGAACCTCCTGCTTGGAGAGTAGCCGCTCTACAGGGCATAGGGGTCGAGAGTTCTCCCAGCTGTGATGGTGTTTAGCCCTCATCCCTGGGGCTCCGGGAGGCGGCGTGACCTGTCCGGATTCCCACTAGGACAGACTCCAAAACCCGTGTTCTTTCAGCTGCCTCCCACTCGGCCAGCCACTGCACAGACATTCGCGGAGTGCATGCCAGTGCTGGGCTCCAGGAGAAACACGGCCAGCTGTGGTTAATCAGTGCTGTCTTGGAGTTGGCGAACCAGGAGACAGATGGAAAGAAAGCAGGACAGCAGCTTTGTGGGTGAGGGCGGTTTGAGGAAGGCCCAGAGGCGCCCCCTGGAAGGGAGCGCAAATCAAGGCAGGCTCCCTGGAGGAGGTGAAGGAAGCGGTGATGCCCAGGGAGGCGGCCTGCTGGTGAGACTGGCAGGCCTGGACTGTAGGCGGCATGAGCAGAGGTGTCCAGGCCTGGCCCTATGGCCGAACAGTGGGCCTGGACTGTACGTGATGAGAGAGGCTGTTGTCCTGGAGGGGACAGGTAGTCGCTGCAGGCGTTTATTTTGTTTATGGCGGCACTAGGGATCAAACTCAGGACCTTGCGCTTGTGAAGCACACACTGCACACAGCTAAATCCTCGGCCTGCAGGCATTTGTAATTATGTCTGTTTCTTAAAGGGCACCTCTGCAATTGAAGGAATTTTTCGGAGCCGCAAAACTTTGACCTGCTCTGGCAGGTTTGCCTGTACTTCCGCAAGGCTGAAATCTGATCCTGCCGCACAGCCGAGGGCCCCCCACCCCCAGGCCTGTATCCCTGGTCGCATTCCTCTGCTGGACTGGGCCCTGTACTTCTTTTCCCCCAGGAAGCATCCCTGGCTCCAGGCCCTTGTGCCTGTTGGGAAAGCACCTGGGCAAGTGGTTTGGTTTCAGCAGCTGGGCTCCACCAGTCACTCACGCAGCTGGTGTCTGACGGCCCTGCCCTGGTATGGGGTCTGTTGCCATTGTGCCCAGGGACTGAGGGCCACCGTGCTGGGCAAGGCCCCAGAGCCAGGCAGGGAGTAGGAACCCAGGAGCCTCTCCTGCAGGCTGATGTTGCCCCAGCCTCTGGGCTTCCCCGGTCTCCATGTCCAGGAGCCTCTCCTGGCTCTCAGCAAAGCTCCCTGAAAGGCAAGCCCTGCTCCTGTGACACAGCCCTGCGTCATAGACTCTCAGCCCCGGGCAGGTGTTGCTTCCTGGGGACACAGAGATGTGGGCCCGTTTTTGCCTCTCTGGGACTCCAGTCCTCTGTAGCCCAGATTGTGTGCTTGCTTGATGATGACTCCAAGGCTCTTGTTATGGGGACTGCTCCCTGCCTCTCTGCTAAACCAGAAGTTGTGAGAAGAGTGGGCTCAAGGTGCCCCCAGTTTTGCTCAGAGGCCAGGTTGAAGGGCGCCTGCATGACTGCAGTCTCCCCCCAGCTACCTGTCTCCTCTCCTGGGAAACATGCTGTTGCCTGACACCAGGCCACCAAGTCCTCCCCCAATGGCCCACCCTGCTCTGCCTGGCTCCCCACGGCTTCTGGGACTGAGGTGACCCAGAAACAGACACATTCCCTGTGCACCAGGGCTGATCCAGGAGGCCCTCCAGGGGCGGGCTCTGCTGCCCAGTGCCCCGGCAGGTCTTCCTGTTCCCACTCTACCCAGGCCCTCCACAGAAACAGAGCGATACTTCTGGTCTGTGGCAAGGAGCTGGGTAGAAGTTCTCATCTGTGGCAGCAGCCAGCTTTAGCCTATGTTTTCTCCAATGACCGTCTCCCCTCGTCCAGGCTGACTATGGGGGAGATCTGGTCCACTTGTATCCCAGAGGGAAGGAAAGGAGGGAGGCGCGGAGGGGGATGTGAGCTCTGGGCCAGGCAAAGCCTTTATCACTGCGCGTCTCCTCCTCTCGGCTGGTCATCCTGTGCCAGCTCACTTTCCAGCCGGCAGCCGCCTGTCCATGCCGGTTGTCCTGCTGGACTCTCCCGGCAGACAGAGGCAGGCAGGCTGGGGCTGGACTCCTCCTGAGGCATAGCCTGGGGCAGGGGACTGTGGGGCTTTGGGTTCCTGTCCATGCTCTACTGTCAGCCTCTCAGCCAGCCAGTGTCCTTGACCAGTGTAGAAAAGCGGATCAGCTTCAGGCTGGGTGGCGCGGGCTTCCTGTCGTCCCAGATGTGCACAGGAGACAGCACCTTAGATGGCTTGTGTGTGATGAGGCAGCGGTTCAGGAGGCTTTCCTGCCAGACTGCCATGATGCCGTTGGCTTTATCTGCCAGGATGGCCATGTGGCAGCCCCTGGTAAACTCATACACATTGGCCACTTGCCCCGCAAAGACTGCCCCACCATAATAGAAGTCCCCCTCATCAGCTACAAAAGCTGTAGAAACCCACCTGTGCTCATAGGGGAACTGCTGGCGGGGTACAGTGAAATAGCCTGGGTGAATGGCAGCCACCATGTCCCCCAAGGTCTCAGGGCCCCATGGGTTCTGGAGCACCGTGTCCACATCGAGGCAGAAGAGATAGTCCACCTCCTGGTGTGCCCTCATGGCGATGTGCTGGCTGATGGTCTCCGTCTGGCGCATGGAGACCTCCTCCAGTGGGTGTGACCTTGGATGGGGATGACGTGGAGGAGCTGGCCGGGGCCCTGTGGGACCCTGGGGATGGCTGCAGGGTCGTGGGTGAAGGTGTAGTAGTGCGCCTGGTAGCCGGGCACGAAGAACTCCGCCGACTCCAGGAAGTGGTGGATGAATTGGGTGTACCTGTGAGGATAACCTTGTCATCTGGGGCTCCCCAGATGGTGTGCCTCCCGGGGGCACAGGGTCAGGGCAGCCAGGCTGGGGTCTGCTTCCCAGCCCCCAACCGCAGGAAGTCACGCGAGTGTCACTCTGGGATCCTTGTCTTTCAAACTCCCATGATCCTAGCACAGGCTGGAATCACTTATCTGAAAATTCAGCTTCATATGCTTGGATTAGGGAGGCTTGGTTGGTAAAAGTCTGCAAATTTGCATAATTCAAAAAACTCTGAAGTCTGAAATGCCTCTGGTCCCAAGCATTTCAGACCAAGATGATATTTAACCTGTACTGACCACTGGAGACTGTTGTAAGCCTGATCTTTGGGGCTGTCCTCCCTCCCTCTCCTCTCCCCTCCCCCCTTTTCTTTCCAGTAGTGGGGCTGGAACACAGGGGCCCTCTTCCGCCGAGCTACATCCCCAACCCTTGTCATTTGTTTTTATTTTGAGACAAAGTCTCCCTAAGTTGCTTAAATTGGCCTTGAACTTGTGAGGCCCTTGCCTCGGTTGCTGAGATTTCCGACGTGGACCAGCATTGCCCAGCCTGGTCATCCTCGCAGTCACAAACCACACCGCTGCTTCCTGCACTCTTACTAAGTGCCAGGCCATGTTCCCGGGGATTCTCGGGGAGCTTTAGTTTTCAGGAGCTACCTAGAGAGCGTGTCCATTCTTCAGGCAGGACGCTGAGGGCCAAGGGGAAGAACACAGCCAGGAAGTAGGTGGCAGAATCAAGGGAAGGATGTGCGGCGCAGGGGTGGCGCGTCCCCACCCCCAGGAAGGGTCACCTGGCAAAGGTCCTTCCGCTTCTCACTGCGACAGCTTCCGCCCCTGCTTCCGTCCGGGGTTGGCCCCTTCACCAGGAAGTCTCTTCCCTGTCACGCTGTCGGCCCCTGATCCGGGCCCTGGAGCCCCTGTTGCTCAGGCGGAGCCTCCCCGGCCTCTGCCCAGCCCGCCACTCTTCCCCACAGTGAACACAGTGGCGCCGATGCTCAGGTTCAGCAGTTGGTAGATGGGGCACAGCAGCTCCGAGTCGAAGGTTCCCTCGGAGACGATGGGCACCAGCCAGGGCGCGAGCGTCAGGAGCTCCGGGGGCCTGGTAGCAGGGGAGAGGCGGGTGTAGAAGCTTCGTGTGGGTGCCAGTGTGACTAGGGCCAGCCGTGACCCTGCTGCAGGGCCTCAGCGTCCGCGTGTGGAGAGAAGGGACGGTAGCCGCTGCCTCCCTGCAGGGGCGGGAGGGAAGGAGTTGGCGCGGGGACGCTTGAGTGGCTACAGGAGTCGCGTTTTCTGTGCAGGCCGGGGGTGGCAGTAAGTGTGACATCACGGACTGTGGGTGGTGACCAGCATGAACTGAGCCCTGCAGCCCGTGTCACGTGTTCTCCCAGCCTCCTGTGTGGTGCCGAGAACAGGCAGAGAGGTTGGCCAGTGACAGCTGGAGCCCTGGCCCCTGCATCTGTGGACACCACAGCTGCCCTGACCTAGACACAGTCATGCCCACATGAATCAGGGCGCTGTCGGTGCCCTCCCCAGTCCCCACCAGGCCTTCTCGAAGCCTACCGGTGCTGCCGCAGCCTGGGCTGAGGGTACCGGGGCCTGCAATGAAGAAGGGACAGTGTGAGGGGAGGCGGCTGCCACCCGTGAGCTACACGGGGGAAGGTGACAGTCTGCTTACTGTGCCACAGGCTGCCAGGGCTTCTCCTCCTCCTACTGCAGCTTCATATTGCTGTGGCACAGGCAAAGAAAGGTTGTTAGTGCCTGGCAGGAGGCTTGGGGTCCAGGCAGACTCCCTCCTGGTGTCCCCACAGCTCCACCCACTTTCCTAGATGGGCTGGGGGCTCCTACAGCCCAGGGTGTTCAGGGTCCGCGGGGAGGAGGGCAAAGTGGTGATCACACACCGTGCCACTTGGGTCCGAGCTGACACTTGTTTCAGCTACTGCTCTGTAAGACGTGGGCTCTGGGGGCGGGGATTCTCTGGGGGCTGTGTGTCACCTAGGCTAGGGCTCGGCACCAGGTTTCGCCAACACAAGTCGAGGCGTCTGTGGACGGTCTCAGTTGGTTTTACATAAAGGAGGCTATCCTGGGAAATGTAGGTGAGCCTGATTAGTTGGAAGGTCTCAAAGACAGGGCTGGGGTTGCTCTACGGAAAGAAATTTAACCTGTGGGCTGCAGCGTGGGCTCCCATCTGAATTCCAGTCCACCCCAGGGCCTTCAGGTCTGCCTGGCTGGGCCTCAGTCACATGAGCCAGAGGCTCCTGATGGTTCTGTGCCTCTGAGTCCGCCTGTCTGCGTCTCTTGCCGGTTCTGTTTCTCTAGTGTAACCCTGTCTGAGACACCCGGTTCTCCTCGCCTGTAAAACCCCAGAGTGGCTGGGAGAATTAAGCAAGGTGTGTGAGAAAGGGACACAGCCTGTGCCAGCACCTGGAGAGGCCGACAGAGGGGAAGGACCTGCCCGGGGCTCTCCAGCAAGTGTCACAGCAGAGCCAGCTCCAGAGGGAGCCCGAGGTGGACGATCACCGGGCAGCCCAAGGACCAGTTTCCTGGTGCCAATGTCATCTGCCAGTTGCCTGTGGCTTTCCACCAATGGCTTTCGGATTTCTGTCTTCCTCAGTCTGTAGTCTTTTGTGTGTGGGGAAAATATCCCTCCCCAGGAGGACGAGTAGCCATCATTCTGCTCTGCCTCTGGGAATCCAGAGCATGCAGGTGCCTCACTGCAGTGGACATGTAGAGTGTTTGTCCCTTTGCTATTAGTCTCTACTCTCGAATGGGTAATTTTTCAACATCAGTTTATGAAGTTGCCTATCTCCCTGCATTTCTTGCAAACAAACCTGTTTAGAGTCTTTTCTCAGAAAGTGGTGGGATTCTGAGAAGGTGGTTGGAAATGCAAAGGGGAAACTGCCTTTGATGTTGGCAGCAGACCAGCGTTCTGCCTGCTCTGAAGGTGAGCTCCTTTACCCAGACACACTGTAGCCCCAGGCACAAGAATCCAAAAGCTGGGGCGGGCGGCACAGCTCCGGGGTGCAGCTCTTGCCCGTGTGCATGGGGCCCTGGGCTCGTTCCCAGCAGATACACACATGCAAAGGACTTCCTGTTTCTAAACTCCCGAAGCTAATAAAACGAAAAGTAAAAGGACAAATCCAAGGGAAAAGAGGGCTACGACCAATTCAAACAAAAAGTTTCCCACTCCAGTCTATTAAAAAATAACTCATTAAATCCAAAGATACACAAATTTGAGAGTGGAAAAAAAATGTGACAATAGCAAACCCATGAACACACCAGAGAGAAAATGGAGTGGAAAAAAAAAATGTGACAATAGCTAAAACCCATGAACACACCAGAGAGAAAATGCCCGAGTAAGCAGTTCTTCAAAGGAAATTCAACTCGTGGGAAGTCACAGAAATGAGGGCCTTGCTAGTAATCAGAAATTAAAACCAGAGGTAGCTTTTCCTATCTATGGCATGAGCAGCGAAGTTGGTTTTGGGAGACAGAGTCTTCCTAAGTAATTCAGGCTGGCTTTGAACTCACCTTGTAGCCCAGGCTGGCCTCAAACTTGCGGCAGTCCTGCCTCAGCCTACTGAGTGCTGGGATCACAGGTGTGTGCCTCCACACGTGGCTCAGCAGGATGGTTTCATTTCTGATTTCAGGGGGGCGAAGGGGGTGGTCTGTTCGGACCCTGGCCAGACTGGGTGTATGTGTGTGAGTGTGTGTTTGGGCTGCTGCTGTCCTTCTGGAAAGCCACCTTATGAGATGGATCAAGAGCCTGTCCACCGCAGGCCCAGAGAGTGAGCAAATCAGAACGAAACGCTCTTCACAGTGGAGATAGCTGCAGCCATCACAGGTGCGCGTAGAACAAAGGAAGCTGGAAACAAGATTACTGCTCAATGGCTGTTGGTAGAAAAAGGAGGAACAGCTCGAGAATTGAGACCCAGGCCGTGTGTGGATGAGATACTGGTGATCATGTGGAAAACAGTCCATTGGGGTGGAAGAGGCTACGGAGTGCAGAAGCAGAGCGATAACAACGATCTTCAGTACCAAGCGGCGTTTCTGCTGATAGAGCCGGTTACGCAGAACTAGCTCCATCAGGGAGCACAGCAAACCAGCGGCAACGAGCGGATGTGACACGAGAGATTTTTGTTTCTTTTCTGTTTTCCAGCTTCCTCCCTGCCATGGTTTGAATATGGCTCGTTCATTCCAAAACTCAGGTTGGAATTCAGTCCCACTGTGGGGTCCTAAGAAGGTGGAAACTGGATACCCATTATTTGTTTAATTTTTTCAAGAACCGCTCCCAAAGGCAGGGATCAGAGGTGCGGGGCACCACGCCCAGCTACGGTGGGGTGGAGTGATTAGGATTAGAGCCGGTCACCAAGGAGGCGCTTCCATGACAGAGGAGGAAGAGAACAGGAGACAGAACGTGCATGCGCCCGCTGCCTCTCACCATGTGACACCCTGCCTCAACTCCTAACTCTGAGCTCGAATTCAGCTCCTCGATCCTGGGCCAGCATTGTGAGTCAAATTAAAGCTCTGCTTTGTAATGGACCTGGTCTTTTGTGTTATTAGCAACCAGAAAATGGACTAAGACACTGATTTACTCTGTGTTTTAAAAATGAAACTTGGGCTGGGGATTTAGCTCAGTGGTTCCACCACCTGCCTAGCAAGTGCAAGGTCCCGAGTTCAATCCCTGGTACCAAAAAAAAAAAAAAAAA
>NW_022900948.1:46681565-46695310 GCF_012274545.1 Fukomys damarensis
AAAAAAAAAAAAAAAAGTGTCTGGTTCAGTGGCAGTCTAATAACAACCCACTCGTTCCACGTCCCTTTAGTTGTCACCAGAAATAGAAGCCTGTGCTGCCAAGTGCCCCTTGAGGTTGTCCCAATCCATCTTTTTCACTCCTAGCTGTCAAGGAGCCAGATTTCATTTAGTTAAATGTTGACTTATTCCCCTAATACTCACAGAACACAAAATTGAGCCAACAAACCCAGACTGGCCACCTACAGTGCGTTAGGGCAACTGCAGGCCATTATCGGTCATTGATAGGGCCTCATGTGGCTCCACATTCCCAGGGGCCCAGGAGGGGCCCGCTACGCTCCCACTTTACAAGGGAGACCCAGAGCTGTGCGACAGGTCCAAGACCCACCCATGACAGGGCTGCAAGGACGCTCTGCGACCAAAATGGCGAAATCACGCCGCATTCACGGCAGCCGATAAGCTACCTAAACGCTACCACATTTCTCAGAACCAGGCACTGTGGATCCAGAAGGCTGCGGACAGTACCATCTTAAAATCTCTGATTCGAGATGTGAGCACCCCACAGGGGCCCCAGTTCCCCTGGCCCCATACTTATAAGATCTCTGGACAGGGGAGGTAGTAGGGGACGGAGGAGACCGGCAGCCAGTTCTCTGCACACACCCTAGAAGGAAACAAGTTGTGGTCTGCTTTCTGTTCCGGGGTCTGACACCCACACAGTGTGTGTTGCTGCAGTGAATGCCCTCAACAGTGCGTTTGGGGGGCATCTTCATTCCAGGGTCTGGCCAGCCTCAGAGAACCAAGCCTCCCGCAGTTGCCTGCACATGGCACAGGGCCTGGCGTGGAGTGAGCCGTTCACCTCCGCAGTCATTCACCCCTAGGGCCCAGGCACAAACAGCAGGGTGAGGTGCAGCTCTAAGAACTTCCCAGAAGGGCACAGGGCTGGAGTGAATTTGGGATTGGGGACGGGAGTGCCTGGTCAGCATGGGCTGAAGGATAATCTAGGTAGAAGACGTTACAAATCAAAGGCCAAGAGGCCACTACAAAGCAGAACACAGAAGCTAAGACTGGCTAATAGGGCTGGGCTGGGAGAGGTTCTTGGGGGCTGGAAATCTGTGGGTGCAGGAATCAAGGTTTTGGAGTTGACGTGCAGGGGCAGGGAGGAGCGTGGGGTGGGTAGGAGGGAGGGACTCATGGGGGACTCACCACAGGGCCCAGAGGCCCGTGCTGGCCAGCAGGCACAACCCCAGGCCCAGCCCCAGTCTCCAGCAGTGGGGCGTTGCTGGGAGCTGCTTCTGAGCCGGGCACCAGCGGAGTTGGCCAGTGAGTCCTTGCCGGCTGTCAGGCCCCAAGCCTGCCTCTCTCAGTTCCCTGATCACCTGCAAAAGAGTTCTTACTCCAGCATTGGCAGCTGGTCCTGCAGCTCTGCCCTTCCCCGGACCTGCCCATCCAGTGCTGAAGACCCGGACTCTGATGTGGGTGTCTTACTCCTGCCTCCATCCATGAGATCAGCAGAGCCCCCACCCCCACCGGATGCTGTGGCCTGGCTTAGGGATTCCCAGGACGGTTCCTAGTGAGGACGGCAGGAACGGAGCCCAGCGCTGCACAGCTGGGAATAGTCAGTCCGTCCCCCTGGCCTGCATGAGGAGCAGTGGCCCAGATTCCTCTTGGGGCAGAAGTGGTAGAGGCCTCCTGGAGGCCTGGGTTTGCCTGGGGGGCACTCGGCAACCTTGGGCAAATCCCCCTGACCCAGCCTCAGGGTGCTCCGTGGCTGAAGCAGTGGGGAGACGCGCATCCCACCCCTCGGATGAGGGCGTGGAGGCTGAGTGGCTGTGCGGGCTTGGCACTGCCTGACTGGGCCAGCGCAGGGTTCTGAGCAGCCCTGCGGCCAGGACGGAGGAGAAGAACCCAGGGCCTGGGTCCTCGGTCAGGCCCCAGTGCATTTGACGCCTCTCCCCGCTCTCTCTCCCCTTGTGGCCTCAGTTTCCCCCACCTGGGCCTGGAGCGCAGCGCCCTCCAAGCCCTCGCCTCCACTTTCCACCCCGCCACAGCCCTACCCTCCCTAACCCAGAGTTCAAACACAGAAGGCTGGGATGGAGTGGCTTACCCCAGGACTCTGCCTGGTACACATGGTGACGTCCAGTGGGTTGGCGAGAAGAGAGGAGGAAGATGCGGGAACCTGGGTGGAGTTTAGACGGAGAAATAGGATGCGATCTGGCAGAGAACCTTTCCTGTGTTTAGAAGAGCGTCCACGCAGTCACAGGAATGGAAACTCAGCGGACCACACCCCCATTGGTTCAGGGTTGGTTCCTTCAGATGCTGCTCCTGGCCAGGAGGCCTTGAGCAAGTGACCCCCAAATCTCCGTTCCTTCTGTCAATCCCGGCTGGCCTTGAGTCCCTCCTGCGGCTGGTCCGGGAAGGGCTGCCCCTGTTGACTCCTAGCATCCGTGGGTGCGGGAGGGACCCTCTGACATCTCGCCAGGGTTCTGTCTAACCGAAGAGTGCAGCGTCTCTGGAAGGGGACTTTGGCAGATGCTTGGGGGAGTCAGTGGCAGGAGAGGCCCTAAGGGTACGCAGGAAGAGGGAGGGGGAGAAGTCAGCCAGAGACTAAGACGAACACAACGGCACTGAGGGAGGGTGTGGGTTTGCTCAAATCAGATTTCCTGGCACCTGGGCACAGCCTCCCAGGTGCCTCAGAGATGTGGCCAGCTGTGCCCCGGTCTCCCTGAGGACCACGGGTTCCTGTAGGGCAGGGCCTGTTTTCTCAGTCTGCAGGTGCCAGGCCCAGCAGCTGGCCAGTGTTGGCTGAATGACCAGTGCTTCTGGTTTTTCGCTGTAAACGGCCCTAGTGTGGCAACTCCTCGTTCATTTTGTTCACTGGGTTTTGGGGACCCTGGCGACCATTCTTAAAGAGGCTTAAGGCAGGGCCGGCACCTGGACCTGCTGCCCACCTACTGGCCAAAGTCGTCTCCCGGTTCCGTGAGCGCTGTCCCCACCTCTGCGTCCAGAGGAAGACACTGGCCTCATGACAGCGCTGGCCTGGCAGGGGCTAGTGAACAGGTGAGGGAGGAAGAAGGAACCCTGTGGCGTAAAAATAGAGCACCCAATACTGGGAGACAGCACAGGGCAGGAGGCGTACGTGGTCGTCTTAAGTGCAGAATTGGACTGAACTAGAAACTTTGCTAGAGACCCAAGTGTTCAAGGGAGCCAGCAGGAGGACCAGAAAGAACGAAGTGATACACGCACAAGGAGCCCTGGGGAGATGTTTCAGGGCTTGTTTACCACTTCTCTCTCCATGTCTCTCTCTCTCTCCCCCCGTGTGTGTGCACATGAATGTGTGTGTATATCTTCAAAAATCCCCTTATTCAGTTTTAAATATCTTCTGAGGAGCAGGCAGACCACTGAAACTGAGGCCCAGATCAAGGCTCCTGTCTCCTGTCGTGGGTGCAATGCTGTCCCACCTGTTGGGCTGTGAGCTCCCAGGGCAGGGAGCCAGGCTGTGTTCCAGCGTGTGGGTCCCTGCACACATCAGGGAGCGTGGCACCCAGGCTCTGGCGTGTGCACGCGTGAACAAATGTGTGAACAAACCCAAGATTTCTTTGTGCCTCCGGCTTCGCATCTCCACGCAGCGGCACTCAGGGCTGTCGGGAGGATCACTCTGATTCCTTTGTCCATTCATTCATTAAGCACGGAATGCCTACCGCGTGCCCGGCTCTGCTCTGGGGGTTGGGAATACGGCAGTGAACCTGCAAAGGCCCCATCGGAGGGAGCTGACTTCAGCATGGGCTTAATATGGGAGCTCAGCTGGGAGAAGTTGCTGGATGGGCAGGTCGTGCAAGCCCAACAGCCCAGAGATAACCCGAGGAGAGCTGTGGTGGAGGGCATGTGGGGTCTGTGGCCCCTGCTTTGGAGAAGTGGCCCTAGGAGGCCTTGCGTTAAAAGCGTGCTCCCGGTGTGATGCTACTGGCGGGTGGCAGATGGACCTTGGGGGTCTTGCAGTCACTGGGGGTGTGCCATGGAAGGGACTGCGCGACCGCAGCTCCTTGCCCTCCCAGGTCTCTCTTGCATCCAGCCACAAGGTGACTAGGCTTCCTCTGCCATGAGCCCCTGCCATGCTGTGCTGCCACAGGACCCACAGCAAAGGGGCTCCTCAGTCATGGATTGCAGCCTCCTAAAGCGTGACCCCAGATGAGCCTTTCTTCTTCGTTAGTCGATTACCTCAGGTCTTTATTACAGTGGTGGAAAGCTGATGGACACTCTGGGTGTGAACAGTCATGCTATCCAACATCCCCATGTGGCTGTCACCTTCCTGTTCCCAGTTTTTCACTGGAAAATGGACCCTTGAGGAGATCCATCCCTTGGTTCCCTAGTGAAGTTGAGTTCATCCTGATCCTTTGAGTTTGTTTTCCCACTGTCAGCCCTGGACGGCAGAGGCTTGGGTTTGTGACATGTTACTGGACAGGATCTTTGGACTTAGAAGTGACAGAAATGGGGGACAGGCACTATAAGCACATACGCAGGCCAGACTTTAATTGAGGCTTCGGCTGAAGGGAGCCAGCACTGTTCAACAGCAGTGGATGAGGCTGCTGCCAGAACAAAGGGAAAGCCAGGTTCTTACTGATTAGCTAGGGTGGGCTAGAGTCCAATAGTCTACTGCCAAGCAGCATGGTTGCAAAAGGTGTTTCTTCATCATCCTGTACAGAACTTCTCAGCTTGTGCGTCTGATCGTCTGATCCTTATGTAAGGCGGCAGGAGTTCAGTGTTCAGCTGTTGGAAAGAGCACAAGGGTGGGGTAGAAGAAAACCAGCCAGTTGACGTGCCTGCATGCGGAACTGGGTAGAATCTCACCATAGCTGTGTAGACTCTCACTCAAAGGAGAGAGACGTAGATGAAGACAGAGATGCCAAGGCATATTTTTATCTCAGTCCGTTCTCCCCTCAGGCATCTGCAGGCCTAAGTACAGAGTCGATGTTTTTGTCAAAGATGTCCAGTAACCTAGGCAACTGCTGTCCTGCACCCTGTGGTTCAGACGTGTATCTCCAGCCACACTGGTGGGAAATGAAGACTGTACTATCCAGGTGTGTGACTCCAAAATTAGTGGTCTTTTCTACATTACATAAAGAACTAAAAAAAAAATCAAATATAAAGACCCCCCAAATATAAAGAACCAATTCAAAAATGGGCATCTGAAATGAACAGACATTTCTCAGAGAAGTAAAAGCAGCAAATAAATATGTGAAAAAATGTTCAGTATCACTGGTCATTCGAGAGATGCAGATGGAAACAACACTGAGATTCCACCTCACCCCACAAAGAATGGCTGCTATCAAGAAATCAACCAATAACAAATTCTGGTGAGGGTGTGGGGGAGAAAGGAACCCTTCTCCCTTGTTGGTGGGAGTGCAGACTGGTCCAACCACTATGGAAATCAATATGGAGACACCTCAAAGAGCTGGGAGTAGAGGTCCCATTTGACCCAGCTATTCCCCTGCTGGGTACCTTTCCAAGAGAATTGAAAGAATCATACCTCAGTGATATATGCTCACCCATTTTTATAGCGTTACAGTTTGTAATAGCTCAAACTTGGAAACAGCCCAACTGCCCATCAAGTGGAGACTGGATAAAGAAGATGTGTTATTTTGTTATAAAATGGAGTACTACTCAGCCATAAAGAGAGAGAAACTAGAGACATTTATAGCTAAGTTGATGCACAGTGAGGACATACTCTTAAGTGAAATTAAGAGGACTCATATGTGTAAATGCCATATAGCTTCTCTGGTGTGATAAGTAAATAAGTGTCAAAATGTATAATTGATATTTTGTAATAGGAAGAAAAGGTCTAAAGGTACTGGGCTAATGGGAGGGGTGGGGAAAAGGTAAAAAGGGAAGAGAAAAAATCAGAGAAAAGGGAAAAAATGGAAACAAAGCCTTTGTAAATAGGGAAGGGTGAAGGGGGGAAGGGAGGCTAGGGGAATGGGGAAAAAATAACCGAGACCTGTCACGTAAAGGTACAAGATCCCAATGATGAATGGAACTGTACTGCATATCTAAAATGTACCAATAAAAATATTAAAAAATAAAAAACAAAATTAGTGGTCTTTTAAGTCAACTAAGAGCAAGTGAAGAGAAAGGGTATTTAGATTGTCTTCTTGCTAACAGCTCCATTAGCTTGTGCAAGCATTCTGCGTTTGTGGTTTTATCAGGGTCCCGTCATGCTTGTTGAAAAACCACAAGGGCACAGAAGCAGCTTGCCATGCTACGAAGGAGCTTCGTTTACCGCAGCCACAGGGCTGGGTACAGGGGCCTCGGCAGGGTGGAGGTGGGCCCTGTAGCTCACTTTCCTAACTTTTGGAGATATTTCCATTTGGAGCAAGGGCTAGTGTCCTCCCAGATGACCAGCAGATGTCTTGGCAAATCTTGGTGGAGCCCCAGACTTAAAGTTTGCCCCCAAATGTGGGCAGCAGTGACGGGCCCTGAGTTGCAGCCCATGTGCCTAGGGTTTTGAAAGCCTGCCTTGCTGAGTGATGTTGGATCCAACTTGTGAGAGAGAGGCTGTGTCTTTTCTGTCCCAGCACAAAGCCAAAGCAACCCCATTTTGAATTTAAATGACCTGGCCACCTACTCACTGTCCACCCCACCCCTGTTAACATCCTGAGTTCCAAGAAATGGTGACTATGTACCTTTTCCCAGAACACATCTGGTTTCCAAGGCAAAGAACCAAGGACTTTTCAGTCCAGACCACACCACGCCCCCAATTTACTCCGCCCCCTTGCACCACTGGAGTTAGTCAACCACCATAGATGGTAAACCCTTGGATTCAGCATGAATTTATTTGTTTTTGGTTTTTGTTTTGTTTTTTAGTTTCTTTCTTTTGGTACCGGGGATCGAACTTGGGACCTTGTGCTTGCGGCGGCACCACTGAGCTAAATCCCCAGCCTCAGCATGAATTTAAAGGTCAGCTGTTTCTTCTGCTTTGGAGCTAGAAGGGGCAACCTTTCTTTGTCCTGCATGCCTGCTACCTCAGGCTTACACCCTTCTGCAAAATGCCCTGTCAAGATTTCTTTCTGCTTTGGTTTTTTGAGACAGGGTCTCACTATGTAGTTGAGACTGACCTGGAACTCACTATGTAGCCCAGGCTGGTCTCAAACTCACAGTGATCCTCCTGCCTCAGCCTTCCGCGTGCTGGGGTTACAGGCGTGTGCCACCACACCTGGATGTCAAGATTTCTTAATGTCTAACTACTTTATTATCTGTACTGACAATTTGAGTCTAGGGGCTCATTTCCAATAAAACCCAGTTTCTCTGCCATGAATGGAGCCGTAGATATCTTCAGTGCTGGTTGAATTGTGCCTCTTGAGGTCTAGGGGTTGTGGGGGGTCCCCGGGATGCATGTGTAGTTGAGCAGCCCAGGTTTCATCCCAGCTACACCCCAAGCAGCTCTCTTCTGTGTTCGACACACCAGGGTTCTGTGACAAGTATCATCAGAACACTGTACCTGCCCCCTAAGAAAGAGGGCATTAAGAATGACAAGCTTGGGGGGCTGTGGGGCAGCCCAACCCCTTTGGGCTCCCTGTACCCTGTTCTTCTTTGGGGTGCTTGTTCAGGAGGCCCTTTGGGCCTGGCCCACCCAGAACCCAGCAGGATCCAGGCCTCAGCTGTTCTTTGTTGATACCCATTGTCCCACATAGCCAAATTCTGGCTGGGAGGCGAACAGAGGGGTGCGCTGTGGCCCTGGCTCGCAAATTCAGGCTCTGGAGTAGAGAGCGGCCTGCCGACATCTGGGGGAGGAGGGACTGGGACCTGAACCCTTGACACCTGGGAGAGAGGGCCAGCATTAGACCTTGGCCCCGGGGCTGTCCAGAGAAGGGCGCAGCAGGCTCACCAAGTAAATGAGACAAAGGCGTTTGACCTCATTCCTCCTGGGGGACTTCGCTGAGGAGTGAATGGTTCAATTGTGGGGCAAAAGCACACAGGCTTTGGGAGAAGTGAACCTTAAACAGCACGAGGTTTAGATTAGAGAGGCCTGCTGTCCGGCTGTTGTCCTTCCCCTCCCCCCAAGAAAACTGCCTGGCCCTGAGACAGCTCCTTGGCCAAACTGCTTTTCCTCTGCTTCTTTCACATACACTGATACTCTCAAAGCTGGAGAGCTCTTGGCTTCAAGGCTTCTCCAGGGGTCCCCCTGATGCTGGGTGCTCTCGGTTGAGATTGCCCCTGTGGACCGTCCGCCCGATTGAACTAAATCTCATCTCTGAGTAATCGTTCACCCTCTACACCGTCATGGTCACACACTGCGACAATCTCTCACCTACCAAACTCAGGTCAGTTTCTCCCAGGCCCCTGAAGTTAGAAACCCGTGGGTTTGCCAAGATGATGAGCACTCACTGCCCAGTAAGAGGCCATCTGGATTCTGTCTGGATGCAGACTTGGCAACAAGACCCCAGCACCCATCCCTTTGGCTTAGTTTGTCTACTACTTCTAGGAACCAGGGAAGGATTAGAGTGGTGAGCAAGAGGCTACGGAGCTAGACAGGCTGTCTCTGCCCAAGATCCCTGTGTGGGATACCTCCAGTGACCAGCAGGGGGATCTGGTGCCCCTGGTGGAGGGAACACACTGAAAGAATTTAAAAGCGGGTTTCACTGACCAGGTACGTCTCACTCAGGGAGGGTAGGGGCTGAGGTAGGCTGGATCCCTGTGCTGGTGGCTTTGGGCTTCAGACATCCCTGCTCAGCACCCCATAATTCCCTGGGAAGTGGAAGCTCAGGGAGAGAGGGGCAGTTGTGCAGATGAATTGTGATTTTTTTCCCCTTGTCTTAGTTGCTTTACTCATAGCTGAGATGGAATACCGGACACCCACAAGTTAAAGGAGGGAAGGTTTACTTCAGCTCACAGTGTGTAGAGGTTTCAGTCCATAGCCAGCTGGCTCCAAGGCAGGGTGACACGGCAGAGGGCATCGCAGAGGAGAAACAGTTCATGGCAGAGCAGGCAGAAGGCAGCAAACAGCAAGCAGCACCAACATCAGCAAGCCTGCCTTCCTTCTCTCTCTTTATAGTCCATCTAGGTTAAGCCTATTGATTTGTGCCACCCACACCTAGGGTGGGACTTCCATTATCCAGGATAATGCTACACCCAATTAGTTATTACACACTCTTAATCCCTGAATCACACACCCTAGATCCAGCCACTTCCAAAAAGTTCCACTTGATCACACATGAGGCTTTGGAGGGACTTCTAGATACAGCCATAACATCCCACAAGTCCCTAGTGCAGGCTGATGACAGCTGGTGGATGACATCACCCTTGTCCCCAGGGTGGCAGTGCCACGCTATGACTCCACCCAGCCAGCTGGCCTGTACTTAGCCAGGCTCTGGGGTTACTTCTCAGGTTCCAGGTGTCCTCTTGGCAGAACTGGATGGCAGAGGGGAGGTCTCCTTGGCTGTGTGGGGTTTCTGATGTGCCAAGCTCCTGTGCCATCCCCTCCACGAGCTATGTCTCGGGAGAACCACAGCTGTGCCACTCCCTAGCTGAGCAACTTTGGAGATGTCTCCCTTGACTGTGCTGCGAGTACCTTGTTTATGCACAGAGGGCTGCAGCATGGCCACCTCCTCCCAGGCAGTATGGAATCTCATACATGTAGAACAGGCTGCAAGCTGGAGCAGACAGGAGCTGCTACTTTCAGAAGAGAGGGCAGCAAGCGAAGTTGTGCAAAAGGTCTTGGTCTTGCATTTGGGAGACCCAGGGTGAACATGTTGCTGATGACTGACACGTGTCTTCTTGGCTCCTCTTGGGGTCCACTTGCAGCTTGTGGAGGCTGTCTCCTGCAGGCCTCGGAGTCCCTTGGAACACCTCCATCCCTCCTCTCTGCAGGCTGTCGCAGGAACCCTCAGTGCTTCCTAGCCAGCAAGACAGCAGGGGCACCCCAAGCGTAACAGTGTTGATGCTGTGGGGTTGACCCTCCACCTGCATGGACAGAGCTCATCCAGGTGGGATGAGGACCCCAGTGGGTGTGAAGCCAGTGTCCACCCCAGGCACTGCTTGTCCAGGGCCCTCACTGGTCTCCTCTTGCTTCACCTTCCCATAGCTTCACTCTGACTTCCCAGGATCATTGGCAACAAATGAATTGTTCCTGAGTCCTTGTCCGCCTTCAGGGACCCAGATCTGCCGAGGCTCCATGCTGCCTGAGTGACTTCACCAGGCTTCTGGGCCTTCTGTGCTCGAGTGTCCTCCCTGGTCAAATGGGGACAAAGGGTCACCCTCATGACATCATGAGAGGAGACCTGGCATAGGGGCACGGAGAAGGAGGCAGAATCAGGATGCCAACTGTGTAAGAAACGGGGTGCAGGAGTTGAGGAATGAATGAGGGCCGCCCTTCTGAAGGACAAGGAAGGTCACCAACAAGGGACACCAGGCCGGATCAGGCCACGTGACAGTCACAGAAGAGACAACTGTCAAAGGTCACCTGAGGGAGGTTTCCTAGGGGAATGACTCAAATATCGGGTTAGGGAGCCTTTAGCAAATTAAGGAGGCCCAAGAAGACTTTAGCTGAGATGCTATAATTTGGTCATAAAAATCATGTCATGAGTACCCAGACAACACTGAATTTATTCTTTGTTGTTTCTAGCACTCAGTGTATTCTTGTGATTGTAACCTACATTTTGTTAAATACAAGATACATCTAATTTAATTCGATATTTTGTGACAGGGTCTGGCTCTGTAGTTGAGGCTGGCCTTGAACTCACTGTGGAGCCCAGGCTGACCTTGAACTGGCAGCAATTCTCCTGCTTCAGCCTCCCAAGTACTGAGATTATAGGTGTGCGCCACCGTGCCTGGTGAGACAGGTTTATCCCTCATACCTTTACTTTATTTTTCAAGATGAAATGCCAAACATAACCTGTCTCCCTTGTTTCTTTCCAATATAGACGTAATTTTAATGAAGTGGTTGGTGCCTGACGAATGCTATGGGACTAATGTATGGGATCTCCCTGCGGGCAGGCTCACCAAGGAAGCCACGGCGCAGGGTCCGAGCAAACTTGCTGAATGAGGGGACGGAGGAATGACAGAATGAATGAAGCCCAGGCCCTGGTCCATACCAGTGGGCCTCTTTCTGGGGTAGGTGGGCAGCAGGGTGCTCCAGCACAGGCCCTGGATGGCAGCCCAGGGCATGTGCTCCTGTCCTTCCTATGCCAAGTCCTTTGGCTACAGTGTGCTGTGGTCCTGGGTCTTCCTCACTCCTCCTCAAATAACTCTGATCACCCTGGGCCCAGCCACAGCAGGGCCCATCTGAGAAGGGGACCCCTGTGACCAGCTGACAGGGGGCTCCATATGGGTGCCCAGCACAGAACAAGAGTCCCGCAAGTCACCCATCCAGCCAACCTGGCTATTCCTCATTTAACAGATAGGAAAACCAGTGATACTGGGGTCACCAGTGAGAAAGGCTGAAAAGGACCAGGACCCTCATATCTGACTTTGAAACCTGGGGTCCTTCCTGATGCAACCCCTGAAAGAGGCCTCCCTGGATCCAATGAGACGAGTCTGTCTCTGAGGGCTGTATCCCCCTGGCCCGGATTCCTCACTGAACTCTGGGGACAAAGCCACTGCCACCGGGCTCGGTGTGGGGCTGGGTCCTAGGCTCTCCCAGTCTACGACCAGCCCCTCCATGGGCAGAAAGTCTTCTCCTTGGGTGCTGGGAACAAAGATTCCCAGAACTGCAGAGTTGAGAGGCCGGATAGATCACCCAAGTATGGTTTCCATGTCAGACATCCATAGGAGACAGTCATGGAGAGAGAGAAAGCTAGTCACAGGCCCCTTGAGACATTTAAGCTTAGGGAGCTCACGCCATGGAGGACACAGTGGTCCCACCCTCTGTGGTGAGAAGCCAGGCTGGTTACCTGTGGTTTTCTGAGGGTGCTGGGTTGGAAAGCACTGAGACTGAGTCCAGTAGATCACTTGACTTCCCCTTATTGACTCTTTCCAGTGGTTTGTTTGCTTTCCTCATCTGCCAAGGTGACCAGGGATACATCACTGCTTGGATGTTTGCCACATCCCTGGGTATACGGACAGAGGGGATTCTGGAGCAAGTAGAGGACCTCATGAGCCCATGGGCTGCAGAGCAAGCCAGGGATCTCAGTGGCTTGGGATCCACCAAAGGGCACAAATACTAAAAGACTAGAGAGTTGGCCGGGGATTTGACTCAGTGGTTCTGCCGCCTGCCTCGCAAGTGCAAGGGCTGGAGTTTGATCCCCAGTACCATGAAAAAAAAAAAATGAATAGATAGCTCGTGTAAGTGGAGTCATGTAGTATTTGTTTCAGCATGAGACAGAATTTCATTTCAATCCCTGGTACCAAAAAAAAAAAAAAAAAAGTCTAGAAAGGTGACAGCCTTGACATAGACAGTATACCATGGACTGACCCTGTCCAGTGGGAAAGAGGGGGTACAGAACTCATCATTCACACAGCAATGAATGAGAAATACAGAAAAAGCCTAAAATTAGTATGGAGTCAGAGAAGACCCTGAGTTGTCAAAGTCTTGAGCGAAAAGAGCAAAGCTGGAGGCATCACATTACCTACCTGTTTTTGATCATCTCTTTTTACCCTTTGGTGCTAAGGTCACTGCTTTTACTTCCTTTGATTGAAATTTCACTTCCTTCCTGTCCCAGCACTCACAGCATTCTGTCCCCTTCTTTTATACTAAGCAACTAAGTGAACACACACTTGAGAATAACTATATGTCTCAGCATTAGACACTTAAAACAAATGCATGGTTTAGAGAAATAGGGATTTGGGAACAATTACCACATAATGTTGAAGTTTGTGAATCTACATAATTTCTATATGGAAGCCCAGGATGATGTGGAAAACTGTCAAAATGAGTTTATGCATATACTAGAGACATACAAGGTAAGAATATAAAAAATAATTTGGTTTGACCACATAAAATAAGAAAACATGGAAGTCAGTGTGGGGTTCCCTCAAAAAATTAAAACTAGAAATTCCATTCAGACCTCTGCTGGGGCTCCAGGCTGCAGCTGGACAGGGCTGCTGGCTCCACAGCTCAGTGAGTGGACTTCTTGTCCCTGAGTTGTGAAATTTAAACGAATCAGTAATTAAATGTTATTCAGGATACTACTTAATTTGACGCACCAAACGCTGAAAAATTAAAAGAAAAACAAAAAGGCTACTCCCTTCCCAGAGGAGGGGAAGAACTTCACTGGCACTGGCTCTGGGTGGCACTCAGGCACTGAGACAGAGGGCAGTGCCTGCGCTGGCCCCAGACCCAGAACTACGGAAAGTGTGTGTGGCCTCAAACCTAAGGAAGGAGCACGGGTCTTGGGGTTGGAGGCTGCTCTGAACCTCCAGGTGGCGCTGGAGTTACTGGAGGAAAAAAGAGCCTGGAGACCTCTGCCTTACTCAGCCTTTCCCAAAGCAGAGGACCCCTCTTACCAGAGAAGACCCAGCCTCGACCCAACAGGACATCTTCCAAGGTGGGGGTCCACCTGCTGCGGGCTCCCGGCTCATCCTTGCTCCTGGCCAAACTGGAGCCTCCTCCTGGTGGGTCCCAGCAACGATCCCTTCTCAGATATCCCCAGGCACCCCTCTTAGGTCTTCTCAGGCTCCAGGTCAGCCTCACTGGGCTCTGTGTGTTCCTCCTCCTACTGGTGAAGCCCAAGACCCTGCAGTGAGAATCACAAGAGAGGGACCCGGGGTTCAGTCCCTACCGATCCCTTGTGCCTTAGTTGTCCTCACTCTGGAGACAG
>NW_022900948.1:46695626-46761541 GCF_012274545.1 Fukomys damarensis
CAAGGGGATGTCACTTCTAATGTCCCACACTATTCTCACCTGCAGGGATGTGCAGGGGGCCAAGGGGGTCGAGCTGGCTCCCCGATGGGAATGCAGGCCTAGGACAGCCGGAGATTTGTCTACAGTTCCGTGGGTTATATCCTGAGTGCCTGGACGTGTCCCTGGACAAAGTAGGTGCTTCACTGGGCCATGGATGCACTCAACCCGCTCCTACAGAGACATCTCGGTGGGCCTGTGGCCCCTCATTCTGCACCAGGAGTTTCTTGCTCTGGCTAATCTAGGTTGGGGTGCCCCAGCTGTAACCCGGAAACTCCTTTACCAATGGGGTGAGGATTGAGTCTGTGGGCTTCTCCAGCCTCACACAAGAGACCACGGCCCTGGGCAGCCCACCGCGCAGAGACAGTGCTGGGCAAGTACTTCCAGGCTCAGGCTCCTTGGTCCTCGTAAGAAGGATCCTTCTAAGCACCTCACTTTCCACAGAAGCAAACTGGGCTGGGAGAGGGGCCCGTCATTCGGGGACCAGCCAGGAGGTGAAGAGTGTCTCCCCCACCCCCCAGCTTAGAGGTGGGCGTGCACCTTTTGAAGAGCGGGTGCCCCCCCTGCTGGGAGGTGGCGAGTCTTTAGTTGGTGCACAGGAAGTTGGGAGGAAGCAGGGGTCCCAGCTCCTCAGGGCAGGTACCATGTGGTTCAGTGTTGTCTCAGCAATCCTGCCTCCTGCAGGGCCCCCATCCTGAGGGACCCAGTGGGGTCCAGACTGACTCAGTTTCACCCTGAGGTGAGAAGCAAAAGGGAGCGTTCAAAAGCAGGGACAGTGAAATGACATACGACATAGACCACAGTGACTGCAGCACAGAAAACTTCACACACACAAACTGGGGTGGAGAGAGGCTGCCTGGGAGAGGTCCGAGTGAGGACTGACCGGCCCGGGACGCTCTGGGTCACACTGGGACTCCTCTGGGACAGCGATCAGAGTCTCCAGACATGGCTGAAACCCCGCTCTCCCCACTGAACCTCAGCAGTCAGGCGAACAAGAGAGCATCCTGCTCACGCCTGCAGCTCCAGACAGGTGAGCTGGCTGGGGCTCGCCCTGGGATGTGGTGTCAGCCATCAGGGTTCCAAGCTCTGTCTGGCCCATCATGGAGGAAGGGAGGTCACCTCCTGGGGTCCCGCACCCAAGCCTCTTGCTCACAGAAGTCCTCCCCCTAGGCCCCGGGGCTGCATGCCTCATAGACAACTGGACACAGTGACACCAGCTCACCCCTCCCCGCCATCCTGGGACAGATCTGGGTGCAGCCAGAGCCCCAACTTTGGGGAGATAGAGCTGGCTTAGGTCCTGGCCCCTCTTTTTGAGAGGTGTGTGGTCCAGGATACATTGTTGTGCCTCTCAGGGTCTCCCCAGTCTCCTATCTGCTCCCTGCGGATCGTTCCGCTGCCACCTGCTTCCTGGGTCGTCCTAGGTGTACCTGCCCACAAACACCTGCATACCTGGGAAACCGAGGGGCAGGCGCTGCGGTCTCTAATGAACACATAGAGTTGGGACGGTCTGCAAAAGGAGAGGAGCCGAGGATGAAATGCAGCTGAACTCAGAGTCTACGTGGGGCGTCTAGGGAAGGTTTCAGTTATGCATAGAAATGTGCACACACAGACATACAGCACACACACGGGCAACACCCTCACATGCACATACAGGCACGAGGTCCACGCACATGTGCAGTTACACTGCGACATACGTGTGCACACCCACACATGCACAGGGGCAAGGTGAGGCCGTTGCCTTGTGATACAAAGCCAGGAAGCCCGAGGGCGGGTGAAGGAGAGGCGGGACCAGAGAGCCGTCTTCGTCTTCGGGCGGTCAGTGCCCTGTTCCCCTCAGCCTTCCTGGAACCTGGAGGGAGGGGAGGGGCAGCTCTGGGAAGAGGCTGAGGGGTGCCAGGGGAAGGGCACAGAGAGCCAGGGAGGTCTGGACACAGGGGCTGACAGCGGCTCAGCCGAGAGGGACTGGGGACTGCGGGGCATCGTCGGGCGCCTTTCTGCTGTTGTTGTCATCACCGTCCTGGCTGCAGACCCCAGAGGCGGGCACATCCCACTCCGGTGCCACCCTCCCCAGGACGATGCTTCCTCGGAGCGTGTCCAAGGACAGTCCGATGGCTAATTACGCAGATCACCTCCGTCCTTTCACCAGGTCCAATCAAAGCAAGGCAACCGTCCTGCAGAGCAGATGGGGGAGACTGCGCAGGGGAGGGAGGGCAGGGTCCTCTAGAGCCACCCGGTGTGCGATGAAAGGGCAGCGGGGAGGCCGGCTGGGAGCGCAGAGCTGACCTGGGACCATGCCGCTGCTCCTGCTGGCTGTGGCACTGAGCCTTTTCTGTGCAGTGGGAGCTGTGTGGCCTCTGCTGACTCCTGCTGACGCCTCCCCTCTGGGGAGGGCTGGGGAGGGGCCTGTGGTGGACCAGGGCTCCAAAGGATGTGGGTGGGGTGCCCTGTGTTGTGTCCTTGGGTCTCTCAGTGGAGGAATGGGTCCCTAAGGGACAGAGCACCATCTGCCTGCCTTCTGGGAGGGTGCACAGGGCCGAGTGGTGGCTTGGGGAGGCCGCCCAGGCTGTGGCCATGTCGCCAGCTCTGTGGGCTCCAGAGAAGCTTCTTAGCTTCTTAAATCCATCCAAATGGGTCCCGTTCGGATTTTCATTTCCAAATGAAAGGCTCATCCACGACCATCTCCACAGAACCATGGATTGTCCAAGAATTTTTGACTTGAAGTAGTTCTGGTGCATTTCACGGCAAGATTTCAGACCTCGGAGGGGACAAGGCATCAACCCAGGCCCTCCTCTGATGGACAAACTACTGGGTTACATTTTATCTTTGATGTCCTCCTCCTAGAAGCTAAACCGACCTGGTCCCTAACAGGTCTGGGGGTCAAGGCCAGTGTCCAGGGACCCAGGCTCTAGTAACAAGTCCAGCTCCTGGGCACACTCATCCTTACCTCAGGACCTGCTCACAGTGACCCCAAGTCCTCCTCTACCTCTCACTGAGCTGATCAGTTGCTGGCTCTTGGCACTTGGGCCCAGGGCCAATTATCACAGGCCTCACCCATGGGCCTGAGGTCTTGGGTGCAGGAGAGAAATGAGGTCAAGGGCGCTTGGACCCCAGGAGCCAGGTGAGAGCTGGGGCCGAAGCTGGCTTGGGGCACTGTGATCAAGACCCCTGCGACTGTGCAGCACTTGTGGACAGGTGCAAAACTACTTCCATTTGGTGCCGGGAGAACCCTGGTGAGTCCCACCCTTCGAGGACCTGGGCACCAGCTGGGGAAGGAGTCACAGACCTGTCTGGTCCCTGCACAGCAGCTAAGTTGTGGTATTCCAGAGGCCCACTAGGGGGGGTCCGTGGTTGTGCTGTCCACCCATGCTGTCACTCCCTGAACTCTGTCCACTGTTTCTGCCGCCCGTCTTGTCTCATCCCCCACAGACAAGATTTGATCTGGCCCTGGGGTGAACTGTTCCCGCTTCCTCAGTGGCCCACTGAGGGTTCCTCTTCAGGAAAGACCCTGAAGGGCTCCATCCCGGCCGGCCTGTCCAGCCCTGCCGATGGTGGCTCGGGGCTGTGCTGTGACCAGGACCCCTAGCCCAGTGTCTCAGCCCTCATCTCACCTGCCCTGAGGCTCTGAACCGAGCCCTGATCCTGCTTCAGCTCCCCCTTCAGCTCCAGCCTGGGTCCCCTTTCCTGGCTCCCCTGCCCTTATGGCCCCACTCATGGATGGCTTCCCCCCTCCAGAGGGAAGGAACCTGGTATGCAACACGCTGGGCCGGGGACATGCCTATTCCTGATGAGACGAAGACTTATGCAGTGCCTCCCTTCATCCTGGCCGAAAATGATCGCAGTAAGTTGGGGTTCGGACCAGTGTTAGGCGAGTACCTCGCATGCCAGGCATCCCCTCCCCGCTCAGCTGTGCGTTCTCCAGTCCCTGCCCTCATCCCCCTATGGCCCTTCAGGCCACTCATCAATCTCTGTAGAGTATGGCGCCCTGTCCCCTTAGCTCGGCGCTGTGCCAGGCGACCTCTGTAGCTGCGGGGACAATGCTCACACTGCCACCGAGCTGGGCGCACGAGGGTGAGATGCCCCTCTGCCACATTCTGTGCAGGCGCTCTCTGTGACCCAGGCTTTCTAGCAATGTTACCCGAAGCCCGGTGTGGGCGCTGTGTTCACTTCTACGCGTAGACAGAGCCTCGTGATCCTTCAGGATACTGTCAGAAAGGAACCCAGCCTGGACTTTCTTCTGGGAGACCCGTTTGGAGAAATGGCTGGAGATCCAGGGCAGGTCCTGGCTTCTGCGGTGGGAAATGGCCCTGGGTGGCGGGAAACAAAGCTGTCCTGAGCTTAGAGTGCAGGTGGGTCCACAGAGGGCCAGTTGTGTGGCTTTGGCTTAGCGAGGTATGCCCGTCCATAACCCAGGAACTGGGCAACTAATGTAGAAGGGTCTCAGTGTTTTGGTGTTTTGAGACAGGGTCTCACTATGTAGTTGAGACTGACCTGGAACTCACTGTGTAGCCCAGACTGGTCTCGAACTCACAGTGATCCTCCTGCCTCAGCCTCCTGAGTGCTGGGATGACAGGCGTGCACCACCACACTTGGCAGGATCTCAGTTTTGAGGCCAGCTTGGTCAATGAGAAAGACCACTTCTCAAAATGAAAAATATGTAAAGGGCTGGAGATGTAGGTAAGTGATCAGGTCCTTTGATCTGCAGTATTGGGAAGTGGGGAGGCTGACCAGAAGGTCCTGCCCTCTCCCTGCACTAAGGTAGGAACTTGAATGGCTTCAGAGAGCCCTGCTTGGGTTCTGTGGGATCTCTTCCAGCCATGTGTTCTTGCTGGGAGCCACATCCTGACGAGCCACGGCTGTCCGAAGGGCCTTAGCGTCTATAGAAGGGAGCACGCAAGGCCATTCCAGGAATTTGTTGGCAGGTGCAGGCCCCAGTGTCCTCAGGGACTGAGCGCGAGTCTCCTGAGGACCCGGGCTACAGAGCCGAGGTGGCTGAGTGGCTGTAGACTATCACCTGGAGGAAGCAGGGGCTGACCTCATGGCTGGGACCCCTCAGGTGGGAGCAGGGAAGGACTGGGCAGGTGTCCGAACCACAGCTGTGCTTGGGTCCTGTGCCCCAGGAGACCCATTGGATCATTCAATGCAAGCTGCACCTGGATGCAGGAGACGAACCCGGCACCTACCAAACCCGTAAGCACGCGGTTGGGAATTCTTTCTTGGAGTAGAGGCCACATAAAGGGACCTGGTGCTTACACGGACTGTGTTGCCTGCAGTTTGGAAACACACCATCTACATCTATGTCCTGCTGGGGAAGAATTTCTGCGTGGCCTACTTCAGTGGCTACATGAACTACATGTACTACCAGATTGTAATGCTTCTGGGTGTGTTCCAGCTCTTCCCAGTTTGTGGGGGTGAGGACTGCGGAATTTCCTGCTGATCAAGCACACTGCCTCGGGGGCCCACACCCTGCCCTTCCCGTCAGGGGACGTGGCTGGGTTTCCTGGGCTTGTGGTGGGAGGGGCTGGGCAAGCCGCGGGCCTCTCTTAGCCTCAGCTCTCCAGGCGCCAATCCTGATGTCCGAAGCCCATGCCCACTCATACCCCACTGGCCCGCAGGTCCTCCCTTCTGTCCCCAGTCAGCTGCTGGTGTAGACACGCTCCGGCTGGGAGGTCTGTTTGGGACACCTCTGTCCTGGGGACATTGGGCAATGTCTGGAGACGAGTGTGGTTGTCATGACAGGAGCAGTGGGGTCCAGGCTTCCAAGGGTGGAGCTGGGATCTGCTCAACACCCTGCTGTGCACGGGACGCTCCCACCCCATGGAGTGGACCCTGCCCCACAGGTCCCTAGGGACCGGGAGGAGTCCTCCACCTCAACTTGTCTCCCCACTAGCCAGCCGGTCTCACCTCCATCCTGGGACTTGCAGCTGTCCCCGCCCTTTGAGTTCTCAGGGCTTCTGCTGCAAGGGTCCTTCCCACCGTGGAGCCTCACTGGTGCCTCCGTCCCTGGTCTGGCGTTCTCTAGCCCCCACCTCCACCCACCACATGCTGACCTGGGGGCCGCCTGGACCCTCAGCTCACTGGGTGGTCCTGGGCCCACGAGTTCCTAGAGATCACCTGGACCGGCCACAGCTTGGCGCCCATGGTTTGGGCTAGAGTAGGGAGCCATCCACAGAAACTCCACTGCCTGCCCACTGCCACCTACAGATCGCGGCTGTGGACTTCAGAGGTCCTCGGTGCTGCCAGACCCTCCCGGATGTCCTGAGTCACTTCCCATGTCCATCTACATGGAAGTTCACGTGACCCTCACGCCTCTGAGCCACGTGACTCCAGGGAGGGCCGAGTCCATACCAGACAGGCTCAGTGCAGGATGGAGTCTGTGTGTGCAGGCTGCCTGGAGCAAGATTTGGGGGTGATGTGAGCATCATCACACAGGAGAGGCTGTGGGTGCAGGTGCTGAGGTCTTGCTCAAGAAGGTCTCGGTGGTGATTCAGGGCAGGGTCACTGACTCCCTCCTTAAGGCAGTCAGCCCAGAGTGGTTCCTCACGGAGGGGTTGGGGCAGAGCATCCCCGAGCCCAGCATGTGCACACACAGGCAGCTCTGTGTCTCTGCTCTTGTGGTCTGGGCTGGTGAGACCCCTCTCCTGTGGGGCTTCAGATGGGGGAGCGACCCAGGGTGCCGACAGCCCCATGCAGGGCTTATCTGCTCTGGTGGCTCATGCTCTGTCCCAGACACAAAGCGATTTCTGCCCGAAGGCTCCAACCTGGCTGGACTCCTTCTCAGGTGGTTTGGGAAGGGACAGTTCTGATCCTGGGATGCATCCTGTCAGTGCACGGAGGACCCCGGAGAGCTGTGAGCACCCAGCCTGGAGTCAGGGCTCCCATGGGGCCCACACTCACAGGACTTGGGGACTCTGCCTTCCCTTACCCACTTGTGCCCCACCCAACCTGCAGGCTGTGTGATAGTTGATGACCCAGAGGCCCTGGAGCTCTTTGGAGAGTTTGTGCCGAGCAAAGAGATGAAAAAAGAAGAAATCATATTTCCTCTTCCCTTTTCCGTGGTTTTAGCCCCTTGGCTGTACTTAAAGCGTCTCTTTTCTTGGGTTAAATGCTGACCGCATGAACACCGCTCGGATCCCTTTTCTCTCTTTCTCGGCCTGCAGAGCTCTGTCAGTTGTCCAAAGGGCCTTAGTGCATAGAGGGAGAGCTGCAGAGACAGGCTTGGAGCAAGGAGCTGCGGACTCAGTCACCTCCTGCCACCTGTGGAGGGGGGGACCAGGGCCCCAGCGTCCACACTTTCCCGCGCCTCTGCTGCCAGTAAAGTTGGTCGATCCCCTTGGCTCTGTGCATCAAGTGGGACATCATGGGGACCTGGGGGATGGGCCGGGCTGGAAGGACCCTGTTCTGTGGAGCCTTCAGGTGAGGGAACCACTTGGGGTGCTGTCAGCCGCGCAGGAGGCTCATCGGCTAAGGTGGCTTGCGTCCAAATGAGACTCAGATGCCCTTTGTGTTCAAAGGTCGGATCAGACCATAGGGATCTGAGGTCCCTTCAGACACTGGCTGTAGGGTGGACACCCTCCCTGGGGAGCCCTGCATGTGGTCCCTGGACAATGGGGCTCCTGCGAGGTCAGCCTGGCTCTGCCCCACTGACTACATACGGGGCAGGGAAAGAGCCAGTGTGCAGGAAGAGCCCCCCTGAGCGGGATGGAGGGGCCTGGGGATAGGGGTTCCTGCGTTTTAAGGCCTTCACCTCAGCATGACAGTTTCTAGACATTTCTTTGCAGCTGGTTCAGGGTTAGGCCCTGTCAGTAGAGGGCGCTGCAGAGTCACAGGAAAAAGGGGCTTCTCCTAATATCACAGCTGTCATCTTCCTCCCGCAGAATTTGGCTGGTGAGGAGCATGCCCAGTGGTGCTCACCTCTGTGATCTCAGCAGCCTGTTGGACAGCTTTCTGGAGGGTTCCACGGCTCCTCTAGCCCACCAGCCCCAGCCTAAGCAAATCTAAGGGCCGAGCCACATTGAGTTTACCACCTCAGTCCTGGAGGAGGATTTATTTTGATTTATGTTATTTGTATATTTTATACTTTCTCTGCATTTTAGTAGCCTCTGCCTTGTTATTAGTTATTCTTCATATTACACTTTGCCTTTCAAATTAGCATGCACCTTTGTCTCCTGACACTCTACCCTGTTAGCTCTGTGTCTTATTTTTTCTATTCTGTGCCTGACATATAGTCCAGCTGTGCCTGCTTGGTGGCAATTACGGAAGTTAGGACTCTGTCCTCCTGCAGAAGATGGAAAGACTAAGGCTAATCCTTCCCAATAGTCACATTTCAAAAGAAAATGTCACAGGTCCTTGATAAGACAAGTTTGAGCTGCACACATACTCACATTTATTTGTTTGTTTGGTTTTTGGGTACTTGGGACCTTGTGCTTGCGAGGCAGGCGATGGAACCACTGAGCTACATCCCTGGCCCCAAAATCACATTTGTAAGTCCTGTTTCAGAAACACGCAAAGAAAGGGGGTGGCCAGAGCAGACAGCAACGTCTCCTGACACCATGAGGCCCTCAGCAGGTATGTATGGGGCCAGAGTCACTGCAGGGCCCTGGCCTTGCCCGCTTGAAGGCTTCTGGCTATGGTCCTGTCAGTGTGGGGTGGCCGGGGTCATCATGTGCCCAGAGTTCTGGAGTTCTTGCCATGCGCAGTATTCAGTGCTCCTGATCCAACATTAGAAGGCTCCACAAACGCCTTGCCACCTGCTTCCAGTGAGCTGCCTCATCAGCAGAGTCCACAGTTGCAAGTCTGGTCTCCTCAGGCAAGGGCAGATACTAGGGGCTGAGGGTCACACTCACTTTCCCCTGAGCTCACATCTGCGTCCCGTTTCTGGGCACCTGGTCTCTTCCTAAGTGACCCAACTGTCACACGGCCAGTATAATTCATGTCACCAAGCAACTCTGAAGCCCACTCTATTAAATTTGGAGTGTGATTATTTTGGCCATTGCTGCCCTATGAGTACAAAACTCACTATTTTAAGGACATTATACAGGCTCTCTAAGTTTTGGGCTCTTACTTGGCTTGAAAGCTTGGCATTTTCTTTCTGATACCTCTAACATGATTAGAAGTCACCCCATCGTGCAGTCCTCTGGTCTTGATCACTACATTTCTGGCCAAGTGCTGGTTGGTTTCCCAACTTTTGCTTCCAGGAGGGGCTTTGTCCTAGTGAGCAATGACAGTGAGCACCTGAAGTCACTGGGTATCATTTTATGCCATTCACCACGTGCATCCTATTTCCCATCGAAAAGGTTCTCTGCCCTGCTTTCTGTGCAACAGAAATATTTTCCCTCTTGTATTTGTCTTCTACTTGCTTTGGTTTCTTTTTGTTTCTCTAATCCTAGGTTCTCAAAGTGGATTCTAAGATGTTTGATGTTAGACTTTTCCTCTTTTCTACTGCATGAATTGAGTGGTATAAATTTCTGTGTCAGCAATGATACAGCATATCCCACCCATTTTAATGTGCTGCGCTTTATTTTAATTTCATCTGGTGTACTTTAAAAATTCATCTCAACACTTCCTCTTGGATCCATTGGTGGTTTAGAGTTGCGCTGTTTGGTTTCCGAGTGTGTGGAGAAAGACTTTCTGTGATATTTCTGGTATCGATTTGTACTTTGATTCCATGTATTCAGAGAGCCCTTTTTATTTGATTTCAATTCTTTTAAGTTCATTACATTTCATATTCTGATTCAGGAGAGGGTCTATCTTGGTACATGTTTCCTTAATTGTTTGAAAGAGATGTGTAGCGCTGTTGTCGTTTGGAGTGTTTTATAGATGTTAATTTGATTCCAGTGGTGATGATGTAATAGACTTCCTTAATGTTTTTGCTGGTCTTCTGTCTAGCTGCTCTGTCAGTTCTTGAGAGGGAAGTGTTGCTGTCTCCAATTAAAATTATGGATTTGCCTATTTCTCCTTTTAGTTCCATCAGTTTTGTTTCACATACTGTGTAGCGCTGCTGTTTAATAAGTGCATATTTAGGGTTGTACATTTGTTGAATTGTTGTGGGAAAGTGAGACAGCATGACAGCCAAATGTTACAGCTATAGCAATTTGAAGACAAGAGACTCTGAAAGTCACTTGAAGGGGTGGAGAAAAACTGAGCTTTATTAGCTGGCTGGCCCAGAGGAATTGACACTCTCTGAATTCTGAGCCCTGAGCTGTAGTGAGAGTGCGTTTATGTACAGTTGGGGAAAGGAACTTGAGAGGAACCTTTTAGGGCTAAGCCGTAGCAAGAAGTGGGAACCTCACAGGGCAAAGTTAATAGAGCATTCTTGAAACCACATACAAACAGTTACATTGTTTGAGCAGAACACTTTGATACATTGGGCAGGAACATCCTGCAGCACAGCTATGCATCTTGAACAGAACATTTTAAGGTAAAAACAAGGGGAGGGGGGCCAGAGCCTGCCCTGTTGTGCATTATTTTCTTATCAGAACAGCCCAGTTATTGTTACTGGGTTTTGAGATGCTGGAGTCTCCTTTTAGAGATGGTTTCTAGATTGCTTCTGTCCTCAGCAAAGAACTGGTCAAGACAAGTGAAGATGGTAGCAAAGTCTTACATTTATTACAGGTAGGAAAAATAAAACAGGCTCTAGAGTGAATTTGGGCCAAGTCAAAGTAGGAGAAGTGAGCCCCACGGCATGAGAGTGGACGACTGTGTAAGGACACAGTAGCCAAGAGCTCAATGTTGATTGTCCTTTCTGTGCCACACAGTCCTCAGGCTGACGTCAGGTCTTGGCCATCCTGTCAGACGCCTGCTCGAGTCCTTGCCAGAAGTCCACATGCAGGGCTTTGGGAACTGCTCTGCACATGTGTCTTGGGATTTTGAAATTAACAGGTCGTGTGTACTTTCCCAGCCAGTCTCAGCCATGGCCTCCTCCCCTGCCTCATCATCGTTGTATGATGTCTCTTAATTTTTCTTTCTCCTGAAATCTGTTTTATCTTATATCAAATTAGTACTTCTGCTTTATTTTGCTTAACATTTGCATATTATGTCTTCTTTTCTTCAGATTTTTTTGTTAGTGTATTTCTGAGAGATTAAATACATTCCTGATGGGGCAGTGGTGCTTGAATACATTGCATCACTTTTACCTTCCCCCTCCCCCTTTCCCTCCCATCTCCTCCTGTTAGGAGCCTCTATCTGCTGAAAAGAAGAGAGAGAGAGGAAAAAACAGAAACAAAAACAAGACCACACGGTTGCAGAGGTTTGTAGAAAGGGAGAGAGAAAGATTTAAAAAAAAAAAAAGCCACAATTCAGAGGGCAAGGGGTTGGGGAAGTGGGAAAGGAAAAATGAAAAGTCTTTGCGTGGACTTACTAAAGTCACTGTCCCAAGGCATTTTTACCTTCTGCTGTGGTCACCAAGAGAACTGTCACTAGCCAGCGTCCTAAACTGGAGATGAAGAACCTAAACCCATGCTACCTGTCGGGTAAATGTGCAGACTCCCATCACAAAAGCAGAATTTTCAGGACTTGTCGGGAAGAGGCATGGAAAGGACAGGCTTAGAAAAGCACACGTGCAAGAATGGAGTGTGAGCACGCAGAGAAACGAGACCCGTTAAGGTCTGGGGCTGGGTGCGTTTACGGAACTTTGGGTGGAATTCTGCAGAAAGCGATGAAAGGCAGTCGTCTCTTCTTCCGGGGAAGGGGTGACGCCCGCCGTGCAGGAGGCCACCGTCACCGCTGATGGGAAAACCCCGCTGCAAGTGAAAAAAGAATAGCTGTGGCCCATTGCAGGTAAAAAGAATAGGCCCGGCTTGTCATCTATTGGTTTTATGTCCTGAAGCTGCAGTTTTTGTTTTTATGATTATGATATTCCTCGTCTCCTTGTAAGCTGTCTTTATTTCTTCCATCCTACCTCACAACGTGACTGCTCCACAGACAAATCTGTGCTCACTTCTTCTTCCTGTCTCCCTCTCCTACTTCTAGGAACTTTCAACTGTCCTGAGCCCCACCTGGAAGATGCAGGACCATCTCCCACCCAGTGGAGCCTTCATTTTGAAGGAAACCTTAATTCATCTCTGCTGGGGGGGAACTGACATGTCCACATCTTCTGAGTCCAGGATATGGCGTTACGAGGTCCTTATTCTGAAGACTATACAGGAAAATGAATTTCTAGAAAAACAAATGGACGAAGGCTTCCTAGTTGTGGCCCACGATTCTTTGTTGAGAGGACTGAGAGACATAGCTCACTCTGTCGAGTGGTGGCAATGTCTCTAAGCACTGTCCTCCTCTGGCCCTGGGCTGGCTGACTCAGGGGGTCAGTTCACCCCAGTTGGAGGAGCAGGGGTAGGGGTTCTGGAGTCATGGAAGGCTCACTACCCTTTCAAGTAAGGACTACCAGCAAGGAGATTGTTCTGCTGGCTTCCCTTACTAGAGGAGCCCAAAGGATGTTCACATGCAGACATGCCATGCACACACATGTAAATACCATGTTCACACCGAGACACACAAAACGCATGTCCACACTCTCACACAAATGACACACATGAACAGAGATGTGCATATACATACATGGAGATACACATCAATGACACGTGTGCATACACAAACACACACACAGACACAAACACATATGTGAGAAATCATGGCCCTGTCTTTTCTGTCAAGGATGCAAACAGGAGCTCCTCCACCTTAAACTTTATTTCACCCTAGGCTACCCTCCTCCACCTCATGCACCTGGGTTGCAGTTGTTACAACTGAATACCAGGAACACCTTGTGCGGAGGACATTCAGTTCCCCCTGCTCTCAAACCCCTTGCCCAGCAACCCTTCAGGCCCTCCCCTCATCCACCTAGCTTAGCCATTTGGAGTAGATTGTGAGCCTTCAATGCAGCCAATGGGGAAACGGTCAGCTGCTTCTCATGCACTAGGACATACAGAGAGCCTGCTGCTGCCTTTCTGTGTGCTTGCTACCTCACCTTAGTGTTGTAGCTCACCCTTCTGCAGAAGTAAACTTCCTTGTTGAGATTTCTTGGTGTGTGAGTACTTTATTTCGGCATCTACAAATCGAGTCTAGAGCTTATTGCCAACAACATGCACATGCACAGCTAATGTACCTACACACATGAATACATGTGCCCAGAGACACAACACAGGCACAAGTTCATCCATGGGTACGCACACATACAGAGACAGACGTGCATACATGTGCAGACACACAAGATCAATATTAGCTAAGTGGCTATACGTGTAATCCTATCAGTTGATTGTAGTCTGACCCATGTTGTACCCACATTGTGACTTCGCTGTATAAACTACCCCCGACAAAGGGTGTCCATGGCCACCCTCTTGGGACACCTCCTGGATACCCAGGAGCTATTCTTTTCCTTATTTCCAACAAAACGGCCCCCATTTCCTCCTTTGTTTTGTGCCTTCATTCCTTGATGTTGTGAGACCACGAAGTCAGCACATCTAACATCTATCAGGTTGGGAGTTATTTTCCCCATACAAAGGGAGAACAAGTGAGAAGTGGAACCAAAGAGCAGTCAGAACTTCAGACAAAGTCCTGTGTCCTCAGCCCTCTGGGCCTGGAACGAGAGAAGAGGGATTAGGCTCTGTAGGAAGAGGAGGTAGATTTAGGAACTTCTAAAGGCCAAACTGATAGGCTGATGGGGAGCAAGACTGAGGGTGTAGAATACCAGCAAGGTCTCCAGGGCCCCCCTGAAGGCACAGTGGGAAGACAGGACACAGGAACCAGGGAAAGATAGCAAGTAACTTGCAGGGCTCAGAGCTGGGGTACACAGCGGAGTGCGGGGTGGGGGTGTTTAGGGCAGGCCTGGACACTGGGTGTGGGGTCTGAATGTCCACGATGAATGGGAATGTGGGGTGGCTTTGCTCTTGGTGGGAACTGGGGCCTGAGTGTAGACCAGCAAGTCCAGGGTGTGAGTCAGGAGCAGGTCTAGTCCAGGCACCCGGGGAGGGAGGGAGGGAGCACAAGGAGCCCTTGTCCTTCTCTGGGCTCCGGGATCCAGGGTGGGCACTTCCCATGCCAATAACTTTCACCTTGGAAAACGCCGCCTCGGAGTGAATGAAAAGGCAGTCAGATGGCTAATTATACAAATGAGCACCGTCCATTCATGGAGTCCAAACCAAACAGTGCAACCAGCCCCGCAGGGCAGACTGGGGGAGACTTGCAGGGGCGGGGAGGTGGGGCCCTGCCTCCAGGGCCACCAGTGTGTGATAAAGAGTAGCAGGAGCCAGGAGCACTTTGCAGATATGGGGACCATGCTGCTGCTCCTGCTGAGCCTGCTGTCTGCCCTGGGAGCCAAGAGGCCTCAGATGACTCCTGCTGAGGCTAAGGAGGTGACAGCCCCGGGGAAGGGTGAGGCCGGGACCTGGGCGTCCACAGTCAGGCTCACGGACTGCGTGAGGGTCTGAGGTCCACGGATCAGAGCTCTAGTTGGATGTCACCAGGGTACCTTGTTAGTCCTTGGCGACTTCTGCCCAGCATAGGAAGGGGTTAGGAGTGACCCCGAAAAGAGCGTGGAGTCTTCCTGCCCCCTGTGTGGGAGGTGCCTGGCTTCTGAGTGGCATCTCAGGGGTGCCTCCCCAGAATGTCCCTGGCCCGGGGCTTGCCAGCCCGGCAGTCCAGGCACCTGCTTCCCTCCTCTGTCAGCTGGGGGCTGCTGAGAAGCTTCTTTCTGTTCACCAGACAGATTGTAGTCAGGGTTTTCATGTCACAGGGAAACCCTCATTCCTGATCCTATAAATAAAACTATGGATTACCCAAGGACTTCCGACTTGAAGACACTGTTGTGTGTTGTATCACAAGATTTCAGATGCTGGAGATGATGAGACAGCAGCTCAGGCCCTGTTTGCAGTGTCCTTCATCTTTGATGCCCTCTTTCTGGGGGCTAAATTGACCCTGTCCCATACAGGTTTTGGGGTTAGTGCCAGTGTCCCTGGCTCACTCTAGTAAGTCCAGCTCTCAGGCCTATGTATCCCAACCCAGGGGCCTCCATGCTGTGACCCCAAATCCTCTTTTTCCCTCCCTTGGAGTTGATCCTTTGCTGGCAATGCTCTTGGCTACCCTTGGAGACCATGCTCTCCTCTCTGCCATTTTTACACCGAATCCTTGGTCTGGTTCCTCTCTATTCCCCGCACCAAGGAGTTGCACCCAGATACTCCAAGATTCAACTATGACCCCAAGGCCCTGGGTGCAGGTGGCAAATGGAGTCAAAGTGTGGGCAAGCTAGGCCAGGAGCAAGGTAGGAGCTGGAGCTGAGGCTGCTCTCTGTGGTGTCAAATGTTCAAGGTTACTGTGACTGTCAGGTGCCTATATATATAGCGTATAGCGTCAGCACTAAGTGCTTTATGGTTTTGGGAAGACTGCTGAGGTCAGTTCTTAGAGGAGCCAAGTTCCAGCAGAGATCTGGGATCCAGGTCCCAGCCGGTGGACCCAGCAGTGGCAACTGTGGTCATGGCATGAGCCATGGCTCAGCTCGTGCCCAGTTTGCCACCCACACATCACTGGCTAATCTTCTTGTCCCCTCTAGCCCCTTTCTTGTCTTCCTGTCTCATCCTCCTAGATATAGAGGTTCAAGCTGGCCTTTGGTGACTTTTGTCAGCTCTTTTTCAGAGCCTCCCAGCAGGCGTGTAGCCCAGGAGAGCTCCTGCCCCAGCCTGCATGGCTTAGCTTGCTCTAGGTGGTGAGATGCTATGCTGTGCTTTGGGCCTTTCCCTCTCTTTGAGTGTCCCAGGCTCCCCTATCCTGCACTGAGGCTCTCAGGCAAGCTTTCATCCCTTCTTTTCTCCCACTTTGGCTCCAGCCTACATCTCTTCTTGAATGCTCTCTACCTCTTACACCTCGCTCAAGGATGGATAACTTCCTCTCTCCAGCTTTTAGGAACCTGGTATGTAATACGCTGGACAGGAGATGTACCTATTCCTGCACTTGTGGAGACTCAACCACTGCCTCCCTTCATGTTTGTCAGGAACAAAAGCTCCCAATTTGAGTTAAGGATGAACTTTAGGTGAGTACTTTGCAGGTGGACTCCCGACTCCGCTCCTGGTTCCTGGTCCTCCAGCCCAGTCCCTTATCTCTCACACTGTCCACGTCACAGCTGATTCAACGTGTCACTCTAATTGAACATGGCATGCTTTCCTGTCATCTCTCCAATGTGCCTGGTGACCTCCAAGACAAGCGGAGTGGTGTTCTCATTGACACTGAGCTTAGCACGGGAGGCCAGGTCATGCACCGGCTGCATTCTGCGTAGCTCGCTGTGACCCAAACCTTGTAGGGCAGCACTGCTAGGTCCTTAAGAAGCCCGAGTGGGTGCTGTGTTCAATTCATGCAGAGACAGAACATCTGAATCCCTCAGGATTTTGTTCTAGGTTTCAAGTCAGTAAGGAACACGGGTTGGAGCAAGGGATGATCCAGGAAACCTTTTGGAGATCCAGGGCAGGACCTGGCCTCCTGGGTGGGAAATGACCTGGGGCGGGCAGGTGCCAGGCTGCCTTGAGCTCACAGAGTGGGATTATCTTTCTCTGCACCTGCCTGACATTTCCCCTGCTGGTTCCACCTGGAACACCCAGGGAGGGAATGTAGGGTCCACAGCAAGCCATGTTCTGGGGCTGTGGCCTGCTTTTATAAAGAGATCCTAGCCAGGAAGTCCTGGGCCTCATCAGCAGGACCATGATAGGAGACTTTGGATGGCTCAGAGGTCCCAGCCTGGGCTGTGGGAGGTTTTTCTTGGGCCAATGTTCCTGCTGGGTGCCTTATATGCCTGTAAAGGGGGCCTCTGATGCCACTCCAGGCATCCCTTGACAATGCCAGTCTCTGTGGTCTTGGGCACCCAAAAGTTGGTGTTGTGGGGACACTGGGTGCAGAGCTGGCTTAGGGGTATGGTGCTTCAGGGGGATGTAGGAGTCAGAGCTTGCTCTGTGGGCTCTTTGGGAAGGAGCAGGGAAGGATTGGGCACATACTTAGATGGAGAATCATGTTTGGATCCCATGTTTTAGGTTTAAAAGTGTGTGCTTTCCTTTCGACATGCAAATAGATGAATTCATTATCCCTGGTGCCTTCTACACCTGTAAGTGGCTAGATGCAAATTCTTTAAGTAGAGCCCACAGAAAGAGATTTGATGGTTACAAGCTTCCTTTCCCCTGCAGCTATGGGATATTTCATCTCCATCCACCTCCTGCCAGGGAAGGAATATGCCATCGCATTCTACAAGGGCATGACGGCCTATGTGTACTATGAGATGATGGAGCTCTTAGGTGTGTACTGGCCCTTTCTTTGTTTTTAGAAGTTGGTCATGGACTCCTGGGACACCAGGCACAAACATGGTGCCCTTCCTTTCTGCCCAGCTCCTTGTAGTTCTCACCTGTTGAGCCATCCCTGGGATTCCTGGACCTTGGTAAAAGAGGAATTTGTAAGCCCTTTGCCTCTCTCGTCCTCAAGTCTCAGATGCTACTCCTGGTACCCAAGGCCCTTGTCCACTCATGACCCACCAGGCCCTGGCCCTGACTTGTGTCCACAGTCAGCCATTGGTGTGAGCATGATTTGACCAGGGGACATAGGTGGAGCCCTGGGACATCAGGCAACATCTAGAGACATGTGTTACTGTCGTGATGGTAAAGGTGGGATCCTGGCACCCACAGGGCAGAGTACAGAGCACCACTTAATCCTGCTCCACCCAGGACACTGACCCCAGAGGTCAGCAGTGCCCATGTGGAGCCCCTGAACTTAGCCTGTCACCACCACGAACCTGTCAGAGGCTCAGCAGACCCCTGAAACTTTCAGTTGTCACCATCCTTTCTTGACTGCCAGAGTTCCCCTGCCTTCTGCTCCAAGGTCCTTCTTGGTGTGGAGCCTCTCTATATCATCTTCCCCAACACTGACAACCCTCCTCCCAACCTCGGTGTGCTGCCACTGTGTCTGTGCATCCTGACCTCAGCCCTCTGGGAGGCTGTGGTCCCACAAGCTCCCAGTGGTCACCTGTGTGTGGGCTCAGGATGGAGTAGGGAGACATGGAGAGGAACCCCTACTACCTGCTCACTAGCACCTTCAGGTCATGACTGTGGGCCTCAGGGGTCCTTGGTGCTACCCAGATTCTGACCCTTGTCCTTCAACCTTTTTTCACTTCCCAACCTTTTTTGCTAGCCCAAATTTCTCCTGTCCATCCTATCTTTCAGGTCACCCCTGTTTCAAGGGAGGACAAAAATCCATTCCAAACAGGGTTTATGTGTAGTGTGGTTTGCATGGCACAGACTTCCTTGGGCAGAATTTGAGCTGAGGATGAAAGGGGCCAAGAGCTTACAAATATGTCTCCTGCTGAGAATCAGAAATCCCAGGATGGCTCTCTGGAGAGGGAAATGGGGGAAGCTGGCCAGGAAGGCAGCGTGACTCTGGTGCGCAGTGTGAGTGGACCAGTTCTGGGGTGACGTGCGTGTTGCCATTCAGGAGGGGCTCAGGGTGTATCCTCTGAGACAAGGTCCCCACAGGTGCCAAAGAGACTCTCCTTCTTCCCTGTCACTCTGGGGGACTATCCTGGGTAGGATGAGTATCTTTGTGGGGCAGGGGACAATCTCTGATTGGCCAGACCGAGACATGGAGTCCTGTTCAGGAGGGGATGAAGGGTTGCTTCTGGTAGAGTTTTTTCACTGCTATGTGAATCCCTCTCACTTTGCTTTTTCAGCTGTTACACTCATGGCTGTCTGTCCTTTGGGGATGGCAGGGGAGGAGGACAGGGCAGGGTGTCCCTGAGCCTAGGATGTGCCTTTGTAGAAAGCTGTACATCTGTCCTCTGCTCTCTAGGATCAGTGTGGGTGGGAACCACTTCCTGTGGAGCCTTCAAAGAAGGAAACCATCTGGAGGGCAGTTGCCCTCATGAAAATTCACTCCAGGCCCATGACTCATGTCCCAAACAAAAGGCAAAAACGATTCCTGCTGGAAGGCTTCCAGCTGGCTGGCTCCTTCTCAGGTTTGGGTTGGGAAGGCTCACATCATAGGTGTCCCTGGATCAGTAGGCTTGAATCCTCTCAGTGCCCAATGGCCTGGGTGGAAATGGCAGTGTCTGCTCTAGAAGGAGGGCAACTCCCTGGAACCCTCCAATGCTAAGTGGCCTGGGCACTCTGCCTCAAAACCAACCTTAAACCAACTGGCCTGCAGGCCGCACCTTGAAGGAAAACCCAGATGTGCTGAGGACCTTTGAGGAGTATGTGGAATGGAAAGGGCGGAACAAAAGTGAGATCATCGACCCTCCTGATACTGGTAAGGGGAAGGGATTTTCCCTTCCCTTTTACTCACGACTTTCACTTGCTGGGTGTACTTCTGGGTGTCATTTCTGTTGTACTATGGTGACTTATGAACACCCCTCCTCATACATGATGTTTTTCTGAGGCTACAGAGCCCTGTGAATACCACAGAGATGTGTAAGGAGAGAGAGCTGCAGAGACTGCCCAGGAAGGAGGATTTGTGGACCATGCCGCCCTCCTCCACCTGTAAGCAGATTTCTGCCTACAAGAGCCCAACACCCACACCTGCTGAAGCCTCTGTCATCAATAAAGCTGGTTGATGTCCTTTGGGCATGTGTGTGACATGGGGTTCAATATGCCTGGGCTTTGTCTCACCCAGACATGAGAAGCAGCTCATATGTGATCACAAGGAGGGACTCTGCAGCACACTCACAGCTTCCTGCGCACACACAGATGGCTGCCATGGGGCAGGGGGAGGGCAGGGGGCTCAGTCTGACTGATGTTTGTGAGGGGAGGAGCGGGGAGAGAGGGTCACAGCAGGGCAGCCTCATTCTGAAACACATGCAGAAGCTTCCTTGTCCCCACAATTCTTGAGTTCAGCATGGCATTAAAACCAGAACCATGTAAATGATTCCAAGCTCTGTCTCTAGTTTGAGCAGTAGCCAGGCCTTGTTGGATCATGGGTGTAGGGTTTCTGAGTGCCTGGATTGCTGAGCACTGTGAGATGGATCCCAGAAAACCAATTCTCTATATGGCTCATTTGGAGCAGGGAGCCCTAGGACTCTCTTCTCAAAGAAAAGTCCTTCACTTTTGCACCTTTTAGCCTGGAAATGGTTGTCTTGCTGATTCCTGGGATGCCCTCAAGGCATCTTTATTATTGTTCTGATGCAAAATTCTTGGCTTCTTTTTTAATGCTCATCTTTTCAACAACATTATTCTCCTCTGCTCCAACTTTATAGGCCTTTCCTTTGTGGAAAAAATGAAAGCATTTTAAATGGCCCTTCTGTTCTTGGTTTTCAGTATAAACCTGGCTAAAAGCTGCCAGCAGTGATCATACCATAGATTGAAATTTGAGCTGTCTTAAAATTTCTGCTACCAGATTATTTTTCCACCCTTAATCTTAGTCTCTTGCAAAGTCTCAGAACATGAACCAAATATAGATAAACACAAGGATATGACAGTGTGTGTGTGGGGGGGGTTAGGTCTAAACAATAACATTCTGTCCATGGCCTCCAAAATGCTCATCCTAAACTTATTACACAAAAATGCATTGAGTTAATCTTAAAGTGTTGCCAAAGTCTTACTTATAGTCCTAGCATTACTGAAAAGTCCAAGACCGTAGTCTCTTCTGTGACTCAAGGTAAACGCATAATCATGAGTCCAGGTGAAAATAAAAAGAGTTACATGCTTCCAGGATACAAGAGCAGAGTAAACATTCCCTTTTCAGAAGAGAGCAATATGTAGACAAAAGAGAATTGGATCAAAGCAATACTGAAATCCAGCAGGGAAAATTGTAAATCCAGTAGCTCCTTGTCCAGCATGCAGATTTTAGTAAGTTATGAACTCTAAAGGGTTTAGGTAACTCTGTCCCTACTAGCCTTGCTGGCTGCAACCCATATGGCCTCTCTCTTGGGTTGGCTCTATTCACCGGCTGTGGCTTTCTTCAGCAGACGTTCCAATTTCCTAGGTTATCCACAGATCCTTCTACTCTACTCTCAGAGCTGTAAGCTTCACTGTTCCAAGGGCTCCTAGAAGGGACTGTGACCCTTTTACACATTTTTGCCTGGTCTCTCAGACCTTATTCTGAAACATAGATGGAAGCCTCTATGACACCATAACTCTTGCATTGTGCGTGCTTGAAAAATAAACAGCACATGGATAATGCCAAAGTTTCTCACAGCTCAGGCAGCAGTCTGCCTCTTTGGACCAAGCTGCAGTGGCCTCTGAGTGCTTGAAACGTGGGGAAATACTTCCCTAGTGGGCCGGAACAAACAGGGTATCTTTTCTGGAGGAAAGTCTTTCAAAGGAGTTTACCCTTTTAGACCCTTAGGCCTGGGATGGATGGTGCCTGAGCATTTCATTAGATGCCCTCAAGCTATCGTTGATTGTACAGATGCAAAGTGCTTGGCCTCTTTAATGCTAATCTTTTCAGTGAGAATAATCTCCTGCCTTAACTTTGAAATCTTCCTTTCTGGAAGAACTGCAAATTTTCAGATTTAGTGTTTGCTCCTGCTTCTCACTGTAGATTTATGTAAAAGCAGCCAACATTATCCATGTTACAGCTTGAAGGCTGGGCTGCTTTGAAATTTCCTCTGGTAGATTAATTAGTCCTTTAAATCCAGCCTCACACAGAGACTTAGGGAATGAGCAGAACAAAGACACATTCTTTGATAGAATGTAACTTATATGGCCTCTAGCTCAGTTTCCAGCAGAGTCCTCACTCCCAACTGAAATCTTGTGAGGCTGGCCTTTACTGTCAACATTCCTATCATCATTTCAGTCTTCTGAGCTATGACCAGAATCATCCCTCAAACTCTACTTACCACAGTCTAGTTATCTCTAGCCTGAGTCTTCCAATTTTCTCTCTCTATTTTTTTATACCAATTATCGAACTCAGGTCCTTGTAGTTGTGAGGCAGGCAGCGGCACCACTGAGATAAATCCCTGGCCCAGAGTCTCCTAATATTCCCAAACTCTCCTGTGATAAGTTCTAAAGGTTTCTAAAGAACATGATCAGGTAGTAACAGCAACAATCCCACCCCAATATTATGTATTAGCCACTTTCCTCTTGGTGGGACAAAATGCTCAAACTCAGAATTTAAGGGAAGAGAGGTTTATTTAGCTTATGGCTTCTAGTTGGTTCAGTCCATGGATCACTGGGATGGATCCAAGGCAGAAACAGCATGGTGGAAGGGCATCTACCCTCTTAATCAGGCCTTACCTCTTAACGTGAGACTTTTGGGTGATGTTTAGATCTAAATCATAACAGCCACTTAGACCTTTGTCTTAGACATTCTGGTCCTAACTGTGGCACCAGGTCCCATGTTAGATTGGTTAGATTTACATCTAGATAAATTTTTTAGTGACTATCGATAGTATTGTTTTAAATTTTACAGTTGAGTTTTAGAATGTAGACATACAATTTTTTTGTACATTTGTCTTCTATCTTGTTAACTTGCCGAACCTACTTATCCAGTTCTGTTTTGTCATGAGCCACAACAGAAAGGATGGGAAGACCCAGGAGATCAGACTTCTCAAACTTGGAATCTGCTGCTTAGGCAGCTGGCTGAGAGCACTTAGTAAGAATTCCATACCCAGAGAACTTCCTTTAAGTGTGTTGAGTGAGACATTTTGATGAGATTTTAGAGTATTTGTGCTAACTCTTGCTAACCACTGGCATTGTAGAAGTTTCATTTTCCATCTTTGTCAACATTTACTGTATTTTGTATTCTTTTTTTTTCCTCATTGAGTTTATTGGTACATTTTAAGTATACAGTACAGTTACATTCATCATTGGGATCTTGTACCTTTACATGACAGGCCTTGGTTCTCATTTTTTCCCCTTACTCCTGCCCTCCCTTCACCCCCTCGTCCCTTCTGTATTTACAAATACTTTATTTTCATTTTCTCATGTGTTTTTTTCTTTTCCCTTATTTCCTTTCCCCTACCCTTCCCACTTCCCCTACACCTTTAGCTCTTTTCTTCCTATTTCACATTGTTGTATTCTTGATGACAGTCACTCTGACTAGGTTGAAATGGAGTCTCAAAGTAGGTTTTTTTTTGTTTTTTTTGAGACAGGGTCTCTATGTATTTCAAACTGGCCTTGAACTCACAGTGATCCTCCTGCCTCAGGCTCCCTAGGGTTGGGATTACAGGTGTGCACCACCATGCCTAGCTCTCATCGTAGTTTTGATTTGTGTCTCAGTCACTTCCTTGTTGCCAAAACACAATCCCTGTCCCTCACAAGTTAAAGGAGGAAAGGTTTGTTTTGGCTTACAGTTTGTAGAAGTTTCAATCTGTAGTTGGCTTATTCCAAGGCAGGGCAGCAAGAAAGAGGGACATGGCAGAGGAGAAAAGGTCAATGGCGTAGCAGTGGGGAAGGAGGGAGAGGTGAAGGGAGGAGGAAAGGAGACAGACCCTTCCATGCTACACCCTTGGTGACCTACCTCTTCCCATAAGGCTTCACCTTCCAAGGTCATACTCAAGTATGAACTCATCAGGGACTAATCCATTGATGAGTGCCATGCCCCCATGATTCCATCACCTCCCCAAAGCCCCACCTATGAGTGCATGAATCCTTTGGGGACATCTAGGTAGAAATCATAACAATTTGCGTTTCTGTAATGGCTAAAGATGTTAAGCATTTTTTCTTATACTTATTGGCCACTTGCAGTTTTCTTCTGAGAAATATCTTTTCAATTCATTTGCTCAGGGGCCAGGGATTTAGCTCAGTGGTTGTGCCGCCTGCCTCAATTCATTTGCTCATTTATTGATAGGTGGGGCTATTTGATTTTTTTTTTCCGGTGTTAAGTTTATTGAATTCTTTATATATTCTAGATATAAATCATCTGGCGGAGGAGTAGCTGGCAAATATTTTCTCCCAATCTGTAGGTTGTCTCCTCACTCTGTTTCCTTTGCTGGGCAAAACCTTTTAAAATTTGTTTTAGTCCCATTTGTTGATTCCTACTATTATTTCCTGTGATATTGGAGTCTTATTCAGGAAGTCTTTGGCTATACCTGTGGTTTCAAGTGTTTTCCCTACATTTTCTTTAGCAGTTTCAAAGTTTCAGGTCTAATATATAGGTCTTTGATCCATTTGGATCTGATTTTTGTGCAGGGTGAGAAATGGAGATCTATCTAGTTTCATCTTCTACATATGGATATCCAGTTTCCTGGTGTCATTTGTTTAAGAGGCTGGCTTCTCCAATGTATGTTTTTAGGTCCTTTATCAAGAATCAGATGGCTGTAGTTGTGTAGGTATGATTTTGTGTTTCCTATTACATTCCATTGGCGTATGTGGCTATTTTGGTGTCACGACCATACTGTTTTTGTTACTATGGCTTTGTAACATAATTTGAAATTGGGTGCTGTGATGCCTGCAGCCTTAGACTTTTGCTTAGGATTTCTTTGATTATTCTTGGTGTTTTATATTTCTACATTAATTTAGGGTTTTTTTTTTTTTAGTTGTGTGAAGAATGTCATTAGAATTTTGGTGGATTTTTCATTGGCTCTGTAGATTGCTCTTAGCAGTGCAGCCATCTTAACAATAATAATTCTGCTGAACCATGGACAAGAGAGGTCTTTCCATCTTGTAGTATCTTCTTTGATGTCTTCTTTTTCTTTCTTCAGTGCTCTGTAATTTTCATTTTAGAGTTCTTCAGCCACCCTGGTTAGGTTGATTCCTAGGTATTTTAATGTTTCTTGAAGCTATTGAACTGCTTTTCTTATTTCTTTTTTAGCTAGTTCATTATCAGTATATAGAAAAGCTATTAAAATGAGAAACAAGACCTGTCATGTAAAGGTACAAGATCCCAATGATGAATGTAACTGTACTGTATACCTAAAATGTACCAATGAACTCAATGAGGGGGGAAAAAAAAGGCAAGAAAATTAAACTGAAAATATATTTTGGAAAAGAAAAGAAAAGCTATTGACTATTTAATGTTGAATTTATGTCCTACCCTTTTTTCTTTGTTGGGGGTTGATAGGTAGGTCCGTGCTCTGACACGGTCTGATACCAGGGCAGATGTTGTCACACTGTCCTTCTGGCCTAGACTGTTGTGGTATCTCTCCAATTGTTTTATCGGACTCTGTGCCCCCCCATCTGTCCTTAGATTGACCCTTTAAAAATACAAGACACACTCTGACTCTGTCAAATCCTTTCAGGGTCTTTCCATTGCACTCAGAATAAAAATTAAGTCCTCATGCTGCCCACATCTCACCATGGTCAATCCTGACCAGTCTTCGACGAGTCTTACCCAGTACCATCAGCTCCATTGCCATCTGATCCTGGCCCATGCCAGCACCCTCTCCTCCCTCCAGGCATGTCCTGGATGTCTCCCTCCTACATTCCTGTGCCACCTGACTTGTTCACAGATCATTTCTCCCACTGTCTTCTAGTCTGTGTTGTAATGTCACCTTGGTGAGGTTGACTCAAAGCATTCCATTTAAAATACAAACACTTCCTCCCCATAGTCCCTGTCTGACCTTTTCAATTTGCTTTTCCCCCATTGTATTTATGACCTTTAAAATAATATGTAATTATATGAAACAGCACCTAATCCAGGGATAGAACACAGTGGACTAAATGAGTAAGTTTATATAATGAACAATGAAAAATACTGGTGTAAAGAGAATAGTTGTGCTGGGAAAAAAAAAGCTAAGGAAGAAATAAATCGGGGCGTTTTCTTCTACAGGCCTGGGTTCAGACATGGTGAGAGAATCTGCGGCACTACTCAGGAATATTGGGGAATTTTGTGGGTTTCCCAGGGTCAGAGCTGGTCACGGCCAGAGCAGAGGTGAGTAGGTAGGGAAAGGCAGGCTGGACCAGGCAGCAGGAAGATTTTCTTCCTTCCTGCAGACAGATATGCTTTGGCTAAGAAGCCTCCAATATCCCCAGGAATCCCTCTTCTTTTCCACCACACCTACATTTCTGGAAAGTGCTGGTTTGTGCTCCATTAATGTAACTGGGTCCTTCAAGAATGTTATATAAAAGGTACAATATAGTACATCAAATTGTGGATTTCACTTTTTTTCCTTTTAGTTTAACTTTGGAGATGACTCTGGATCACTGCATTCATTAATAGCTTATGTCTTTCCATTGCTGAGTAGTGTTGCTTTGTCTGGATGGGCCACCGTTTGTTAACCATTTACCTGTTGAAGCACATGATGTTTCTAGTTGGGGATATCACAAGTAAAGCTATTGTAAATGTTTCTTGCATATTTTCCCAGGAATGTAGGCTTTCTCTTTTCTGGGATAAGTCCCTGGAGTGCAATTGCTGAGTTATATGATTGTGGCTGTTTAGGTCTTTAAAATACCTGCCAACTGGTTTCAGAAGACTACAGTTCTTCAGTTCCACTAGGAATGCACAAATTGTCCAGGTTCCACTGGTCCTCACTAGAATTGTGTGTAGCCACTAGGTCCTTTGTAGTCATTTTGAAATGTGTGTAATGACATCCTTGAGACTTTTATTGCATTCCACTAATGATGCTGAACATATTTTCCTGCTCTTATTTGCTATCTGTACATCTTTTTGGTGACTGATACGTCCTTTATGGATTTTGTCAATTTTCTGATTGCTTTTTGTTGTTTGCTTTGTTGTTGTGTTGAACCAGTCAGGACCTGGTGCATTCCAGACAAGTGGTCTACCACTGAGCTGTATCCCCACCACATCCATTTTCAGATTTTTAAAAACTGTTGTGGTACAGAAGGGCTTGTAAAAACTAGAAACTATTAGATAGGCAGCTGGTACCTATTATCTCTCACTCCTTAGCTTGTCACATCATTGCATAAGAGTATCTCTTACAGAGAAAAAGGTTTCCGTTTTGATGGCAATGTTGTCAAATTTTCCTTGCATGGCTCAGACTTTTGATGATAAATCTAAAAACTCTTAACAGAGCTCCATATTCTAAAGATTTTCTGTTTATTTCGTTTTACAAATTTTAGGGTGTTATGTCTCCCAGGAAAGTCTGTGATCCCTAAGGCGTGTGCTACTTTTCTTTCTGTCAATGTGATAAGTACTCGAGATAAACTATTTGTAAGGAAGAAGCACATTTTAGCTCACCGTCTCAGAGGTTTCAGTCCATGGTCACATAATCCTACGGCAGCACAGAGCATCGTGGCAGGAGCCAGTGGTGGAGGAGGCTGCTCACCTCTTGGCTGCCAGGGACCAAGGGAACAGAGCAAGGGTGAGGAAGAGGCTGGGGCCTTCATGTTCCCACTCCAGGGTGTGCCCTCAATGACCTAACTTATCTTTAGATCCACCTGCTAAAGGTTCCGCCATCTTTCAATAGTGCCACAAGCTGGGGACTGAGCCTTCAACATATTTCCCTTTGGGGGACACTTAAGATTTGAGCCACGGCAAGGCATGAGGCTTAGGCTATGGGTCTTCGTGTGTCTTCTGTCTATAGATGTCTCATCTCTCCACATTATTTGTTAGGAAGGCTGCCTTTCCTTCATTGAGTTGTTTTTGCATCTTTGTAAAAAGCCGTCTGGATCAGGGTGTGTAGGTCTGACTCAGGGCTTTCAGGCTGTCTGTCCTGTTGTTCTGTGAATCTATCCATCTGCCATTGCCACAAATATCAATTTACTGCAGAAGTATAAGGACTGAAATTGAGTAGCCTCATTGACCCGCTTAATTCTTCTTTAAAAATTTTTTAGAAATTATAGCTCCTTTGCTTTTTCATATGAATTTTAAAATAATCTTGACTACACCTATAGAAATTCTTTTGGGGAATTGGATAGAAATTACTTTAAATGTTTCCATTATTTGTGAGAAATAACATCTTTATTATATTAAAGTTTTGAATCCATAAATACAGCATGTATCCACATTTATTTGATCTTTTATTTTATCAACATTGTGCAATTCTCTCTCTCTCTCTCTCTCTCTCTCTCTCTCTCTCTCTCTCTCTCTCTCTCTTTCTTTCTTTCTTTCTTTTCCTGTACCTGGGATCTTGTGCTTACCAGGCAGGCATAGCACCACTGAGCTACATCCCCCAGCATACATTTCTGCACATGATCGCTTAGATTTTAATCTAGATATCTAATTTTTAATGATTATAACTGGAGTTTTTCATTTTAGTGATGTACTTGAATACATGTATCACTTATGCTAAACCTGTAGAGGTAGCTCTTTTTTTCATCATGTTAACAGTTTTTTTTTCTCATTTACTCTTTGAACAAAAAGACTTAAATTATTAAATATATTTTTCGGATTTGGTTTATTTAATATAAGAGCAAGTATAACATTGTGTAGCCAGAGGCCCATGGATTAAGAAGGAAGTCCCAGCCCAGAGCTAGTCTGTCACCCTATTCACTTTGAGCACTGCAGTCTTCCTGCTTTTTGTTTTCCTCCCCCCATGGTTTACTAACATTTTAGAAATTCCCCTGTGACCAACAGTTTCACATCCCATAAACATCCTCTAAGATGTTCTCAAATACTAAAATGGAAAATGTTCCGCTGTGTAGTTATTTAAATTTAAATCTTGCAGATCTCCTAGTCGGAAGTCTAGAAATTCTAGAAGCTAGAAGTTGTAGCTCCTGTGATTTTTCATACGAATTTTAAAATAATCTTTAAAGTCTCTGAGGGCACTTCATTCCTGTCTCAGTTGTTATAAGTTCTTCAAGAGAATTCTCTGCCCTAGAGACAGAGAATTCATTTGCAGTGGTTTCTACTGACCAATAAAAGTACCTGTGGTTGTTTTTCCTTTTTTGCTTAGGGATATTGAGGATTTCCTTTTACCTTTCAAGGTTAAGTTTTTTTCTAATGGGGAGAATAGCCCTCTTGAATGTTATCACAAGGATCTATAGTATATACATAACCTGTAACTCCTGCACATACCAGAAATATTTCTTTGGATTGTATAAGAAAGATAAGGCAACTGCTTATTTCTGAACATCTTTGGACACAAAACTAGTGGGCAACTTTATGACTCAAAGGAATCATCAGAGTTACTGTCCCGATTTCTGGTAGGAAAAAAAATGTTATTTCCTCATTATAAGGCAAATAGAAATGCTTATTTTATTTCTTATAATTTACAAAACTAGAATAATTTTTTTTTGTTTCTATTATGGACCTAAAATTTGCTCATTGGAGTTTTGTGCATGAAATCAGAGTTACTTTTTATGGAGAATAAGTGCTTTTAAGTCCCTACAAGGTTTATTTCTTAAGTAATCGTTACACTCAATCTTGAGAGATTATAGAGAATCACCACACTCTGAGCCAAACTTGAGTCCTTTATTGCCGGCGGTTGAGAGCAAGCTTGCTCTCGAAAAACTCTCAGCCCTGAAAAGCAGCTTATGGGTGTCTTTTAAGCATCTCTTTTAGTTGGGGAGGGCTCAGGGAAAGGGCGTGCACAAGTGGGATTTTCCAGGAGCAGAACTTTGCTAAGTGGGGGCAGGGAAAGTTTCACACAGTTTACTTGAAACAAAATATCACACAGGTGCCAAGGTTGTAAAGGTAACATATAGTAGTACACTGCTCGACCAAACAGGATGCAGCCCTCTGACTAAGGGGACTCCCAAGTGGGGAAGGGGGAGGTGATCACCGGAATCGCTCCACTTTACACAAAGGGAACCAGGTTGGCTGTGGCATAATGATATTGGCAGTAAGACTTTGAAAGGCTGAGAACCTTAGTGGTACCATAGCATTTGGTGCTGCTGTAGGAGTGAGGGTGGTAACTCATTGTTGACAGTTGCATGTTGCAGCCTAACAGTCAGCAATGGAATAAATATTTCTAGAATGTTAAAAAAAACCCAAAACATATCACCATCAGCTCCTCCCTTGAAGATGTGCTCCCTGGCTGCCGGGATGTGAGCAGCTTCTCCTCCTCCACACCCCACTGCCTACCGTTTCTCTTTTGGCTAACCATGGACTGAAACCTCTATAAAAAATGAGCCAGAATAAATCTCTTCTCCTTTAAGTTATGGGTGTTGGGTAACGTGTCTCAGTGACAAGAAAAGTGCCTGAGACGTGAGCCTTCTTTTGGGAAGGCTGAGCACTGACTGTACGTCCAATGAGTTATTACTCCCACTAATTGAACGTGGGAATTCGCTGCACATTTGGGTTTCAGCCGTGTATACCACAGGGAACACAGGAGAAAAACTTCTGAGGTGGAAAGCTACGAATCTGTCAGTGTGCCGGGAACTGTCTGGGACAGTTGTAGGTGGGCTGAGATGGTCAGACAACACTTTCTACCTCAGTCCACTCTTACTGACCTACCCACCCTATAACTCGAGTTTGTTCTATAACGGAAGCTTCGGTGTGGTGAGGGCCACAACCAAAAAACAATTTAAATAGATGGTTAGTGGAATGGACTACAGCGCCCCCTGTGAAGATGACCTCCAAGCGTTATTCATATTCATTTTAAGCCTCCTTTCAATCCTTGTTGCTCCTCAATCCTGAGTAGCACATGCTCTGGGTTGGAGCTTGTTATAGTTTAGATCAAGAGTGCTCCCCCGCAAATCCTCATGCAACCACAGGCAGGGCTTTTGGAAGCTGATTTGATGTGATGTTAGAAGATGGGGTCTGGTTGGAAGAGGTGGATCCCGGGAGTGGTGACCGGGAAGGACGTACTTCCCTTCCTGGCTGCTTCCAACCTCTTCCTTCTTCCCGTCTCCTCCCAGTGTCTCTTGCTCCTCTGGTCTATTTCATGGTGATTCAAGTGTGTGTGTGTGTGTGTGTGCATGTGTGCGCGTGTGTGATTGCACTTCCGGGTGGACCTAAGAGAGCAGAGAGGAAAGGGCCCATAAAGGAGAGGTGGGCAGGGGTCTCCAGGACCACAGAGCCCATATCTAAGCTGACCCACGGAAGGGCTGAGCCTGGCATTGGAAGCTATAATCCTCCATTCTACCCCACACTCTGCCAGTGCCCTAGGCGCCGGTCAGTTCTGCCCATTGTCTTGCTCCGTTTCCTGATTGTCTCAGAGAGTGTTGGCCACGAGAATCAGAGCCCTCACCTCCGGCCCCTCCCCCATGCCCAATGCTGGGGCAGCACAAACCTCCCTCCCATGGAAAGATGTAGAGGACATTTTCAGGGTGGCTGGGCTTCGTGTCCACTGTCTGATGTACAAATGGGGCCCGCCAGGACCTGAGATGGAAGGTGCATGAGACCCCTGGCCCCTAGCGCACCTCACACCATGGGGTCTGCACGGCCAGCCTCATGTCCTCTGTCCCTGCTCCAGCACTCAAGGGCACTCAGCTCTGAGCACCCATGCCCAGCCACGCCTGGGGGACTTGGGAGCATTGTTCTTCACTCATCCCCGGCGACAGTCAGAAACCTCGTCCTGTGCTGGGCTCTCATCTGAGTCCAGCCTCTTGGGCACCTTTATCTTCCTGCTTTATTCCTCAGCACACTCTCAAGGTGCAGTCGCTGATCCATTCCAATCACACAAGCTGAGCTGAGAGGTCGCCCTTGAGCCCGACTCTCACAGGACCGTGGCGAGGCCCGGAGGAGGTTTGAACCCAGGTCAGTGGACCCCAAGATTGTCTCACACAACATTGAGGGGGTAGCCCCTGAGCCCGGCCTTGGACATGAGTCCATCGTGGCTGGGCGGTCCGGGATGGGGCCGGGCCTGGGGGAAGCTATGCTAGGGTGAGGAAAGCTCTAGAGGCTGGGTTTGGGGTTGGGGCTAGAGCTCTGATTGCAGGCAGGGAGTGGGGGCCCACGGTGGGCTGGGGGAAGGAACCCCAACCCTGAGGTCCCCTCAGAGGCACGGCATCCTGGAGCTGGTGGGGATGAGTGGTCACATCAACAATACAACCCAGCATAGACTGCAGGAGATGCCGGGGACAGGCTGCCTTCCATTCTCCCAGGGCGGTGTAGTGACCGCGTCCCCTCAGTTACTGGCCAAATAGCCAAGACTGTATGGCCTGGGAGGTGCATTCAAGGGAGCTCCTCACCCCGACTGCGGAGGAGTTTTGGATTCCTCTGTATGGATTTGATACTTTGAGTACAAGTTTTGCTTGAAAATTCATAATGAACGCATTTTTCTATAATATGCTTAAGTTTGGGTGGAAGAGGTGCTGAGGATCAAATCCAGGGCAAGCATCTGCCACGGAGCTACGCCCTCAGTCCTGGAGAAAAGGTTGTAAATTAGTAAATTTAGTGATGTCAAGAGAGACAGAGACAGAGGTGGAGGAGGGAGGCTCTGTACAGAACGAGCCAGCAAATGGATGTAGGAGGAAAGACAGAATCAGAATTTGCTGCTTCACAGTTCCCAAAATGAAATTTCATTAGGCTAAGATTTGACAGGGGTGGTGTTTCAGTGTCTGTTGCTGAAAACGTAACGGCTGAAACAGCATCGTGATTCTTGACCAGCGCTCTGCCTGTGCGAGGGCTCGATGACTTCCCTGTGTCTCTGCCTCCCTGTTTTGGTTGAGACGGTGACTCTGGCTGGAGGCTCCAGGATGACTTCTGGCACCTCTTGATGGGACTGGGGCCTCTGGGGGTGGGAGGCCCCTCGTCCCCCAGTCCCATCTGCACGTGGTCTCCTATGCTTTTCCCCACGTGGCTGGTGGGCTTCTGTATGAGACAGGTCATAACTTCCAAAAGAGTGAAAGCAGTTACAGCCGCTTAAGAGCTGGGATAGGAGTGGACACATGTCGCTCCTGCCTCCTTCTGTTGGTCAGTGCAAGCCACAGAGCCAGGCCACTCTGGGACGTGGGAAATGAAAGTGGACCCAGATTCGACATCAGAAGTAGCCTCTGTGACAAACTCAAGGGACAGATTCTTGGCCGTCATCTCTGCAATTTATTCGTTGGAACCTACCCTCTGGTTACAAAAATTCAAATCCTCACATGTACATAATATGCTCATTCCCTCCCAACTCCTCTTTTGCCACTACTATATGGGCCTGAAGTTTGGAATCTTGTGGTCTGCCTAACATCTGGATGGGGGTGAGGGTCCTCAGATACTTTCTTTCTCCGGAGATCTGAGAGCCAAAGACGAAACCGTGAAGACACACATCACACAACAACACACTAACAATCAAAATACAACCCCAGCTTACACCTACTGCCACCTGGCACGTACCACCTAGCAACACAAACTTCACCATCTGGTGCCCTAAGCTATGGGGAAATAGTAACCGTGGCAAGTTTTTAGTTGGATGGCCTCTGCTACATGCTAAAGAGTGCTAAAGAGATGAAGGGAGAAAGTCCTCCTTGCCGAAGTTAAGACAGGTGTGATGTTGAGAGGGCCTCTGATATGGAATGAATCTTGAGTTGCTGGAAAATTCTTGTCTTGGAACCTGGCATCCAAGGTGATGGTGCTGGGAGGTAAGAGAACACAGGTAGCCTTAGGACACAGAAAGAAGCAGGGTGGCAAGGTGTATGAAGGTGAGTGCTCGGAGGTGGTGAACTAAACTGATCTTGAGACATAAAATAGTGCCCGCACCACCGGAAGTTCTAGGGTTGGGGCACCCCAGGAAGGGGAAGGGCAATGAGGGTGGGCTCCCAGGGCAAGGAGAGCTTGGACTCTGGGGAACAGGTGGACAGTGTGAGGCTGAGGAGCTGGGTCCCTCCCGGAGCAGCAAGGTTCGGGAGGGAGGGAGGAACAGCTGGCCAGAGAGTTGAGCCATGGGCAGCTGGAGGACAGGGCGGAGAGGGAGGGTGAAGAAAGCCAAGATCTCCCTTCCTGGCTGGCACAGGCACTTGTCCCCAAGCCTGCAAGTGACTGGTGCATCTCCCCGGGGCAGGCTGGTCAGCAAACAGCACCCTTGTGTGCACAGCTGGATGGTGCTGCCTGTCTTTTCATCTCCGGGTGAAACTAAATTTTGATTAATCAGATCCCAACAATAACAGCATTTCACCTCTCAGGTGTATGTGTAATTGGCTGCAACAGGGGGGCGGGAGGGCTGTGGTCATTGCCAAGTGCTCACAGGCCACCAGAAACTAGGAATTTAAAGGCCATCCCATGAGGGACCGCGGCAGCCCTTCCACACGCCTCAGCTCAGCCGGACACTGCCCTAGCTGTGAGCTGCCTAACAGTCTGGAGATGAAGACCTTGACTTGGACCATCCTGCTGCTCAGTCTGCTGGCTTCCCTGCAGGCCCAGGATGCTGAACCAGAGAGGAAAAACGTGAGGCTGGGCAATAGTGGTGGGTGGGGGCAGAAGAAAGGCCAGCGCTGCTGGGGAGTAGGCAGCAGCCGGGAGCCTTTTCTACAAGAGGTGGCATCTATGGCTGGGTTCTGACTGACATTCGTAGTTCAGACTGACCAGACTTGGGGGCATCTGTGCTGTCAGCAGCCATGGCTACTCCAGCAGAGTAGCCAGAACAGGGAGCAGGTGTCGGTCAGGGGTCTTGTTGCATGACACCCAGATCCAGAAGAAGGATTTGAGGGGCCGGGTCCCCAGTGGGTCCCCCCCTGGGCCTGGGGCCTTGTCCTCAGAGAGAACATGTCCGAGGGAGGGAGGATGTGCTCTGCCCTCACAGGAGCTGGGCACCTGAGTGCTGGGCTTGCTCTCCTGAGCACGGGGGTGGAGGTGGGAGCCCCGCCTGCCTCTGGGGGCTGCAGCCCGGGCTGTAAGAGTGTCTAGGTTATGGGCCGGCATGTGGGCTGGGCTGTAGTGGGTTCATGGCCCAACCTGCTCCAGATGGAAGGGATCTGGTACCTGAAGGCCATGGTAGCCAATAAGAAGATGCCAGAGAACATGCAACCCAAGAAGTCATACCCCGTGACGCTGACAGCTCTGGAGAATGGAGACTATGAAGTCCAGCTTTCCTTCTTGTGAGTATGGCCCACCTTGGGTCCCCTGAGTCTCTTCTGCCCCCAACCACATTTTGAGGGAAGGGGGCGAAATGTCCCCTGGCCTTTGGGGCCACAGTCCCAGGCAGCATCCTACAGCTTTGATGGGAAGCAGTGGAACTTTTGGTGCCACCTGGTTGGGGTCGATGGATGTGGGGAGTTGAGCCAGGTTCGGGTGTGACCTGGGCACAGACTCCCACGAGCCTCCTGTTTTCCAGCTATAAGGATAAATGTGAAGAGAAGACAGTTGAGATGCACAGAACCAAGAATCCTAAAAAATTCAAAACCAGTGAGTCCAGCCCAACTGTGCCCGGGCTCAGCCTGCACAGTGGTCGCTGCTGGGGAGGGCGGGGCCCCTTCTCTGCCCACGCCCCTGGAGGAGCTGCCGCACCCTTCCTGAAGGACTCGTGCCCCTGTTCCACACACTAGATATTTCTGGCTTATCTGCAGAGCAGGCTGAGCTCACCTGCTCCCTTCTGGGCGGTCCTGTTGTGCACACACGGGGAAGGTGCGGGCTGAGGGCCTGGGATGCAGGCCAGGGCAGCTGCTCAGGTCTGGGCCAAGCTCCAGCCTCGACGTCCCTGCCCTCTGTCATCGTAGTCCTTGGCTCAGTTGGCACCCTCCCCACAGGGCTCAGCACAGGGCTTGCCTGGGCCTGGCTGGGTCTCCTGGGTGGTGCCTGCGACATTCCAGACCACTCCTTATGGTCTCAAGTGTTTTTTTTAGGAATGAAGACACTAAAGAGCTGTTTTCTCTGTTCATCTACAGCACAAAACATGATCATATCTGTAGAGGAGATGTCCGTGAAAGACCACATCATCTTCTATGTTCAACACCAGATGTTTGGCATGCCTGTACGCTTCGCACAGCTCCTGGGTGAGAAGCTCTTCCTGTCTCGTGCCCCAGCTTCCTGTCTCAACTTTTAGATGCCTTATCCTGGCACTGGGGACTAAGGAGGCCCCTGGGCTGGCTTCTGAGCACTGCGCACGGCGTGCTGCTCTGGTAGAGAGTGAGCTCCGGACTGGGAAGGGTGTCAGCAAGGCGTGGACTGTCAGGGACCTGCAGGCCCTCAGGCACTGACCATGCTGTCAGGGGACCTGCTTGCTACAGATGCCGAGCGCTGCTTCCTGGGGTCTGTGGCACAGACAGGGTCACCTTGGCACCTTGTCCCTTCTCAGAGTGAAGCCCCTGGTGCGGGGTGGTAGCCAGGTCCTCAGGGCCATCGGCTCCCTGCAGAGCTGAGCAGCCGTCCCCCCCTCTACTTCCCGGCCCTCCCTCACAGCGAGGACCCCGGAGGAAAACCCAGAGGCCCTGCGGGAATTTAAGAAGTTCATGAAGCACAAGAAACTCCCTCTGGAGCACATGGTCATCCCCCAGCAAAGCGGTGAGCAAGGGCCCTCCCCGCGTCCTCACCAGTGCGCCCTCTGCGTCCCCCAGCATCCCCCTGGGTCCCTCACACCTTCCCTGTCCCTCCCAGGGTCACAGGGTCTCTAGTTGGGGTCTTGATCATGGGAGGGTAGACGGGGAGGGTGTGGGTGAGACGGGACCCGGGCCTTCTTCCAGGGCATTTTCTTACTCTTTGGCTTTTCTTGGTTCCCGCAGACAAATGTGTCTCCTAGTGTGACTTGGGTAAGTGACGCTCTGGGAGGACATGGGAAAGGCCCAGAGTCCTGGGTTCCTGGGATTCGAGGTCTCATCTGCTCCAGTCCCACTCCTATCCCCAAAAGGCAAGAGCGACCCTGCCTGGGCCAAGCAGGAGCCGGCCTGGAGCATAAATCCCAGGACCTTCGGGAAATCCTTTCTTAAGCATTGTTGCTCACCTCTTCCCATTGTTACTGTCCATTCTCACTCCCTGGCCTCCCTGTCCACCACCACACCCCACATACCCACTGGGGTTGCCAGAGGTCAGGTGATCATAGAGAGGCCAGGATCACTCTGCACAGCTGCCCAGGGGTCTGCCCAGCCGCCTGGGGATGGAAGATCACTGGTCTGGTGTCCCCACTTCCTGAGGCTCCTCCCTCCGCTTTTCTTCCCGTCACAGCTGCCAACCAGGTCTGCATGGGCTGAGCCCCTGCTGCTGCCAAGACAGGGCTGCATACGATGGACTGCCACTCCCGCCACAGCCCCCCACCCTCCCCTGACTCTGTCTAATTCTAAATAAAGAACTTGAGCAATCACTCTGCCTCAGCCTGTGCACGAAGGGGCCTTGCATTGGCTCCCTAAGATCATGGCCCGCAGGGGGAGCCGTGGGGAAGGTGGGGAGATCTTGGACCGAGCAGTGGCCAGAGCTCAACACACAAACATTGCACAGAACTACAGGGCCACACGATGTCCTTGAGGTCCCCCTGATGAGCCATCGTCCCAGGTGGACTTGCATGAGGCTGGGGCCTGGGTAGGAGGCTTTCAGAGGCCAGTGGAGAGGGAAGGTAGGGCAGACATCTGCACCAGGGCCGAGGATTGTGCACAAAAGGGACTTCGTGGGGTCCAGTGAGGGTCCCCACACTGAGCAGCCTGGGCTCGGAGGCAAGGGTAGGGGAGTGTTGCCCGCACCTTCCTCATCACCTCTTAAGCGAGAGCCACAGCTACGGCAGTCATTGCTCCTGTCCCGGCTCTGGCTGTGGTTCGTCTAGGCACCAGGGTGTGTGGTGACATTGCCTACATAGGGGACAAGGGGAGCAGTGAGAGAGAGGCCCTGGAGATACATGCAGCCCCAGAAACCACCAATCCCACTCGTGCCTGCCTTCACCAGCATGAGCCGACACTGTGTTCGCCTTTGGCCACGGAGCCTGAGGTTTCTCAGTTTCATAACCTCGAGCCGACTTCCACCTGCCCCTGCTGTCCTGTCCGATCTGGACCTGGTTTTTGGTGGGGGCGGCTGGTCGGTCCTGAATTGGAGCCAACCCAGCAGGTGCCAGGTGAGCCTAAAGCAGCCTGGACACACTAGAGCTTCGAGTCTTCAGCGACAGTGGGCATGTGCATCGCTCCACTTCTCAGCCCCCGAGTAAGTTAATTAGCAAAGGGTCAGGTGCCTCCAGGTAAAGATATGGAAAAAAAATAGGTAGAAATATGTCACTGATCTCAGGGTGCAAAACTATTTTCAAAACATCTAAATATAAGAAAAATATTTCCACTGAAAAGATAGAGATTTGACCAAAAGAAGAATGAAATGTAGGTATAGAAATCATTTGTTCAACAAAGAGGTTTCTTAGGAGTAGCACTTAGGTTGTTGACCTGGAGTCCACTGTTAAGTTTAATTTTATTGGCTTTGTAGATGATTATCAACATCTCAAGATATTGGATCAGGGCTGGGAATTTAGCTCAGTGGTTCTGCCACCTGTGTCGCAAGTGCAAGGTCTTGAGTTTGATCCCTGGTACCAAAAAAAAAAAAAAAAAAGATAATGGATCAGATCTCTTTGTTAGGAGTTGTACTCCTTCAAGAGATAAGACTTAACAATGCTTTAAAAGAAAAATATAAAAGAAAGCCAGACAGATTCAGTCTGTGTAACAGTTTAGACTCAAGAAACAATTTTTTGGCTTATCAATTTTTATCAAAGACAATCAAAGAAATAGCTAATTTGTCTGAAGTACTTGATGGAGTCTTCTTAAAAGTGAATTTTACGATCAATATTTTAGAGAAGAATCGGAACCGTGGGGGACAAAATACTTAGATGGCTACAACATGGAGGAGTTTAGCAATTGATCAGATAATTTAGTTTTAAAATTTTATGAGGCACTTTAAGATGACAGTCACAGGTCATCCAGTGTCTCCGCTGCTTCCCCTGCCTGAATGTGGCTTTGTAGCCTGCCTGTTACCTGTACCAGCTCAGCCTCAGACCCCAGTGTGAGCTCAGGGAGACCCTGGCACTTACCATTGCCACCTTTTTGGTGTTTACCCCTAGCACTGGAACGCTGCTAAATCTGTCCCAGCATCCCTCGCTCTGTACTTGCTTGACACAGGATTGAGTTTGCAGCTCAGTCTCGTTGCTGCTGGGAGTACCCTATAGTCCTTGTGGTCTTACTCAAATATTAAAAAATTTGTATTATTCACTAACAAATAATGGCATTTTCCCTAAATCTTGGGAGATGAGGTTGGACACAGGGACTCTGAGGAAAACTGGAAATTCTACCTGCTGTGGAGAAAACTGAAGCAAATGAGTTTAGGTAGCTGCTTTTTCAGCCACGGGTGGGGCTTTATCTGGCAGTTGCCAGGCTAGAATCGGCTATTATAAATACAGATTAGCAGGCAGACAAACAGAAAAGACACAAAGGATGGTTACATTAAACAGGGGGCGCTTTTAGATGGATTGCCATGTTTTAATCATCTTACTCCTGAGAAGTTTTAAGGTTTATTGCCACAAACAGACTAGTCTGTTAGAATTCTCCCTGGGTGATACTAGTTAGTGCTTTTGCATTTAGGTGACTTGTAACAGAGATCTCTCGTAATGCTGTTGTTATTTTACCATGATAGAGTTAAACTGGCAAGAGTTAGAAGGGGGATACGGCATCCAGACATTGAGGGAGCAGCTGAAGGGAGGGTTGCCAGGGCAGGAGAGACCGGGTGCTCAACTGGGCAGCCCAGGGTGGCCAACGGAAGTGTCATGAAGCATGTCAGGGTCAGGCCTGGAGTCGGGAGAGATGGATGGTGAAGGATTCAGGAAGATGGGTGTGGTGGTCTTTTTGTTACTGAGGATGCTGTGATGGAACCATAAGGGTCTCAATGCAAGGGGCTTTAGGTGTTTTTTTTTTAACAGATTATGGGAGAAAAGGCTGAATGTAGGATGGTGTCATAATTTGGGGTGCCATTAAAAGACCAGCATTTCTGATTCAGGTGCTTGTATTGAGGTCAGACAGCGCTGCACACAAAAATGAGACATTTCTTTTGAGAGTCTGAGGGTCAAATTGGTACTAGTTTTTAAGAAGCTGTCCCAAGGGCGAGTCAAAGGGACAGAGGCCCTGAGAGCTACGTGGCCCTGCTGAGGTGCATTCTCCACCTTCATGAAAGGCAAGGGAGACGGACCACCCCGGAGAGGTGGCACATCTGGTCCCTTGTGAATCTTCCAGAACGGGAAATCCTGCCAAGAGAGGGCAAGGCCAGAGTCCAGTAGCAGCAAAATATTGGGGGAAGGCAGAGAAACAGCTAATGGGAGTCCACGCAGCATGCGGAGGTTCACCCGGATGAGCTGCAGCTCCCCACCCCGGTGTGTGTGGAGCATGAGGAGAGTCCCGAAGGAAGAGGAGGAGCTCCTTACCCTGTGGACTCTCGCTGGCCATCCTTTGTTCACTGCTTTCAGTTCCGTCGGGAGTGTGGGCCCAAGGATTTCTGCAAGGGGCCGAAAGGAGCTCCTTAGCTCCTACGTGATGGGTGGTGGCAGTCAGGGTCACAATCTGGAGACCTTTGGGCCCCACTGGGGAAACACCCCAGCCAGAGACCGACCGGCAGCTGCCCAGAGGCCAATTTGCCAACCAGGCACCGGTACCAGAATCACCAGAACATAGGAGGGAGGAGGGAGAGAGAGAGCATATATCCTACAAGATGCCCAAATCCTTGCAAGACAGCAATGCAGAGGCCGATGACATGGATGGTCATGACCGCAGTAAGGATAAAGACAAGAGTTTATTTAGATCAGAGTACACTGCCAAGAGGGACTGCAGGTAAGACTGAAGGGCAGTGTGATTTTTAAAGGGGAGAAGTGTGAGCTGAAAGGAGGGAGTGGCTTGGACCCAAGGACACGGGGAGGAATGTTAGCAAGATGAAAGAAATTGCAGGTTTCTGAAACAGCTCATTCGATAATGGAGTACGTGACTCTGGGTGGGGATGAGTGGAGGCCAAAATGGCCCCTCTGTGGTTAGCTAGTGCTCCAGTTATCTCAGGAACATTTGACCTCGGCCCCAGGAAGTGCAGACTGGGCTAGGTGCGGGGACCAGGGCAACAGAAGACAAGGAGTCCTGGGAGGGGAGGACAAGAGGCTCTGTGTGGATTTGGGGTGGGCGAGGAGGCTCTATCCCAGCCTGGGGAGTGTCCCTAAGAAAGACTGACCGTGGTAATGTCCCTAGCAAGGAACCTGGTGCGCAGCCAGGGAGAGAGAGACAGAGGCAGGTAGGGAGGGAGATGTAGAGGGGTAGGCGGAAAAAGAATAGGGACAGAGGTAGGGCTCAGGGTGAGGCCCTTGCTGAGGTGCTGCGAGTTTTTATAGGAAAGCAAACATTGACCTGGTGACACTCTGCCGTCAGCTAAGACTGTCTCAAGGTTGTTCCTTTCAGAGCTAAAGGTGTAGGGAAGGTGGGATGGGTAGGGGGAGGGTAATAAGGGAAAAGAAAAAAATGTGAGAGAATGAAAAGATGGAAATAAAGTGTTTATAGATGGGGAGGGGAGGAGGGGGTGAAGGGAGGGCAGGGGTAAGGGGAAAAATGAGAATCAAGACCTGTCATGTAGAGGTACAAGATCCCAACAATGAATGTAACTGTACTGTACCCCTAAAATGTACCAATAAACTCAATTAAAGCTGAAAAAAAAAAAAGATTGTTCCTTTCAGGGGTTGGGTAGCACTTGGGATCCGCTCTCGGAAGACACTCAAGGCTTCGCCCATCACATAGCTCTCTCCGGTGGTGGGGGGCAAAGCTGGCCGGGCATAGCCAGAGGCCCCCCAGTCCGACGGTGCCTCAGCCACTCTCCCATCAAGTAGCCTGGGCCTCCTCCTCTGATCACAGCCCAACCCTGTCACGCTGCACTGTTCCCAGGCCTTTGGACAACCGCAGATGCCGGCCCGTGAGTCTGAGCGTGCAGCTCCCTGGTCCAGATCACAGGTTTTCGGGATGCATGAAGGGTGGACGGTTGCGGGAGACAATTGGAAAGGGTGGGCAGGAAGGACAGGGGACACCGGGAGGAAGGGTCAGGAGGGTTTGAACAGAAAATGCATTTGTGAACCGAGTCTTTAGCTAGCTCTTCTAATTCTGAGAAGCAGTGCTAAAGAAAGTAATTCTGAATTAGGATGAGGGTGGTGCTCAAAAATACTTAATGCAGTGTTATTTATAGTAGCAGAGGGGAGGCAGTGAAGAGGGAAAAGATGGCCCATTTGTTTTAGTATCTACTTTTAAGTAGCACTTGTAGGTTCACTGAACAGAAAGGCAGAGAGTACCCATAGCCTCCTAACTCCTACACATGTGTGACTTTGCAATCAGCAGGCCTCCGGAGTGGTCCACTGCCACCACCTGCTCTGACACACGTCATCAGCGGGGGCCACAGGAAGAGTCACCCTTGGTGACGGATGTCCTACAGGAGTGGACGAATGACAAGTGCCCACCATTCTAGTGTCGTCCAGCGTAGCTTCACTGTCCTAAAGGCCCTCTGTGCTCTACCTCCTACCCATCCTTCCTTCCCCCTTTGCAATAGTGATCTTTTGCTGTCCCCAGAGTTGGGCTTTTCCAAAGCATCATGGAGTTGGAACCCTATAGCAGGGGCTTTTCAGAGTGGCTGCTTTTCCTTAGGGACTAGCATTTCAGTTTCCTCCTTGTCTTTTCTGGCTCTAGCGCCCCTTTCTTTGTGAAGTACTAAGTAATACTCCGGCATCTGAGCTACCACAATTCATCTATCCACCCACCTGCTGGAGGAAGGACACATCCGTTGCTTCTGGGTTTGGAAATTTATGAATGCGGCCCCCATGAATCCGCAGGGCAAGTCTTGGTGTGGACAGTGTTTTTGGCTTCTTGTGTAAACACCAAGTGTGATTGTGGAAGCTACGGTAAAAGTATGTTTCGTTTTCAAAGCAACTGCCTCACTGCCTTCAAAGCAGCCACACCATTTTTATTCCCAAGAGCCCTGTGTGTACACATGTTCGTGTTGTCCCAGATTCCTGCCAGCGTTTGGTGTTGGCAGTCTTGTGACTCAGGGCTGTTGGAACGGGTGTGTGCGGTGGGTGTCCCTGTGGCTTTATTTAGTCTTCCTGGATGACATATCATGTGAGGACCCTCTTGTGAACCTGTTTGCTGCCTGCATATCTTCTTTTTTTTTTTTTTGGTACCAGGGATCTGCATATTTTCTTCAGTGAGGTTTTGGGCCCTAAACCAAAGCATGGTTTTTTTTTGTTTGTTTTTTTGTTTTTTTGCTAAGTTTTAAGTGTCTGTGTGTTTTGGGTAGCAGCCCTTTATCAGATTTGTCTTTTGCTAATATTTCCTCCTAGAGGATGGCTTGTTTTTTATTCTTCTGACAGTACTTCTCTTGCAGAGTAGAAAGTTTTAATTTTAGAGACATCCAGCTTGTAGATTATTATTATTATTATTAATTTTTTTTGGTACCAGGGATTGAACTTGGATCCTCGCGCTTAGCGAGGGAGGCAGCAGAACCACTGAGCTAAATCTCCGGCCCTTCTTTCACATATTCCAGCTTTGGTATTTTATCTAACAAATCGTAGTCAAACCCAGGCCGTCTGGATTTCCTCCTATGGCAACTTCTAGGAATGTTAATTTTTCATTTTACATGTAAGTCTGTGATCCAGCCTCTAGCGGATTAACTAATGGTCAACTTGTAATGCCCAGCTGAACTGAATCAGTGTAGTCCGGGCATGGAGGACACACCTGAGGATTGTTGTCAAGAGCCATAAAAAGAGAACTGGAAGGGGGCTGCTATCAAGGAAGCAACCAATAACAAATGTTGGCGCGGTTGTGGGGAGAAAGGAACCCTTCTCCATTGTTGGTGGGAGTGCAGACTGGTACAACCACTGTGGAAATCAATATGGAGATACCTCAAAGAACTAGGACTAGAGGTTCCATTTGACCCAGCTATCCCTCTGCTGGGTATCTTTCCAAAAGAATTAAATGAATCATACTGCAGTGGTATAGGGGCACCCATGTTTATAGCGGCACAGTTTGTAATAGCTAAAACTTGGAAACAGCCCAATTTCCCATCATTTGGAGACTGGACAAAGATGTGGTTTTTCTACAAAATGGAGTACTACTCAGCCATAAAGAATGAGAAACTAGAGTCATTCATAGGAAAACAGTTGCATATTAAAGCCATACTCAAGTGTAATAAATAAAAGACATGTGTAAATACCAAGTAGCTTCTCTGGTGTGAAAAACTAAAAGTGTAAATAAGATCCAAATTGTAGAATTGATATCGTGAAATAGGAAGAAAAGGGCTAAAGGTGTAGGGGAAGTGGGAAGGGTAGGGGAAAGGAAATAAGGGAAAAGAAAAAAATATGAGAAAAGGAAAAAAAATGGAAACAACGTCTTTGTAAATAGGGCAAGGGGGAGGGGTGAAGGGAAGGCAGGGGTGTGGGGAAAAAATGAGAACCAAGATCTGTCATGTAAAGGTATAAGGTCCCAATGATAAATGTGACTGTACTGTATACTTTAAAAGTACCAATAAACTCAATGAGAAGCAAAAGAGAACTGGGTCTTCAATGTAGAGTATCATATCATCAGCAAATAATGACAGTTTACCTTCTTCTTTCCTATCTTTATTGCTTTAATTTCTTTCTCTTGTCTAATTGCTATGGCTAATGTTTCCAGAACTTCTCGACTTAATTGACACTTTTAGCAGAGTAGCTGGATACAAGGTCAACATCCAAAAATCAATAGCCTTCTTGTACACAAACAACAGACTCACTGAGAAAGAAATTAGGGAAACAATTCCTTTCACAATAGCACCCCAAAAAATGAAGTATCTGGGAATCAATCTAACAAAAGAAGCAAAAGACCTCTACACTGAAAACTACAGCACTCTGAAAAAAGAGATGGAGGAGGATATAAGAAAATGGAAAGATCTCCCCTGCTCCTGGGTAGGAAGAATCAACGTAGTGAAAATGGCCATACTACCAAAACTGCTATACAGATTCAATGCAATACCAATTGAAATCCCAACACTATACTTCACAGAACCAGAAAGAAGAATCCAAAAATTCATTTGGAACCATAAGAGACCTAGAATAGAAAAAGCCATCCTAGGCAACAGACACATGGCAGCGGGTATAACAATTCCCAATTTGAAACTATACTACAAAGCCACTGTGATAAAAACAGCATGATACTGGCAAAGAAACAGACCTGAGGATCAGTGGAACAGTTTGGAAGACACAAAAACAACCCCGGGTGCACTCAACTACCTCATCTTTGACAAAGGAGCCGACAGTCCCCACTGGAGGAAAGATAGCCTCTTTAATAAATGGTGTTGGAAAAACTGGATCTCAACCTGCAAAAGATTCAAACTAGACCCTTATCTGTCACCACGCACTAAATTAAAATCCAAGTGGATTAAAGATCTAAATATAAAAACAAAAACACTAAACTTGTTGGGAGATAAGTTAGGCAGAACTCTGGAAGACATTGGCATAGGAAAAGACTTTAAGAGAACTGAAGGGGAAGATCGTGGGCTGCTTTCTAGGAGAAGCTTGCTGCGGGTGGTTTATCTGATGCAAACTAGCCTGTTCTCATCTGAGGAGGAGCTCGGGGCCTCGCCGTCGCTGGGAAAGGCTGCTGTTCTCTTCAGGGGGCTCTGATCTTCACCATGAATATCACTTCCTGGCTCCAATGCGGATCCCTCAGCCTGGTAGCACAAATCCTTCATCTCATGAGCATAGATTTTTCTGGCTTCCATCACTGGCCTCTGGGCCTCCTAGGTGCAGATTCTCTATATGGACAAGCATGACACCCACACACCCACACCCACCCACCCACAGACATACACACACAGGCACACACACAGGGCCCTCTCAGGCCCAGATGCAGAACCCTTACACAAGATGAGTTGGTTCCATTTTTTCCCTTTTCTCATATGAATTCTATTCCTTTCTTTCCTTCCCCCAACCCTTCCCTCCCACTTCCTCCTCCCCCGTGGACCTTTTCTTCCTGTTTCATTTTGTCTCTTATACCTTGTGATCCTTATTTACATAATATGAGAAAAGGAAAAAATGGAAACAAAGTCTTTGTAAAGAGGGAGGGGTGGAGGGGGTTGAAGGGAGGGCAGGGGAATGGGGAAAAAGTAAGAACCAAGATACAACCTGTAAAGGTATACGTTTCCAGTGATGACTGTCATTACATCGTATACCTAAAACGTACCAATAAAAGTAATTAAAAAATTTCTCCCATAAGGGTAAAATTGATATAAGTAAATAAATGAATACATTTTTCTAAAAAGCCATGTTTAACGAGAAGCCCTTCCTGTTGTCCTGCTGTCCTCCCACAGTGCCACACCCCAGGCCTCTTCTGCACCTCCAGTGCCGGCCACCAGTCTCAGTTTGCCATTCTGGGCAGGAGACAGCACCGTGTGAATGGGCTGGTGGGCTGCTGCCCACACTGTGGACCTCAGCAGGCCCGCCCTGCTGCGTCCAGCTCCCTGCGGTTCCTTTGGGGGCTCTCAGGGTCAGTCCCTCTCCTTGCTTTTTTCAGCTTCTAGAGGCCACCGTCTCCCTCGGCCTTCAAGGCCCTCCGGTAGTCGCCCGCAGTGTGCTGCTGGGTCCTTCTTACACTGTGCCGACCCGACTTTCCTTCACATCGCATCTGCTCTGGGTCCCGCGCCCCGCCTCCCTCTTGCACTTCTGAGACTTTGTGCCGAGGGGTGCCCAGCGCAGACTTAATTCCATCTGCAGCAGCCTTCGTTTCTCTCTGCCGGGTGGCCTCAGATGTCCCCAGGTTTTGTACCCCAAGTCATGGGCCCCTTGTAGCCATGATTCTGCGGATAATATGCAAGAAAGCGCATTCCTAGGAAGTGGAGATGGAAGGCGGCTTTCGGTCTGAGCTTGTGAATATTTCTGGGAGCTCCACCCGTCGAGCTCACGCCCTCAGATGGCACCGAAGTTCCCGTGGGCGCTGTCCTGTGACTTGCTGGCCTTGGGCTGGCTGTGATGAGACCCCCCGGAGCGATGTGTCCCTGCCCCCAGGTGGCAGCACAGGCCACACATCGTATCAGGCAGCGACGTCCCTTCCTCCCTGCGGAGATGCGCACAGTCACTGGCGTCTAAGGACCCACCTGAGGGGGACACGGCAGAGCCACTCGCCCCACTCAAAGACCTCCAAGGAAGGGATTCCTGACAGTCATGACCCCCGGGGTGGGCACAGCCCAAGCAGAGAGGCAGCACAGCAGGGGCTCGGGGCTCTTGGACGGTTCTGGGGCTTGGTGAGTGATTCACCCCCCAGCCCTGTTCAGAGTGAGAACCGCAGAGTGGAGGGTTGCTGTGCACAAGGCCTTTCCCACAGACACACCCGCACACCCAGGTGTGCACACACAGAATCACGTAACTGCACACAGATGTGCACACCCAGAGACACGTACATGCAGGCATACACAGTGATACACGTGTTCACATACAGACATACAAACAGGCCCACAGGTACGGACACACACACACACGTGGACACACACATTGGCATACACACAGGTGCACACACAGAGAGGCACGGATGCACACACACAAAGCAAAACTGTATCTACTTGCACACACATGCAGAGACACAAAGATGCACAAACCAGCACACGTGTGTACACATAGGCACATAAACACACACATATGGATATACACACACACACACACACATGTGTAGTTGCACAGCAGTGTAGTCTAGGAGCAGAAGGAGGTTCAGCGAGAGGTGTGACCAGGGAGCAATCAGGACTTTAGTCTGTGCCCGAAGTCTGTTGCCTGAAGTCTATGGCCTAAAGTCTGTGGCCCAAAGTCTGTGGCCTAAAGTCTGTGGCCCAAAGTCTGTGGCCTAAAGTCTGTGGCCCAAAGTCTGTGACCCAAAGTCTGTGGCCCGAAGCCTGTGGCCCAACGTCTGTGGCTTGTCTCTCCAGCCCTCCCAGGCCCTGGGATGAGGGAGGCGGGCAGCCCTGGGAGGAGTTGGATTTGGGCATGTGCTAGTAGTCATGCCGACAGGCTTAGGGGTCAGGAGAGACAGCAAGGTATAGAGGTCCACAGAGGGCACGAGTGGGAACACAGGACACAGGAGCCAGGGTATCGGAGGGAATGAGGACAGCTGGGGGTCCAGGGATGGGGGTGTAATTGGGGGTTGGGGGAGATGTTTGGAGAGGGGCTGGGCTCTGTGCTTAGAGTCCGAGGCAGGAGTTGTGGCGATGTGCCTTTTGTTGTGGACTGGGGACTGGGTCAGGACCAGGGCTGGCCCAGGCTCCTAGGATGGGAGTAAGGAGGAGCCTCTTGGCTCCCGTTTCTGGGGCACGCCTTTCCTATTCTGATAACATTGTCCTTTCCAACAAGGCTGCTTCAGAACGAGGCCAGGAACAGGCACGATGGCTGATTACATAAACTGGCACCATCCACTCAGGGTCGGCCAAACAAAACAGTATGATCGGCCTTAGAGTTCAGGTTTTGGGGCCTTCGTGTAGGTGCAGGAGAGTGGGATTCGGCTTCCAGGGCTCCCAACATGGGATAAATGATAGTGGCCACAGGGAGCCAACGTGGGGCCCATACAGACGGTCTTAAAACTGCAGAGCTGAGTTTGCCGTATGTGGTGAGAATCACAGTGCCTCCTCTGACTCCTGCCCAGGCTGAGTGGTGACATTCCTGGGGAAGTCTGGTTGTGGGGCCATGTGACCAAGGTCAGACTCCCTGGACTGTTGGTCAGAAATGCAGGTGGACTGCACTTCAGCCAGGGGCCCTGTGTTATGACGTTGGGTCTGTGACAAAAACGGGTGGTGCCGAGAGATCCCCAGGGACAGCAAGGTGTCTTTAGAAATTGAGGGTGGCTTAGCAAGGCACCTGCAGACTGTTCCCTGCTGGGATTGGCCGCCCATGCTGCCTGGAGACCTGCTACCTCCCTCGGTCAGCCTGCAGGCTTCCCAGAGCTTCTTGGTGTTCTTAGGATGGGACTGGATTCAGGATTTTCATTGCATGTTGAAAGGCTACTGAATGATGATCAACATAAAACCACAGACTGTCCAGACACTTTTTTATTTTCAAACATCATGGTGCATTTTACCACAAGCTTTGAAACCCTGGAGAAGATCAGACATCAACCCAGGCCCTGTCACTGATGGACCAAGGTGGCCAGGTGCAGCCTGCTGTGGTCCCAGAGTCTGGCACATCTAGTGACAAGTCCAGCTCCCGGGCCCATCTACCCTGACCCCGATCTCCCCATGGTGACCACAAATGCTCCTCTCTCCTGTCACAGAACTGGTGGCTGCTGCTCATATCCTAGGTCACCTGGCCCTGGGGACTTCAGCTCTCCTTTCTGCCCTTTCCACACCAAACCCCTGATCTGGATCCATCCTGTCCCCTCCCCAAGGGGCTGTGGCCAGACACGGCAGGACCCGCCCATGGCTCTGAGGCCCTGGGCGCTGGGAACAAAGTGGGAGCCGCTGCTGTGGCTGGTGTGGGGGCAGTGTGCTCAAAGCTCCTGTGACCGTTGTGCGATGTGGCTAAGGAGCTGCACTATCTTCAAGAAGGACATCGATGTGTCCAATGTTTAGAGTGCCTGGGGAGGGGCTGGAGGGAGGGAATGGACCCCGGTGGCTGGCCCTGCCACAGCAGGGATGAACTTCAGCCATCACAAGAGTCCACACTCAGCTCACGAACGGTTCACAGCCATCTGGGACTGCTCAAGCAGTCTGGCCCCTGCCACATTCTCCTGTGTCATCCTCATAAACAGAAAGGTCCAACCTGTACCTTTGGGCAACCTTTCTTGGCTTCTGAGAGCCTGTGCACGGACCTTGATGAGAGCCCCTTCCAGAGCCGAGCGACCCAGGAAGAAGATCCCTGTCTCTCCTCCCTGGTTCCATTCACTGTTGCGGGACAAGGGCTCTGCCATGACCGGTACTCTCCTCCCTCTTCTAAGGTCTCAGGACCCGCCCCCGGCCCCAAACCCCCGCCTGCGATGAGACCTCAAACCAAGTCCCCTTCTGCTCCTGCTCCCTCTTCAGCTCCAGCCTGGGGTCCCCTTTACATGGATTCTCCCTGGTCCCCTGTAGCTCTGCTTAGGGACAGCTTCCCTCCTCCACCCTCAGGCTGTCTGGAAACCAGTACCTAATATCCGAGGCAGGGTGCACACTTAACTCCTCCAAAGAAGAAGACCGCCACTTCCTCCCTCACGCTGGTAGGGAACAATTTGCCAAAGTGGGAGACCCCTGCACGCATGCTCCTTTCCCAGCGTTCCTTAGCTCCACTCCTCATCTCACACGGGTCCCGGAACTCAGTGTATGGCTCGGGTGGGATATGCCCTCCTCTCGCGTGCTCTCGATGATGTGCCCGGGGTCCTCCGTAACCGCGGGCTCGCAGACACTGAGCTCAGCATAGGAGGCTGTGGCGTCCACCTGCTGCGTTCTGTGTGGGCGCTCACTGTGACCCAGCCCTCCAGTTACTCGTTGCTGGAGAAGCCTGGTATGAGTGCAATGCTCATTTCCAGGCAGACAAGACGTGCAGATCCTTCAGGATTTTGCTTAAGGTTCGGCAGTTCAGACTGGAGTGAGGGCAGACGGGGGACTCTGTGTTCAGAGGGGAGAAACAGCTGGCGATCGAAGGGAGGACCTGGCCTCCTGGGTGGGAGGTGAGCTGGGGTGGGCAGGTGCCAGGCTGCCTCGAGCTCACCGCGTGGGATTGTCTTTCCCTGCACCTGCCAGATGTCTCCCCTGCTGGTGCCTGGGGCAGGATCTGAGCAGTAGCCTCCAGACTGTTTCTATATTTGCCTCCCTCAAATCTGTCCTCATTGCAGCCATTGGGGATGACCCTTAAATATATATAACAGCCTGACTCTGTTAGAGCCTCTTAGGGTGTCACCATTTCACTCAGAGAAAAAGCCAAAGTCCTTACGATGCCTTCAGCCCACAGCCCACCACGGTCAGCCCTTCCCTGTCTCTGACCTCGTTTTTGGCCAGTCTTCCTCCATGGTATCCACTCTACTCACCCTGCGCTCTCTTCTACTCCTGGCACACACACCAGGCACCTGTCCCTTCTACGACTGCCCCCTCTCCCTCCCATCCGGGCTGTTCTCCCACCCCAGGTGTTCGTGCCACATTTCCTCCACTGTCTTACATTTTCTGTTCAAATGTCACCTTGCTGAGGCTGACTTGGGCTGCTCCACGTAAAACACAAGCACCTTCTTGTCCCTGTAGACACTGCCTATCTTACTCCACTTACTTGTTCCCTGTAGAGCTTATACCTTTTAAAATAATCCATAATTAAGTATTGAGATGCATGGCATACACGTACCAATTGCCCATGAGGAATGTCATTGTTATGTACTGCAAACATGTACAGATAAAAAAAAAATAAAGATTGAGAAAAAAAAGAAAATATTTTTAAACTAGTTTTAGGATCGCACTGTCGACGAACATAATAGAAGCCATTGAACTGTAACAAAATAATATATGATTAAAGGAGTGAGTGATTGATCAGGAGACAAACTGCACAATAAATTGAACAGAGATAGCTTGTATAGCGAGCCATGGACAGTGTAAGTGCAATGAATAGTTCAGGCTTGTGGGAGAGCAAATAAGGAAGAAATGAATGAGGTAGGCGGGGGACCCGTCCACCTGGCTGGTTTTGGCCCTGGAAGGAGAAGGTGTGGCTGAGGCACAGGAACGGAGGTGGCTTTGGCTGGATCGTCAGGGCCCGGCGCTGGTCACGGTCAATGCAGAGGGGAGCAGGCAGAGCAAGACAGGCTGGGAAAGCAGGAAATGTCCCTTCCCTCCCAGGGCCAATTCGAGAAGGAGCCATGGCCAGGGGCCCACTGAGTTCAGTGGGAACGAGTGCCCCAGAGGCCCCTGCTATGCTTTTGCCATTGTACCTTGAAGAAATGGAAGCACTCTGGATTCAGGAGGGAACCCCCTCTTCCTAATCCTCTACCAACAAGGCTTAGCATCGTTTCAAGGGCAACGGAGGAGTGAGTGCTTCCTGCATCTGGCTCCGTTATCGCTGAGCAGGCAGTGAAGGGGAAGAAAGATACTGACCCTGGCACCATCGTTCCTTCATTTTGTTCATTTCCCCCTTATCCTTAGAAAGTGACATCCAGGACAGCAGAACTTTTGCTTTGTTTTGTTGCTCGATGCATATCTTGTGTCGAAAGGAATGCGAGGTATGTAGAAAGTGTGCAGGAACCATTGAGCACATGAATAGATCCACTCTGCTCACTTGAGGCCACATATTGTACCATCTCATGGAAATATGAACTTTTGTTGGGCCATGTCTCTTAAAGGACATTGGAGGTATTTCTAAGATTTGTAAGGAAAGCAAAGTTATCTTTCGACACTTTTTTTTTTTTTTTTTTTTTTACACATAAGGCTCTCCCTCTTGGAAGGAAGGATACTTCTGCATTGCTCAATCAAGGGTCACATGCATTTGAGAATATGTGAGGGCTCATTGTTTTTTAAATTAAACTGTTTATTTTAAGATAATTATGGATTCACATGCAATTTCAAGAAATAATATGAGGAGATTTCATTTACTGTTTACCTCACTGTCCCTGTTAATATCTTTCAAAACCATGGAGAATATCACAACTAGAAAATTAACATCAATCCCATCAAAATACAAATAAGTAATGTGGATCCTCATGGGTCTCTAAGAGCTGCAGCCCTTCCTCTGTACACCTGGAAACTGGTGATCTTTGCTTCATTGTGAAATTTGGTTATTTTAAGCATATTAGAGACTTGTGGAGTGAATACAACTGTAGGATCCATCGCTCCATTGTGTAATTCCCTAGAGATTTATCTAAGTCGTTGCATTTGTCCATAATTAATTACTGTTTATTGCTGAATAGTGTCCCGCTGTAGGGATGGACCACAGGTTTCTAATCAGTCACCTGATGATGAACCTTTCTTTTATTAGTGTGGCCTTATTACATACAAACTTGCCAAAAGATTTATGTATGGGTTTTCCATGAACATTCATTTTCACTTTTGGAAATAAATGTGCCAGAGTGCAATTGCTGGTTTGTATGACTGTTAGATGTTCAGTTTTTTTTTTTAATATGCCCACCAGGTCATTTTCGGAGAACATACAAATTTTGATTTCCATCAGCCATATTCAACTCATCCTCACCAGACCTTTCTGTAACCACTATGTTTTTGTTTTGGATAGTTGTTTAGTGATATATCCTTCAGGTTTTTACTTGCATCTATTGACTCATGACTATTGACGCTCAACATCTTTAATGACTTTATTTTCCTCACAATATACTTTTTGACGAAGTGTCCCTTTGTATATTTGATAATTCTTTCTTAACTGTTGAGTTTTGATAGCACTTTACAAACTCTAAAAACTAGTATTTTGTCGTTTGGTTTGCAAATATCTTTCCCTACTTCATTAGTCTGACTTTTCATTCTCTTAATACAGTTGAGCGAGTTTCTATTTTGATGAAGGCCCTTTTATCCATTTTCCTTTTATGAATCATACTTTTGTTGATGAATGTAAAATCTTCTGATGTAGTTTCATATTCTGAAGATTTTCTCCATTGTATGTTTTACATTCAAGGCTAAAGTCTTTTTTGAGTTAACTTAAAAATTTTGTATATTTATCTTGCACTCTGCAACCTTGCTGAATTCAGTTAGGAGTTTGTTTTTGTTTGATTTTATTACATTTTATTTATGTTTTTATTCCTTGAGAGATTTTTATATAGCCACCATGTCCAATGCAAAAAGAAACTTTTATTTTTTCTAATTTTGATGTTGTTTACTTTTCTTTCTCTATTTTTTTCATCCATATTGCACTGGCTAGAACTTCTTGTAGCATGTTAAATACAAGTTGTGAGAGTGAGCATCTTTCTTTTATTTCTGATGTTACAATGAAAGCATTCAGTCTTTCATCATTAGGAATAATGTTACCTGTAGAGACTGTAGATGCTGTTTATCAAGTAGCAAGTTTCTATTATTTTCTTCAGAGAGTTATTCTCAATGGGCATTGAATTTTATGAAGTGCTTTTTTGTCAGTTGATATAATTGTGAGATTTTTTTTCCTTCTTAAAGTATCAGTATGGTTGATTTTCAAAATATTAAACCAGCTTTCCATCCCTGGAATAACTCCCTTCTCATCATGGTAAAGTAAGAATTTTTGCATCTATATTCATCAGTGATATTGTTCTGCGGCCTTCTTTTTTATGTACTGTCTTCTCATTTTGGCTGGGAATCTCCCCATTTCCATTTTCCAGAGAAGATCATGTTATTTCTTTACTAACTGCTCGATAGAGCTTTCAAGTGAAACTATGTGGACTCAGAGAATTCTTTTGCAAAGAACTTTTTAAATGAAAAATTTAAGTTCCTTAACCATGGGGCTATTAAAGTTGTCTATTTCCTTTTATCTGTAATACTGAAGATGGAACCTAGAATCTTCATACTGAGTTACAATTCCAGTTTTTAAAAGATGATTTGAGAACCTTTTTAGACAGGGCCTGCCTCACTAAATCACTGAATTGCCCATGCTGGAGTTGGACTTCCCACTTTCCTTCCCCAGACTCCCAGAGGCTGTGGGACCATCTGAGCTTCAGGAGTGCAGCTCCCTTAGAATCTGGCCCAGGCCAGCCATAGTTGGCTGAAGATGGGCTGGAAGGGAGGGTGAGGAAGTCAGGACTCCCTGCCTGACGCACAGCTCAGACATGTGCTTCTGCCCTGAGCCCCCGACTGATCCGTCCTCTAGGTGGGCTGGTTCGTGAGCCGGACTCTTCTGCGGTGTGGACATTGGGAGGCATTATTTCTAGGTGGCAATCAAATATTCATCATGTCCCAAAAATAATATTTCATCTCCATGATGGATCTGGATTTGGCCATGAGAGATGTATGGGAGGGTTGTGGTCAGTGCCAAGTGTATACAGACCCTGGCCTTCGGGGACATAAAGAGTATCCTGTGAGAAGCCAGCACAGCCTCGTCCAGATACCCAGGGGACCTGCTGTGAGCACAGAGCCTGGAGATGAAGACCTCACTGCTGGCCATCTTGTTGCTTGGTCTCGTGGCTACGCTACAGGCTCAGGATCCCTTGTCCTTCCAGCCAGAGCAGGGAAATGTGAGGGTCAGTGGGGCAGTGGGCAGGGGTAGAAGAAAGGCCATGAGCACTGGCTGTAGATGACAGTGGAAGCTCTTTCAGGAAGTGTCATTTAAGGCTGGGTGTGGACCCTGTGCTCTCGGCCTGGAGTGGTCAGTTTGGGGGAGTTCTTCGATGTTGCCAGGAGACATGGCCCCCCCCGGGAGCGGTCCTGGGATGGGGAGCAGGCTTGGGCCAGGAGTCCTGTGGAGGTGACACTCTGATCCTCGCAGTAAGGATTCCAGCCCTCTGGTGTAAGGACTCACCCAGGCCTGGGGCCTCATCCTTGAGCAGAGTGGATCCTTGGGAGTGTGGAGGCCCTGAGTGCTCAGGTCTGATCTACTGAGCAGTGGGTGGGAACAAGCAGGAGCCCAGCCCTTCCCCGGGAGCTGCAGCCTGGGTGCTGAGAGTGTCTGTTTAGGCTGCAGGCCCTTGTGCCAGGGTTGTGGGAGAAAAGCTGGCCTGGGTCACGCCGGGCTCATGGCTCAGCCCGTTCCAGTTCACAGGGACCTGGTATTTGAAGGCTGCAGTGGCCAAGAAGACCCCACCAGAGAGGAAGAAGCCCTAGAGAATGTTTCCCATGACAGTGACAGCCCTGGAAGGTGGGAACTGGGAGGCCAAGATCACCTTCAAGTGAGTGTTACCCGATGTGGTTCCCAGCTATTGGTTTGCTTTTCATCTAACATTTGAATGCTGGTGACAAAAATCCCCCGGGAGCATCTTATTGCTCAGGCGGGGTTGAAGTGGGATATTTGGGGTTACTTGGTCAGTAACTATGCTCGGGTGAGCTGAGCTGGGCTCGGGGGAGTCCTGAGAGCAGCTGCCTGTGCACCTCCTTTTTCTTTTTTCAGGAAGAAGGGGTCAGTGCCATGAAAAGAAAATTATGATGCAGAAAACCGAGGAGCCTGGCAAATATAGTGCATGTGAGTCCTGCCCGCTGTGCCCTGAGCCTGGCCTGCGTCATGTTAACTCCCAGCATGGAAGGGCCCGCGCCCTGTCCCCCTGTCCTGCTCTCTCCCTTTCTGAAGGTTTTGGGCCTCTGACATCAGATACTAGGTCTTGTCCATAGCAAGGACCAGCCAGGCCCCACCTCCTTCTGAGTAGTCCTAGCTATTGATCTATGAGGAGACCAAGCGTTATAGATCTTGGAAAAAGGACGAGACAGCTTCTTGGGGCTGGGGCAGAGCTCTCACCTCAAAATCCCTGGCATATTAGAAGGGGCTTCTGCCCAGTGATGGAGACCTAAAGGCCTGGGCTCGGGCTGGTTGGGTCTTTTGGGCGAGGGCTGAAATGTTCCAGATTGTTCCTCAGTGCAGTGCCTCAAACATCTTACCCAGGAATGAAGATACTAAAGAGCTATTTTCTGTACACAGTTCAGGGCAAGAAGCTCATCTATGTAGAGAAGATGTCTGTGGAGGACCACTACATCTTCTATTGTGAAGACCAGCGCTTTGGGAAAACTTCTGCCATGGGAAAGCTCATGGGTGAGGTCCTTGGCCACCATCTTCTGACCTACAGGCTCTACTTTTAGGAAGCTGGTGGAATCAGCAGCAGCCAGCATCTTGGAACCAGGGGACTGAAAACCCACCTGTGTGGGAGACTCGGGGTGCTGGTCACAGGATGCTGCCCAGACAGGATTCAGGCCTTTATTGGGGACAGGGTTTGGCTGGGTGGGGACTGTCAGGAACAGGGTCAGACTTGCTACTCATAGACCTGATTGATCAGGAGCAGGTTTCCGCCCCTGAACCTGGCAAGTGCAACTTCCTGGGGACTCTGTCGTATTCCTGCGCCAGCTTGAAGGGGGAGTGTCAGGGACACTTTGGGGAGCACAGCCCAGTGCCTCTGGGACACGAAACACTTCCAGGTCAGAGATATGACCCAGCAGGCCTGCCTGGGGGCCACCCAGGTCCTCAGGGTCCCTCAGTACCTCAGGGTATTCCTGCCCTGTAGCTCCTTGTCTAGTTTTAGTTTTCCCTTTTTCTCTTGCCCTGGCCAGTGTGGGGGTGAAGCCCCGGCTGTGTCCTCGGGCTATCAGCTCTCCACAGAGCCATGTAGCCATCTCCCCTCTGCTCACCTGGCCCCTCTCCCACAGGGAGGACCCCTGAGGAAAACCCAGAGGCTCTGGAAGAATTTAAGAAATTCATGAAGCGCAAGGGACTCCCGCAAGACAACATCATCATCCCAGAGCAGAAGGGTGAGGAGATGGCTCTGCCTGTGGCTTCCTCAATGTCACCAGTGTCCTCAGTGCCCCTTCTTTGTCTCCCATGTCCCTTCTGTATCTTCCAAGTCTCCCCGTGTCCCTTGTATTCTCCCATCTCTCTGTTTCCCTCAAGTTTCTTTGTGTCCCTCCATTTCCCCTCTGTCTTCTCACAGGGACACCAGAACCCCGCTTTGGGTCTTGGTCAGGAGATGGGTGAGCTCTGGGCATGATGGGTTCTGGCCCTTGTTTGGGACACCTTCTCACAGTTGGGTTTTCCTTGGTTTCTACAGAAAGCTGTGTCCCTGAGATTAGCTAAGGTAAGTGCCACCCTGGTAAGAAAAGTCCAGAGTCCTGGGTTCTGGAGTTTTGGGTCCAAATGCTCTTGCCTTTGCCCATCTGCTCTTGGACCAGAAACGGTCACCTCAGGAATTGGCCTTGGGTATAATTTTCAGGACGTTTATTAAGACTCTTCCTTTACAAAAGTCATCTCGGCACCATCTTCCTCCCATCTTCTTGTCTCCACTCAGCCCCCTTCCCTACCCTACACCCACCCAGAGGCAGGGAATCCCTGAGGACCCAGGGTCCCTGCTGGAGCCCGAAGCCGCTCAGAAGCTATTGCAGGGTAGCCTGGGGAAGGAAGATCACCGAAGGGCATTCACTGGTCCTGCCCCCTATAAGCCTGCCTGCCCGCCTCTCCCTCGGAGGGTTTCTCTTCCTGCTGCAGCAGCCACCTGGATCTTCATCTTCTGGACCCACTCTCTTCTCTGGACCAGCCATCCTGCCTGGGCCTCCCTTCTTACCTGGATCATCCCTCCTACTGCAGCCCTTCATCTACGTCCCCAACCCTGCGTGACTCCAAATAAAGAGCTCCGGTTTCCTCTCTGGGATCTGTATGCATCGTGTGCCTTGGGTTGGGTCCTCAAGAGCTCTGCTAGGAGGAGGAGGAGTTGGGGAGATGCTGGACCCGGCAGCTGCCGGCCTCAAAGAGTAGGGCATGGACAGGCTTGTGGGACCACATGATTCCCTGGAGGTCCACCCGATGAGCTATTACTGTGAGTGGCTTTGTGCAAGGCTGAGTCCAAGGCGGAAGCATTTGAGAAAGTCACTGGGGAGGACGGGACTGGGCAGACTTCATGCCATCTGGGGAGGGGACTCATTCTGAGGAGCCTGGACTCAGTTATAAGGTTGGGGTGGCATTACCAACACCTCCTTCCCAATCCCTTGAGAAAGACAGAGCTGGCCACATCCTCCCTTCAACCTCATTCACTTTCTGGCCTTCCAGTGGTTTGCCCAGGGAGCAGGGTGTGTGGTGACTTTGACCTACAGGGACATGGGGGTCACAGTGAGGACCGAGAGGCCCTGAATCCTGGATGATAAAGATAACCCTAGAAATCCCAAACCCCAATGAGAACCATCTTCCCTCAGCCTTCAGCAGGAAGGCAGCCCTCTGCCTGGTGCTCCCTGCTGCAGAAAGCATCCATCTTTCTCAGAGGAGCCATCAGTTGATCAGCTGAGTGACCGTCATCCTGACTACAACCTTGACCTGCAATCCTGTCCTGTGAGGACTCAGTTCTTGGGGCAGCTTCCTGGGCTGGACAGCCTAGGTGGCAGGGGCAGCTTCAGCCTACTGTGACAGTGGGCCTGGTGTATCACCTGCTGTCCAGCCCTAGAGTAAAATTAGGGAAGGGTCAGATACCTCTGTGTAAAAATATGAGAAAATAAGTAAAACATTTCACTGATCTCAGGGTGGAAGTGATTTTCAAAGCACCTGAACAATGAGGGAAAGCCTCAGCTGAAAAGACTGAGATTAAAAAAAAAAAGGAAAAAGCAGGAAAAGATAGCAATTGAAAGATAAAAATGTAAAATATGATGCACAAATTTTCTATGGAGACTGAAGTCTGGTGGCACCCGTGTGGGGATCCTGGCTCAGGTACTCCTGATCCAGCGTCCCTCCCCTGTCTGCCATGTTTATTTATCTTACTTCCCTCTCCACGTCCCAACCTGGTCTGCTGCTTGGCCCAGCACCCTGGCCACCTGCAATGGGTGATGTGTGGACAGAGCCAGGCCAGTCCCCTTTGGGGCCTGGAATCTCAACCCCGAGCTGGGAGGCATGAGCACTGCTCAGGTAGATGTGAACTCACCTGGCCCTTGATCAGTCCGTTCTGAGCCCCTGGAGCCTCCCAGGGGGCAGCCATCCAGCATCCTCCCTTCTCACCACCTGCCCATTCCACACCCCAGATTCTCCCTGTGCTTATGGCAGAGTACAGATTTGTGTTGCTGCATTGGGATGCCGGTTGTTCCAGGGTCGTTGAAGCCTACATTTTAACAGAATGGGTTGGCCACTTACTTATTTAACAAGGAGTCCACATGATCTTGCATGCTGTTGGTGATCCATGAAACAAATTGCAGAATGAATGAGCATTCCCAGTAGGAGAATAACCCAGATGCCCAAGGTGGCACAGAAAATTGGCAGTTGACTTCCTGGCTACATTAGTTGAATGTGTTCATCAGTGGATCCTGGGTTGTAGAACTGATATTTAGGGGCATTAATTTCAACCATAAAAGGTTTGGCCCATAGTGAGGTCTGCAACCTCACCCATCGGTGCATGTAGCTATCGGCATGCCTAAGTCCTCCAATCCTGGTATGGATTACGGACCTCCTTGCCTCTGCTGGTTTCCTCTCCCAGGATATGTTCTGGCTCCTTAATTCTCACAAAAATCCAAGAGAAAAATTCAGGCAAATCTTTAGGCAGTGGAAGCACTTTAGATTAGCTGTGCTATGGTAATTTGGGGGACAAATTTTAATCTAAGTCTGGACTTGTACTTAATTCTGGCCCATGGCCCTGTTAAAAAGTTCTGAGGTAGGCAATGGGGGTCCTTTTATGACCTCTATATTGAGTTGTACAGAAGAGTCCTTGGCTGAGCTGGTAGAACTAAGAGCTATGTTATGGCTTGGGTCTAGAAGTCCCCTCAAAGCCTCATACAGTCTCAGGTGGGGATTTTCAGAAGTGGCTGGATGTAGAGTGTGTCATTACTAAATTAGTCCACTGATTGATGTGGCATAGTGCTGCTGGCATCAAGGATGTGATGCTGTGATTGATTCATGGTGCAAGGGCACTAGAATTAAGGGTGTGCCATCCACCCTAAGGGCCTGGATAAGATATAAGGGGCAGGCAATGTCTTGATGATGCCAGTTGCTCACTGCTTTGGCTGTCTTCTGCTTACCATGGACTGTTTCCTCCTCTGTGATTCCCCTCTGTGATGTGCCCTTTGCCTAACTATGGACTGAAAGCTCTATCAACTGTGACCCAAATAAACCTCTCCTCCTTTAATTTGGATGTTGGGTATCTTGTCCCAGCAACAAAAAAAGTAACTAAACCAAGCTTTTAATAGTGAGAACTGTCATCCCTGACAGCTCTTAGCACTGATGGAGAACTGGCCACACTGAGTTGGAAAAACTGAGAAACGAGAGTTGATATCACTAAAAGAAGTTGTACTTTGCCTTTTACTGATTTCTATCCACATTGAGCAGAAGAACCCTTGACTAAGAGATAACTCTGCTTTTTCAAATAAGCAAACTTAAGATCTGGTCTCCTATTTCCTCATGTTTAGTTGTCTCATGAATAAACCCTCTTTTTCATAAAACTCATCATTTCAGTGGTTGGTACAATGTGTGTCAGGAAAGAGTGGCTTGGTTTGATGACAATTCTACCACTTTCTGCCATTTGAGAATCTGGTTCCTGTGACCATGTATTCATTTGGATTGATTTGAAGTCCTATTTTCAACTCTTTGGGGTCACTTGCGTTTTTCTGGCTCTCCAAGTACCATATGTGAAGTTTCTCTTACTCCATGTGTCCTGGGTCCCTGTATTCATCCATATCATTTCTGTGTGACATCCCATTCTCTCTCTAGTCTAGCCCAAGATCTTTGGGAAATCAGTTGCTCCCCTGAGTTCTGAGACATCTTTGCAGAGTATTTTTCTTTGTAAGCATCTGGATCCATCTGAGTTGTTGACTCCAAATAACTAAACTGATCATGAATGATTTAAGCAGAAACAGAACTGAATTTGTTGACCCAGTTAGTCACCGAGCCCCAGAAGAGGAAGTGGGAAAATTAGGCTTGAATCTTTGTGAGCATCATGAGGGGCTGGGAAGGGCCTTGTGAAGCACAGCTACCAGGTTCACTGGTTGGGGTCACTTACTTTCCTAGGGTTCTAAGGACACCTTGGTGTCACATGATCTTCAGAGCTAATGATAGATGCCACCAAGTCATGCTTAGTGACCCTGCACATGCTGCTGGGTGGAAGTGTCCTTCTCTGCAGTGGAGACGTTTGCCCTGCACTTGTCACTCACTCAGAGGACTGGAGGCATCACTGCAGGTTGACCGCCCATGAGGCTGCTCATGGCACCAGGGCCAGAGCACCACAGAAGAGGACAGCACTTAGAGACTCGTTGACAGAGTGAGCTAGCGTCTGATGGATTGTCTAACAAAGCATTGTGAGCTCAGACTGGGAAGACCCCTTCCCATGGTTTTCCAGAAATTCATTTTCCTGTGTGCAGTCATCAGAATAATGGCCCCAAAGACGCCCATATTCTGGACCCAGGAAACTGGATGTAGGAGCTTACCAGGTAGACAGAAATTAGGTTGCAGATGGAATTCAGGCTATTCTGGTGTCCCCCTGGGGTGAGAGATTGTCTTGCATGGTCCAGGTGGATCTGGAGCCATTGGGAGTTCTTAGAAATATGAGAGGAAGGAACGACAGCTGTGGCACAGCAGACATGGCTGCAATGCACTCAGATGGATGAGATGAGTTAGGACCTCGCTGGACACTGCAGATATGGTGATGGAAGGGCCCAGCCAAGGAAGGCCTTGGCCTCAGGAAGTTGGAAGAAGTAATACAGTGGGTGCCACCTGAAAGCCCCAGAGGGAGATGGCAGTGTGTTCAGAAGAGGGACACAGGCCTCTATAAGTCCATGTGGTGCACGGACTCCCCTGTGCTGTGGCATGAGTTTAAATAAAGCCTCCCTTGAGTAGCCCTCAGTCTGCTCGATTTATTGCTCAAATACTGGCTTCAGAGGGTCCTGTGAATCTACACCTGAAGAGTGTGGGCAGAGCGTTAGACACTGAGGGATGTGAGTCCTGCAGAGCACTAGAGAGCAGCAGCCTGCTGTGATCGATGGCAGAGACCAACAACGTAAGAGTACTGAGTCTCCAGCACCAGGCCATGTTGATCACGGTGGTCCCTAACTGTTTCAGAATCACACAACATGTGGTCTTTTCCTTAGCCTAGAGTTTCATGGCTTATGTTGTAGCATTGTCACAACTTAATTCCTTTTTATGACCAAGTAGTATTCCATTGTATGGGTAATGTCATAGACATTTTGTTTATCCACTCATTTATTGATGGCACATAAGTTGTTTCTACACTTGGGATATTATAACGTGGACAGGAACATTTGTGTAAAAGTTTGTATGTGAACATATTTTCATTTTTCTTGGCAATATATACTTGGAAGTCGAATTGCTGGGGCATATGTTCATTTTATCTCTTGGATAAACTGCAGCACTCTTTTTTATCGTTTTTGAGCTGCAGCATTTTATATCTCTACCAGTAGTATAGCTGGGTTCTGATTTCTCTATGTCCTGATGGTCTCTTGTTTTTATATGACTTTTTGTTCTATCTATTATAGTGCGTGATAAGTGATATGTCATGGAACTTTGATTTGCGTTCCCTAAATATAAATGATAGTGACTATTCTTCATATAAACACACATATACATGTAATTTTGTATATTTTCTGAAGAAATGTTCATGCAAGTCCATTGTGCATTTATAATTAGGCTTCAAAAAATTACCGAGTTATAAGATTATTTCATCTATTCTTGACATATTCTTATCACATACACAGTTCCTAAATATCCTCTCATATTACGTGTCTTGTCATTTCCCCTTCTTGACAGAGTTCTTTTATGCACAAAAGTTTTCAATTTTGATGAAGTCAAAATTTGTTGCCTGCTTTTCGGGTGTCATGCATACACTGCACTGTCAAAGCTAAGTTCACTATGACCCACAGGTCCTCCAAGAATTCCACAGTTTTAACTCCCATGTTTAGATCTGATCCATTTTGTGAAAAGTTTTGCCCATGGGCCATGCAAGACATCATCCTTGTGCAGGTGAATGTTAGTTGTCCCAGATCCACTTGTTGGAAAGTCTGTTCTTTCCCCCACTGAATTTTTTCCCCGGCCACTAAGTCTTGTCTCTGTTGCTAGGTGATGTTTTCCTTACATGTTTTTGGAATCACTTAAATTTATTTGGTACTGGGGATTGAACTCTGGACCTTGTGCTTGTGAGGCAGGTGGCAGAACCACTGAGCTAAATCCCCAGTCCTTGGAATCATTCTCGGCCTAAGGTTGTCTTCTTTGGCGGATAGAGCTCCACCCTTTGCCATGTGGCCTGGAGGTTTTCTGGGTGTTATGGGACCCTCTGCTTGTTTCCAGAGCTTTCCCTCCACATAACCCTGCTGAGTCTGGGTCTTCGTCATACAGTTTTCTCATCACTGCCACTCACAAGTCCCGTCTTGGATTTATCCCCTCAGCAAGGCTGACTTGTCCTGGGGAGTCCCCCATCTGCCAAGATGTTGAAATTCCCCCCAGGAGGAGAGTTGTCATGGCAATTGGTAACATCATTTGCTCTTCTTGTCAGGGATCACAGGCTGTGTGTGGCAGTGCCCCAAAACAATCCCTTCCCAGGTTCTGACCCTACCTACTCTTTGTAATGGGTCTGTCGCACTCCACCCTGTCACTCTCTGACACCCAGAGAGATGTCATCACATTATCATTCTGGCCTGGAATTTCCAACTGTGTCCACGCTTCTATATTTGTGCCCCCCCAATCTGTCTTTGGTGTAGCCAATGGCATGGCCATTTCAGATATAAGCCAGAACTGGACCCTGCCGAAGCCCTGCAGGGTCTCCTCATTTCACTCAGAGGAAGGGCTAATGTTATGATGTCAACAGTGCACCATAGTCTCTCCTGCCTTCCTTATGACCTGGTCTTTGTCTCTACCATCTCCTTGGCTACTCTGCCCTCCACTCTCTTTGGCACCTGTCCATCACCCTGTCCCACTCCAAGCTACCACTGGATGTTCCTCCGACCTGAATTTCTGTCCCACCTCACCTATTCATGGATTATTTCCTCTGCTATCTTCAATTGTGTGTTCAAATATCACCTTGCTGAGGCTGTTTGGTGCCATTCTATTTAAAATACAAACACTCACTGGTCCCAGTAATCACTACCCAACTTGTTCCATTTGATTTTCCCGACAGCACTTATGACCTTTTAAAATGATCTGTAATTATACGAATCAGCAATCAATCAGGAGACCAACACACACAATACATTGAAAAGTGATTGTTTATGTAACGAACAATGAGCAATAAAAGCATGCAAAGAACTATTAAAGAATGGATCAAGGTTTCAGGAGAACAAATAAGGAAGAAGTAAATTGGAGTGGGAATCTGGTCCATAGGGACAGCTCAGACCTGATGGTTTCAGCTCAGTTATGTGGGACCTTTGATGGCCATGGTCAGGACAGGGAAAGGCAGCTGACCATGCAAGCAGAAAACCTCTCTACTTTCCCAGGAGCAGGAGGGCTGAAGCTGAAAGCCTCCGAGATATAATGGAATCCCTTTGTGGTGCCATTGAGACAGTTGGGAGACTTTCACAGTGCCCCAGATATCCCCTACAGTCAGGTGCAAAAGAGAAAAATAAGCCTACTTGGTCCAATTTAGTAATCATTGAGTTGCCAGTGGCGGTATGCCTGGAGCTGTAGATAAATTATTGATCACTTGGGCAAGAATTCACTCATTTGTTATATTTTTCCCATACTTCTAGAATATGAACACCAGGGAACTGTACATTTGGTTTGTTTTCTTCTTTGATGCATTCCTTATGCCTAGAAAATGTTTGGCCAATAGTATGCAAAACCATTGAACTCATGAATGAATTGGTTTTATTCCTTCAAATCTCCATGCATTATATTATCTCATGGAAACAGGCACTTTTGTTAGACTATTATTATTTTGATGATGACTGGAGTTATTCCCAAGATTTGTAAGGAAAGCAAAAAATATCACTGGACACATCTGCTTGTGCGTGTGAGATTGTCTGGTTGGAATGGCCCTTCTGAACAGAGCTGCTGAGTTGGGGCCCACAGGCATTTTTAAATATATATGTTTAAGATCACCACAGTTTTAAGTGAAAACTTTTATTTTAATATCACTGTGGACTACTCTGCATTTGTAAGAAATAAGGCAGAGAGAACACATATATCCTTTGCTCTTCCACAATAATACCTCTCAAAATCATAGGACAGCATCACAATAACACTGATGTGACCAAGATGCAAGACACTAGCGTGGATCTCTCTTGTGCCTTTCAGAGCCACACTCACTCCCCTCCCACCACCTTGAAACTGGAGGCATCTTCTAGTATGTCCGCCATTAATGTTGAGTCTTCTAATCCATGAATATAGTACATCTATGCATTTATTTAGAACTCATCTATCATTTCAGTCACAGCTCTGTACATGGTTATTAGATTTACAACTAGTTATCTAATTTGATATTTTAGTGATTGTGGATGATTTTTAAAAACTTTAAAATTCATTTTCAGAATGTAGGCACATCATTTTTCATATTTACTTTGCATCCTGTGAACTTGCTGAACTGATTGTCAGTTTTATTTTGCTTTTAGATTCCTTGGAACTTTTCACACCTGCAAATAGAGAACACTGTATTTCTTCTTTTCTCATCTATATGTTTTTTATTCAATTTTGTTACAATTAATGCACTTGTTGGAACTTTCTGAACTATGTTAATTACAAGTCATGAGAGTTGACAACCTTGCCTTATCCCTGATATGAGAGAGAGAGAGAGAGAGAGAGAGAGAGAGAGAGAGAGAGAGCATTTGGTAAGTACTAGTAGAAATAAAATTAGCTTTAGGGATTTTTTTTTTTTTTTTTT
>NW_022900948.1:46761731-46800573 GCF_012274545.1 Fukomys damarensis
TTTTTTTTTTTTTTTTTTTTTTTTTTTTGTAGATCCTCTTTAGCAATACAGGAGAGTTTTCCTCTATTGTTCTTTTCCCTAGAATCCTTCCTGGTACTGATTTCTGGTTTAACTATATGATGTCAAAGAATGCTTTCTATATGATTTGAATTCTTGTAAATGTATTTGCCTTCACTTTGTCATCCAAGATAGGGGGTATCTTGCTATATATTCTGCAGGTGTTTCAAAGGAATGTGGGAAGTGCTGTGGTTGGGCGACACGTTCTACAAATGCCAATTAGATTGTGAAGACTGATGAGGTGGCTGAATTCTTCAGTATTCCTGCTAGTTTTCTGTTTGACTCTTTTCACACACTGTAGGGGGTGGGTTATCGATCTCTCCAACCATAATGGTGGATAGTTCTATTCCTCCTTTTCAGTCTCATGAGTTTTTTTTTTCACATATTGTTCACCTCTTATTTGGTACATGCACATTGACAAGTGCTATCCTACTTTTTTTGAAGAGCACATTTGTCATTATATTCTCTGTGTGTGTGTGTGTTAATTTTTCTTTTTATGGTCTATTATATCTGATAGTAAAATACTTTTGGTTTCTTAATGTTTGAATACTGTATAACTCTTTTAAAAATCTTACTTTTAACTTCCCTGGGCAATTATATTTGAAGTAAATTTCTTATAGACATTAAATAGCTCTATCATGTTTTAATCCTGTAAATCATAGCCTTCTGATTGATATAGTTAGACCATTTACATTTACTATATTATTGATACAATAGGGCATGTATTAGTTTTCTAGGGCTGCAACAACAAAGCACCAAAGACTGGTTTGCTTACAAACTTATTCTCCATAGTTGCAAAGGCCAGAATTGTTTAATCAAGAGCAATATGGAAGATAGAATATGCAACATGTGCAGGATACTGAAGAGGTTACCACTGTGGGAAGCTGTGACTCAGTTCTCCAGAAGATCTTCTGAGAAATAGAGTGGAACCATGTCAGATTGTGCATCCTACAGGAAGAGCAAAGACTACTTGTCACTCCTATTCACTGGGTATGCTAATTCTTCTGCATATACAGGTTTTACCAGTGTGTCAGAGGAAGCACAGGAGAAGATTCAGACCAGAAACTAAAATGGCTGCAGGTGAGCTGAGAGGGTTGGTCATCCACACCTGCAGCCACATCTTCCTCCTGGATGGCAATGGCCTGTCTTGCTGTAACTAGAACTCATTTTGTAACTGAGTCACTAAAGTAATTAAAATACACGGTTAGTGGGAAAATTACCTTCTCCCACCATCCAGTTGTTTCTTTAGCACTGTTCATATTTATCTTAAGCCACTGTATATTTATCTTCTATCCACTGTAGGCTCCTCAGTCCCAGCCACCACGTGCTCTATCCTGGTGCTTTTTGATGTCATCAAAATCTTCCTTTACGCAAATGTTAAGTAAAGCTGGATGTTGTCTACTTCTATGGTGTCTACCATCAGTTGAACTTAACCAGTATCCAAGGAGAGTACACTTGGAGAACTCCTGGGAAGAGCTCTCATGGCACTAAGCACAGGCTTCCTGGTGGCAGCCCCATCCTGTTCACATGCTGTGTATGCTTTTTCCCATCTTTTTCAAGGATTGCAATTATGTAACGAAGTTTTTACATCAGGGATCCACACACAGCCAGTGCATTACCAGGCCCTTGGACATGAACAGTAAGAACAGGGACAGAGTCCCATGTAGAGACTTAAGCCTGCTCACTAACCCCTGGTTCTCTAAAGAGCAAAGGTCCCAGCCTTTCCTACCCAGGCATCCAATGAAGCACCATCTTTCTTTCTGGGACCAAGTACTGGATCATGTCAGCAACTTCAGGACAGCTCCATGGGTCAGATAGAGTACTTATTAGCTAGGATCTGGGCTGTGAAGTTTTGGCCCAGAAAAGCGCAAAGATGCCATCATCAGGCCGAGCACCTGCCTCCAGAGCCTGGGTCAGCTGGGTCTCAGGGCAGGTGACTCAAGCTCAGCATGGTTGCATGGTTGGGAGGGGTAGGCAGGCATGTGATCTGAGGCCAGAAGAGCCAGAACCCAGAGGATCTCAACGGAGAACTCTGTAGTTGGAGTTCTGCTCAGCTGGCTTGCCGTTCTCCTACTCCACTCACAGTTTGGTGTCAGTGGCAAACATCCCCCTGACTTTGATGCCAGCAAGTTCTCCTCCTGCCTCTCAGGCCTATTTATCCAAAGGGAAGAAGATTTAAGGTTGTTGTGAGAACTCGTGGGAGATCTGAGAAGGGAGGGGAAAGCCTTTGGGAAGTTAGTGGCTCTAGCAGAATGAAGTTAAAGGACTTGCTCGCGTGTCGGGACATAGCAGGCTGTGATGATGTCTGGCTCTGAATCCCACTCCAAGCAGGAAGATGAGGAAGAAGCTGACATCCATGGAGCCTTGTTCAGGCCAAGGCAGAATGCACTCATCCAGTTTCCTCTCAGTGGGTTCTAAGTTACCTAAAGCAACAGAAGTCTTAAGTCCCTTGTTGGAGATAAAACCTCTGAGGCTCGCAGAGGTTAGATAACTTAGTTTAGTCTTTCAGTGGTCAAATGTTCATGATCCTCAACACGTGACTAGCACTCTTTATGCAGCCACAAAAAAATTGTGAGCCATAGGAGTCAAACTCCTACTCTAGTGGAACTTAAACTGTAGCACAGGAGACGAGAGATGGGCACAGATATGGAAAAAAAAAACCAGAATGATACATCTCAGAGTAGAAAGTGCTCTAAAGGGGGCACAGCTGGCATAGGGGTACAGGATGAAATGGGGTGCTCCCTTGCAAGGCCCAGAGGGCAGCTCTGAAGAGGTGATATTTTAAATGTTCCTGAGCCATGAGTGCCCCACCCCAGCACACCCTCTGACGGGTCACTGCAGGCAGCGAGGGAGGGAGCCTAGGGGAGGGAGAGCTTGGCTCTGGGGAGCCAGTGGGACTTCCGTTTCCAGATTAGTCTTTTCCTCAGCAGAAACCAGCTCCCTAGAGCTTGGCCCTGGCCAGCAATGGGTGGTTTGCAGGTGGGTGGGAGAGAGTGTGAGGAAGCCAGCACCCTCCCTCCCTGGCTTGTAGCAGACACTCGCTCCCTTCTTTGCACCCCCCCATAATCCTCTCCAGGTGGGCTCACCAATGAATAGAGTCCCTGTTGGTGCAAACACTGCACAGCATTGTGAGCCTTTCATATCTAGGTCTCAGCAAATTGTTATTCATCAGACACCAACAATAACAACTTCCACCTCAGGCTGGATGTGGACTTGGCCATGAGGGATGGGCAGGAGGTGTGCAGTCAGTGCCAAATACACACCAGCTTCTGGCCACAATGGACGGAATGGGCATCGAAGGATGTGGTGGCACAGCCTGGTTCAGGTGCCCCAGGTGACCTGCCTCAGCCATGGGCACAGAGCTGGGGGTGAAGACCCTGCTCCTGACTGTTGTGGCATTCGGGCTGGCAGCTACTCTGGAGGTGCAGATCCATTGTTCATGCTTTCAGAGGGACAGAATATAGGCTTGCTTGGGGCAGTGGGCAGGGGTAGGAGAGGGGCCATGACCACCGGCAGCAACCAGGAGCTGGAAGCCTGCTCTGGAAGGTACCCTTTAAGACTTACCTGTGGTGGTCAGAGATCAGGGCTTCTATTGTGCTGCCAGCAGAAAAGGGCTCTTCTGGGAGAAAAGGATGGAGCAGGGACCAGAAGGACCTGGAACAAGAGACTTCCCAGGACAGACATCAGGAGTGAAGATTCTTTTGGTGCTGGAGCTAGTCCTACAAGAGAACAGATCTGTGGAAGGTGACACCCTCTGGCTCCACCGGGGGCCCTGAAAATTGAGCTTGCCATACTGAGCATGGGGGTGGGGGTGTGCAGGAGCCCAGCACGTCTCCGGGAGAATCTGCTTAGGCTGCAGGTCTGGGTGGGGATAATCGGGAAAATCTGGGTTGTGTTGTGTTGAGCTCAGGGCTTGGCCTGATAGAGATCACAGGGACCTGATGCGTTAAGGCTGTGGTGGCCTGTAAGACCCTCCCAGAGAGGAAGAGGCCAAGGCGTCACCACTTGTGATGGTGACAGGCCTGGAAAAGGTGGGACCTGGGAGGCCAAGATTAGTTTCTTGGGAGTGCTGCCTCTGTCTCCTCGGTCCGCTTGCTCCTCCCCTTGCCCACTCATGTCTTGGGTGCTAGTGACAAATGGTCTCCTGACTGTGAGAGACCACAGGGCCAAGAAGCATCCTATCTAGAGGGGATGTGTGGATGGGGATCTGTGGAGTCAAGGGCGATGCTCCAGGTGAGCTGAGCGGGGCTCAGGTGTGTACTGAGAGCAGCTGCCCAAGCACCTCCTGTTTTCCACGGTACAGGATGTAGCAGACACCCCTGCCCAGGATGAGCAGGCCGTGATGGCACAGACTTCCTGCTCCTCCATAATTCGGCTGTGTTGATTTGGAAGTAGCAGGATTTGGCTGAGTTCACTTCCAGCCAAGAGCAACTGATTCCAACTGAATTCTTCCCCTCTGAATTAACCATTTGTTCTCTTCAGCTTGATGCTTGTTCTCAGCAGGCGTCCCAAGGCCTGCCCAGCTTCCCTCTTTCCCATACTTAGAATGAATAAACGTTGGATGACCTTGGATCCTTTGTCTTTGCTGCCCAGAGCAGTTTGCTTTGACCCAAGACTCAAGTCTCTGCCTCTATGTTCTTATTCTCTCTTTCCTAGCTTGCAAACGTTGTATTAGCTTGCGGGAAATTGAGACCCATGGCCAGAGTTTTCTGTAGCTTCTCATAGAATAGGGTCCATGTAACGAGGAGAAAATTCTGCTGCAGCAACTGAGGAGCTTGACAATGTAGCAGCTGTGAATCCCGCTGGCTGTGACACAGCTGGGCCTGTGGGAGGACCAAGGTAAGGGTGGATCCCTGTGCAGTTCAATCCCCAGGGTGGGCGACCCGTTCCCTTTCCAGATGTATTGCTTAGCTTCTCATCCCTATGAGTAAATATCCATACCTTAGAGGATAAAAGGTCTATTGTGGTTCGACATTTCAACTTTCAGTTTATGGTTATCTGACTCCAAGGCTCCAGTGCAGGAAAACTGCCCAACTCATGGCATCCTGGAAAAAGCAGAGAGTGGGGGAAGGCAAGGGGGGAAGCTAGAGAGGCAGTGGCCCAGGACTAGATATGGTCTCCAAGGTCACATCCCCATAACCCACCAGGAAGCACCCAGAAGTTTGTGTTTTACTAATCTCCGAGGAGTCTCCCCAGCCAGTCAAGCTGATCTCAAGATCAGTAGCATCAGAGGTCCTATTGCCTGCCCATAGACGCCTGGATCTGGGTTTGCTCACGGAACAGACTGACCAGGCCAGGGCTTCTTAGGAAAACTGACAGCTAAGGATCCTATAAGCAAGGCAGGGAGTTGCTCGGGGTTGAACCCAAACTCGAGCCTCGTTGTACCTGGCCTCCATCATCTGGGGTTGAAATCACCACAAGGACTGGCTCAGACTGATTGAGTCGCCCGAGTGACCTCTGAGATGTTTCAGACAGCTACTTAACATGGTCTTAAAGAGCTTCACGAGGAATGGAGATGCTAAAGGACTATTTTTTTTTTTCTGTTCAGGTACAGCTCGGGTGAGATGCTCATGCATGCAGTAGACCTACCAGTGAAGGGTCACTACATCTTTTACATTGAACACTCCTTCTTGGGACGATGTCTGATATGGAAAAGCTTATAGGTGAGGGCATCTTCAGAGACACCTATCTCCTGTCCCCTTATCTCTGCTTGGAGAAGCCAGAGGAATGGGCACCAGCCATATCCTAGCAGCAGAGGACCAAGAAGCACCCTGGCCTGGTTTCATGCAGCAATCATGCTGTGAAGTAATGGCAGTGGGGCACTGGCTGCAGGGACTTCAGAGATCTGGCTGCTCAGGAGGGGACCGTAGTCAACAAGCTGACAGGTGACACTCCTTGGGACCTTGGGCTTCAGGACAGGTCAGTGTGAAGAGAGTGTCCTGACAGATGCCTCCATGTGCAGGACCCTCCAGAGTCAGAGGACCTCCTCATGCCCTGGGATACGGGGCCCTTTCAGGCCAGAAGTATGACCCTGCAGGCCCTTTTTATTGGTGCATGCTTACTATACATAGCATTTACATTTACATGGGCTACTGGTGTATGTATGTCACATCCTGAACATCTTTGGTTCCCTTCCTCCCATATTTCCTTACCCTGATCCCATTTCCCACATCCTAAAAACTGTCTTTATTTTATTCTCTAATTTGTTTCTATTTTGGGTTTCCCACATAAGAGGGCAGTAGGCTAGTCACTGACCTGAGAAGAAAAACCATGCTATATTTCACTTTCCGTGTCTATTTTATTTCACGTATGTTATGGTCTAAGATTCATCCATTTTTCTGCAAGTGACACGAATTCACCTGTCTTTATGGCTATATAAAATGTGATTGTGTATATATACCACATCTGCTCATCCATTCATTTATGAGTGGACATCTAGGCTGTGTCCAGAGCTTCGCTTTGGTGAATTGTGCTGCTATAACCATGAGGGTGCATGTATCACTATAACACGATGCCTTTTACTCTTTCAGGACAACTACAACCCAGAGAGGTGTAGCTGGGTCAGGTGGAATTTCCATATTTTAGCTTTTTGAGGAATTTCCCTGTTAATTTCCATTGTTTTTGTTTTTGTTTACATTCTCACCAAGTATGTAGAAGTGATCCTTTTCCCTGCTATGCTTACAAGCATATTGTGCGTGTATTTTTTTTCTTTTTCTTTTTCCTTTTTTTGGTACCGGGGATCAAACTTGGGACTTTGCGCTTGTGAGGCAGGCGGCGGCACCACTGAGCTACATCCCTGGGCCCTGTGTGTGTATTCTTGACCACAGCCGTTACAACTAGAATTAGATGAGCTGTCAACTGCTTTGATTTGCATTTCCCTAATTGCTAAAGACGATGAATATTTTGTTTCATGTACTTATGGCCATTTGAACTTCTCAGTTAACTTACCCATTTTTTGATTAGGTTGTTTGTTTTGCGGGACATGAGCAATCTTGAACAAACACACACACACACACACACACACACATACCCACCTTTTTTTTAGGTTGTTTGTGTTGCGCGGGACATGAGCTCTTGAAAACACACACACACACACACACACACACACAACAAAATCAGAGGCATCGCAACTCCTAATTTTGAGTTATTCTATGATGCTATAGTAATAAAACAGCATAGTACTAGCACACAAATGACGTGCAGGCCAACAGAGTAGAACAATCCCACAGACCGTCAGCCTTCTGAGTGGCTAAAAAACATACTGAATAAAAGAAAATCTCTTTAATAAATAGCGTTGGGCAGACTGGTTATATTCATGCAGAAAAATGAAATTAGACCCATATTTCTCATGCAAAGGAAGAGCCAGCAGAGTGAAGACACAACCGGTAGAATGGGAAAAATTTGTCAGCTCCTCTTCCAATAAAGGACTAATATCTAGAATATATAAAAAACTTAAAAAAAAATCTAAATCCCCAAACCCATTATAACCTGCAGGCCTTCTTGAGACCCACCCGGGTGCCCAAGGTTTGGGGCATCTCCACCTCAGAGCTCTTATTCCACTCTTAGGTCCCCTCTTCTCTTGCCCTCAGGCACTGCAGGATGGCGCTCCGGTGCTGAGTTATGATTGGCTCCAAATCTACATAACCTATCTCCTCCCCCTTCGAGACTGAGGATCCTGAGATATGAAATTTACAGGGACATTAAAATCTCAACGAGTCCCCAGAAGTCTCCAGTTACAGCCTTTAGCCTGTGGTCACCCTGGATTCCAGCGTAGCCTCTGGAAACCTATAAACCCAGGCATCTCACAGAGACTGGAGCAAGCGGTAAGGACTCGCCCCAGAGCCATCTTGCAAAATGAAAGCTGAGATGATGACCAACCAGACCCTGTCCCACTTTCATCCCTCTATAAAAAATAAATGAATAAAAAAGACTCTGATCCAAAGTGTCTCCCAGAAGTCTCTCGTGTGCAGAGGTGGGGCTTTGCATGCTGAGTGGATCAGGGGCTGCCCTACTCCTCCTCAGTGGGTTGATCCGCTGATGGGTTCATGTGCTGTGGGGCTGGAGAGAGGAGGTGGCTCACCAGGGCATGACCTGGGAGGTGCCTTCCTGTCCTTGGTTCCTCCTTCTCCCTTTGGCTTCTTCTTGATCTCTGCTTCCTGGCTGCCATGGCTTGAGCAGCTGTTCCCCTCCAGGCCCCTCCACCACGCCATTTCTTGGAGCCAGCCAACCACGGGCTGAACCCTCCGGAAACGTGAGCCAAATACAACTCTCCCGCTCTAATTTGTGGGTGTCAGGTATTTTGTCCCAGCGATAAGAAAGAGACGAATACAACAGTTGGGCCCCATTCAGCTCCGCAGGCTGAAATTCCTTTCCATTTTCTCCTATCTCCAACTGTGCCTAGTAAGTCTGTCTGTGCCTTTCACGGAAATCTCCTGAGAAGCTTTTCTGTGCGGAGAGTCAAGAACTTGCTTGGGCCAAGTTGGGGTCTCCATGTCCTCCCTGGATCCTGTCTGATGACATCTGTTGGTGAGGCAGCTTGGTGGTAAACTGAGGCACCTACTTTGGTAAGTTCAGTGGAATGCTCCTATTCTCTTTTATGTCTTTGTCCTCTGGTTGCATGACTTCCTCTGCAAACCTCTGCAGTTTTGATTTCTCTTTTCACTGATCTGAGGCTCCTAACTCCCTAGAAAATAAATGCTTCCATAAAAACCACTGAAGGAAAGAGGTACCTTCTCTCTCCAAACTGCATTAGATGGAGGTGTGGGGAGGACTCCTTAGAACATGCACCAGTCAGGAGGAATCTCTCAGGTCAACACATCCCATTTCTGGGTTAGATGGAAATTAATGCCCTGTCTAGGGGCACACAATCAGGATGGCCTGTCTTGCGTCCTGAGCAAGCCCCACGTCAAAGTGTGGGTGCAATTTCCAAAACATAAAATCAGGGAACTGGCCGCAGGGTTAGGTCTGAGAGAGCTCCCTCTAAGAAAGGTCCAGAAAACTTCAGATCAAATGATTCCTTCTGAACTGCCTTTCTCTCTTTTTCACATCATCACACGTAAATCAAAACTCCAAGGGATCTTTGTTTTTCCTGCTTTCATCTCCCTCTCTGCCAAAGGTCACTCCAGCCCTGTGCAAAGTCCTCTCGTAGTCTGGGGATGCCATTTACAGGATGGAGGAGAAAAGAGAAGATGAGCTCTCCTCTGCTCCCTCCCTTCCTGAAGGGCAAACAGGGTAAGCACAAGCAGTTGGGACTGCAGGACCTAGGAGAGTTCCCCCTCCCAGAGGTGACAAAGATCAGGGCTAATGACAGCATAGTCTACTATTGGAGGGATACAGGGACAGGGACAGTTGCTGCTATGCTCTGTGCCCATTACATGCCCAAACAGCTCCCCTGGGCCATAGTGTCACCCATTTCACACTGATCTCTGCCCACAGCTCTTCTAGGGTCCAGCCCGGATGCACCTCCAAGCCAATTTATAGTACCTACTTGCACCTTGATTTTATTATTTCTTGTAATAGACCCAGTCCCGCGTTTATCTTTCTACTGAAGCCATAATACATCTGCAGTTACGATTTACAAAAGCCACCTCCAGACTTCTACTTTGTTTCACCATGCAGGGTGTAAAGGCTCTGCCTAAGCTGCAGGTTCCCAGATATATCCAGGCTGTTTGAGATTTTTAAGATTTTTTAGTTTTTGAGAAAAACCAAACTTTTGTTTATGTCCTAACACCTTTCCGACGTATTGTAAGACATACACATGAGGCCGTGTACTTTCAGGATTGTATGGAAGCAGACAGATTTCTGCATGCTGGGGTAGGGATGCCCAGATCCGTGGTAGATGGCAGATGGGTGGTAGGATAGGAAGTTACACGATCCCCAAAGAAGGAGCTAGTGTTGTCCTGTCATGCAGGATGGGCTGGGGGTACCTGATCCTGGACTCGGGTTTCCGACAAATGGGATAGGCCAGAGATATTCAGTCCCAAATCTAGGAACGTAGAGTACATAAAATGACCCTCTTTTTCCCCTTCAAAAGTTCTTAAGGGAGGTCCTGGAGATCTGTGCACCCTGCAGGATCGTGCCTAACCCAGTGTGAATCCCCCACTCTCTGCAAAAACAAGCCGCAAAAGCCCTCAATCCTTAGGGTGTATGTCACAAAAAGTCTGGGACCATTGTAAGCAGAAGATTAGAAAACTGCTTTTTTCTTTTGGAATATATCTTGGCATCCATATAAATTAGAGAGAAAGGTAAGATTTCCAAATGGGACTTTAAATTTTAACACAGTATTCCAACCTGATTTAAAAATTTTTCTTTAGTATATATTTGCAGTAAATAGTCGTTACATTTATTATGTGGAGTTGGTACCTGTCCACATTGCATTTTAATTTGCTTCTTGTCCCTTAGTCCTCACATCCCCCCACTCCTTCCGTCTCTTGGTCCCCTTCCCATCTGCAAAAGCTCCATTTCCATTTTTTCTTTCATTTCTTTTCTTTTCATCCTTGATGTGTTTCATATCAGGAAAGCCAAGTGGAGATCCCCCGTGACAATCTGCAGCTCTTCTGGTCTACCTTCGGTTTCTTCTCCGACCCCGACTCCTGTTGGTTTAGATTTTGTGGTGGTAATTGGCAGAAAAGAAACGAAGCACTCAGAGTGGTTGAGGTGTTAGAGGAAAATTTGTTATGATTTTACACAAAAATAAAAGCCCTAATTTGATGTAGGATTCTGCTGTGCAGAATTCTAGCTGAGTACCCTAGAACTAGAAACCAAGAATTTAAAGAGGTTATGATGACCCAGCATGGTGAAAGTATTTAAAAGTGCACTCTGATTTAATGTGATTGCTTTTTGTATTTTTTTTTCTGTTGGTTTAACTTTTAATCTGTATTCAAGATAATGAATTTGATTCAAAACTCACCAAGGTGACCTGTGCTACAGCTCTTGAATTTGGCTAAAGTACCTATAACTGCTTCATTTTTACCTTTTTTTAGCTCATTTTTTTTTTCGGTTTGTGAGTGATTAGTGACTTTGGCCCTATATTTAATATTTCTCCTGCTTCTTTTACAAAGAAAACCGTTATGCAGATTTTTCAAGGATTAACTCATTGGGAGCAATGACAATAAAATGTCCTCTTTAAAACCCAGACACAGCTATGTTACTTTACATAACTACTGGGTTCAAGTTTTACATAAAGTTTTCAAATAAGGACCTTAAAACCTGGCAACACAAAGGTTATATGGTTGAAGTTAATGTGTGCATGTGTTTTTGTGTGCTACTTTTGTGTACATGTTATACCAAAAAGGCCCCAAACTGTTTTGCTCAACTTGGCTTATAGATAAGGGGTTGCCCATGTTGCAGCCCAAATACATGATTTAGCTAAACCTTTTTTAAAAAGTTAATTTAAGTCGTTTGCTAAAATAAGAATAAAGATGTCTCTAAGGACAAATGTACTGTGTATCCAAGCTTTGTCTCAATTATGCAAATTTTATAAAATTAAGCATATAGAGGTTTAATGCATTCAAGGTAACCAATAAGGTCTTTCTCTTATGTGATATACTTGCACCTGGATCATGAACATAAAACAACCTACTATCCCCACTTCCAGACTCATGGAATGGAATTTTAAGTTTTCGACAACCAAGACTGGAGATGAAAACTAAGAAGGATAAAAGGGATGAGACAGGCAATATTGGGGCCTTTGCCCTCCAAGATCAACCAGGACCCAGGTAGCACTGGGTCACTAAAATGCCCTGCAACTCCGGTGGGTCACCCTCACCAGGATTGGGAGAGGGCTGGAGAGTAGGAGACTCTGCATTGTTGGAGGGGGAAATGTCTCCCAGGCTTCCAAGGGAACCCTGTGCCCACGTCCTGTGCCAGACTTTGTTATTTATTGAGTCCCATTCTCTCAGGACTAAGATGGAAACTCAGTCTGTTTTGATTTGCATTTCTATAATGGCCACAGAGACTGAACATTTTTTCATGGACCATTGTATTTCTTCTTCTGAGAAGCATCTATTCATTTCAATTGCCCATCTTTGATCGGGTCTAGATCTTTTATCCATTTTGATTTGATTTTAGTACAGGGTGAGAGATTTGGGTCTAGATTCAGTCTTATGTCTGTGCATTGGCAGTTTTCTCAGCATTATTTATTAAAGAGGCCATATTTTCTATAGCATATGTTTTTAGCCCCTTTGTCAAAGATCAAATGGCTAAGTGTTTCTGGGATTTTTCTACATCCTCTCTATTCTTTTCAATTGATTTGCAAGTTTATTTTCATGCCAGTATATTTTTATCACTGTGGCTTTGTAATATAACTTGAAATCTGGGACTGCAGTGCTTCTTGTTTTACTCTTGTTTCCTAGGATTGCTTTTGGAATTGAATCTCTTCTGGTTCCATATAAATTTTAGGATTGTTTTTTCTAGTTTTGTGAAGATTAGTGCTAGTATTTTGATTGGGATTACATTAAATATGTAGAGCAATTTTGCTAATATGACCTTTTGGGCAATATTTGTTCACCTATCCAGGAACAGAGGATGTCTTTCCATTTTCTGATGTCCACTTTGATTTTTTTTCTGAATTCTCTAGTTTTCATGGTAGAAGTCTTTTTCTTCTTCAGTTAGGTTAATTCCTAAGTTTTTAAGCTTTTTTAAAGCTACTGTGAATGGGATTGTGTTCCCAGTTTCCTTCTAAGTGGGTTCATTCCTGTATACAAGAATGCTATTATGTGTTTTGATTTTGTATTCTGTCATTTTGCTGAACTTTCTTGTTAGTTCTAAGAGTCTCCTGGTGGAGTTTTTAATGTTTCCTATGTGAAGGATTGTTATCTGTAATAAGGATACTTTAATTTCTTTTTTTTTTTTTTTTTTTTTTTTTTTTTTTTTTTTTTTTTTTTTTTTTTTTTTTTTATCCCTCTTATTTCTTTTTCTTGCCTGATTGCTCTGGCTAATGTTTCAAGTACTATGTTGAACAGTTTAGTCATGATTTTAGATGGAATGCCCTCAAGATTTTCCATGTTTAGTGTAATATTGTCAGTGGGTTTGTCATGAATGGCTTTTATCTCTTTGTGGTAAGGTCCTTATGCTTATATTCCTTGGGTATTTTTTTTAATCATGAATGGATGTTGGATTTTTGTCAAAGACTTTTTCTGCATTTATTGTAAGGATCATGTGACTTTTATTCTTATTTCTGTTTTCGTATTACATTTATTGATTTACATATGTTGAACCGTCCTTGCATTCTTGGAGTAAAGCCAACTAGATTATGATGTATGATCATTTTAATGATTTGTTGCATTCTGCTTGCAAATATCTTGTTGAGGACGTTAGCGTCTATGTTCATTAAGGAAAGTGACCAGCAGTTTTCTTTATTGTATTGAGTCTTATCCAGGGATATAAGGATAATTTCAAGGAATGAATCTAGCAAATTCTGTCCCTTTCAATTTCATGGAAATGTTTCAGGAATATTGGTACTTGTTTTCTCATGAAGTTCTGGTAGAATTCAATAGTCAATCCACTGGGTCCTTGGATTTTCCTAGTTGCTAAAGTTTTATTATTGACTCTGTTTCTATACCTGTTATTGACTTGTTAAGGGTTTTATATCATATTTGTTCAGTTTTAGTATTCACGTGTTTCTAAGAGTTTATGCATTTCTTTTAGATTATTTATTGGAACATAAAATTTTAAAGTACTTTCTTATAAGCTCTGGATTTCAATGATGTCCACTATGATTTCACTTTTTCCACTTTTATATTGAGTCTTTTCTTCTTTTGCCTAATGGTTCATCAATGTTGTTTAACTTTTGAAAGGACCAAGTCTTGATTCATTTTTCCTTTGTACTGTTTTAGTCTCAATTTCATTAATTTCTGCTCTTATTTTTATAATTTCTTTCTTTCTACAAATTTTAGGTTTGAACTGCTCTTCTTTTTCTAGGATCTTGAGATTCATCACTAAGTTATGTATCTGAAATTGGTCTATTTTTTAAATGTAAGCAGTCACAACTATTAACTTCCTTTTAGAACTGCTTTCATTGTGACCCATAAGTTTTAGTATATTGACATGAGATTGCCTTGGATTTTAGGACATTTTTTATTCCTTCTCTAATTTATTCTGTGATCTACTTGTTATTCAAAAGTTTATCATTTAATCTTGAAGCTTTTGCACAGTTTCTGTGGTTTGTTTCGCTGTTGATTTCTAGTGTATTACACTATGATCAAATAATATACAATAGATTATTTCAATTGTTTTGTATTTATTCAAGCATGCTTTATGGTGTAAGATATGATCTGTTTTGGAGAAAGGTCCATGTACTGCATTTGTTGCTGTTGGATAAAACACTGTCTTTTTACCAGTATGCACTGTCCTTCTTTGTCTATTCCAGTCAGTTTTGGCTGAGTCCACTTTGTCTGAAAATAGGATAGCTACTCCTGATTGTTTTTGGGCTCCAGTTGCATGGAGTATTGTTTTTCATCCTTTCACTTTTAGTCTATTTCTTTATTGTCTCTTGCAGGCAACATATAGTTGTATTTTGTTTTTTGACCCAATCTGCTAGTTTGTGCCTTCAGGTTAAGGAGTTAAGACTATTTGCATTGAATGTTACTGTTGGAAATTATTTACTAACTCCTGTCATTGTATTATTTTTTCATTGCTAATTTATTTTTTCTTTTGTTTAACTACTCTTCCAGTTAGCAGTATTCTTTCTTTTGGGCTCCTTTGATATACTGGCTTTGCTATCTCTGTCTAGGATTTCCTTGGGTACTTCCTGAATGGTGGTTTGGCATACAAGACAATTCCTCTTCACTCATTGTATCTAAGGTAAGTCACGCTGACTGGCAGCCATGCACTAGGGCACCACCAGGCTGTTTATGGGCATCATCACACTCTGTATTCCCAGTGGCCCAGAATGGCACCCATTTTACAGATGTAGCAACTGAGACTCTGAGACACACCAAACTGTTGTATTAGTCAATGCTTATAAGAGTCAGATGTAGAAGAGTGCAAAACATCTGTCTGCATGCTAGAGACCTGAAGGATCCAATTGAGGGCTTGGAGCCCAGCACAATGTCCCATGCAAGTCTGTATCAGGAGGCTGAAGTATCCGAGATAGGAGACTGAAGGATTTACACTAGAAAGGCCCAAGGGCCAGTGGTCGAGGCTAGCAGCTTCTCCAGGAAAATCAGAGCCATTTAATCTTCCCCTCCCATTCTCCTTAGGTGGGTCTTCCATTGTCAGAACCACACTGACTCAGTTCAGCTGCGTGTTCCCACTCGAGCTGACCATTAAGTAATCCACCACAACCACGCAAGGGATGGCAGGGGGCCTGAAGACTGAATAGTGACTTCACCCCACATTTGTGGCAGTATAAATCACAGGCTGTTCCACCTGTAAGCTGAAGAGGGTAAGTACATGACAGCTGGTGTTTTTGGGAGAGAGGGTGGCAAGCAAAGTGAAACAAAGCATCCTCGTCTTGGATTGGGGACCCTGGGGTGACCATACTGCTGATGAACTATATATGTCTGCTTGGCCTACCTTCATCCCCTTTTAGGCATCAGCATCCCCTGTGTGTCACCTATGTCCCGCCTCTCTTCCTGTGGGCTCTGTAGACACCCTTGGTGCATCCAAGTCTGCAGTCTGGTGCTGGCCAGCAACATGACAGTGTTAATGCCATGGGAGTGGCTTTCGACCTGTGGGTAGAGAGCTCATCCAGGTGGGACGAGGTGTCCAGTACAGGACTCACTCATCCAGGCCGCTCACTGCTCTTCTCCTGCTACCTTATCTTCTCCAGGCTCCCCTCTGGATTCCCAAGATCACTGATGACAAACAATTTGTTACGAGTCCTTGTCCACCTTCAGGGACCCAGATCTGCCGAGGCTCCATGCTGCCTGAGTGACTTCACCAGGCCTCTGGGCCTTCTGTGCTCGAGTGTCCTCCCTGGTCAAACGGGGACAAAAGGTCCACCATCATGACATCATGAAAGGAGACCTGGCATAGGAGCACGAAGAAGGAGGCAGAATCAGGATGCAAGTGTGTAAGAAACAGGGTGCAGGAGTTGAGGAACGAATGAGGGCCGCCCCTCTGAAGGACAAGGAAGGTCACCAACAAGGGGCACCAGGCCGGATCAGGTCACGTGACAGTCACAGAAGAGACAACTGTCAAAGATCACCCGAGGGAGGTTTCCTAGGGGAATGACTCAAATATCGGGTTAGGGAGCCTTTAGCAAATTAAGGAGGCCCAAGAAGACTTTTGCTTAGATGCTATAATTTGGTCATATAAATGCATCCCAAATACCCAGTTGACATTGAATTTAGGTGGAACTATAACACATATTTTGCTAAGTATAAGGCACATTTATTCTTCATGTCTTTATTTCATTTTCAAGATGAAATGGCAAGCAAGACTTTTCTCCTTTGTTTCTTTCAAATATAGGGCTGTTTTACTGAAGTGGATGCTTCATTTTTCCTGTTCGTCCTGCTAACCCAGAAGCCATGACCTTTTAGTGGATGGAGTGCATGTGAACTTCACAGAGGCAGAGACCCTGGGGCCTCCAGGTCAGTATTTGCTAAACGAATCAATGGATCTTCCTCTCTCCCCTTTAAATAAGGCTTACCATCGTGGGCCCAGCCAGCAGTAGGGCCACCTGAGGAGGGACTATCCTACCTAGGCCCGGCAGGTCCCTTTAACTAGCTGGCATGCAGCTCTCTATAGGCACCCAGCAAAGAAGGGCCCCACTTGTCACTTCTCTCAGAGTAGCAATAACAACCCATCAGGCCAACCTACCTATTTCTCACTTAACTGGTGGGAAAACCAAGGCTCAGAGTGATTCTGGGGTCACCAACAAGAAAATCTGAATAAGATAAGGGCCCTTACCCTAACTCCAGAGCCTGGAGTCCTTCCTGAATGCTATCCCTCAAGGCACCTTCCTTGGGTCCCAGGGTTCCAAGGTGCCATGGATGGCCACACACACTCCCGCCCTGAAGCACTCACTGAGCCAGGGGGCAGAGCCATCCCTGCTGCTGGGCTGAGTGTGGGGCCAGGCAGGGTTTGGCAATGGGTCCTGGGCTGTCCCAGTGCAGGGACCTCCAACTGGATGGGGCATTCAGGAACCAGCTTAGTATAGGAAGGATAACGCTTCAGACCCCACGCTCCAGTCCTGGACATGGGCCTCGGCACATGTCGTGTGCCTGTGATGTCCAGAGTTAACACCTGCCACACCATCATGCTGACAAATGCCTGGCCCACAAGCCAGCTCCCAGGGTGACCAAGGACAGGGGTTCCCTCCTCCCTAGGCAACCTAACCGAGCTGCCCTGGGACCCTGGGATGGGGCTGCCCAGCTGACTCTCCTTTCACCAGGTGGACAGGAAGTCAGGCTCCCAGGAGGACAGGCACACAGGATCAGTCAATATGACAGCGGTGATCAATGGCATTCCCCCGGGATGGTCTCATGTGCATGGTGACTTCAGCATATCGACACCCAGGACAGCTCTCACAAACACACAAGTAAAAGTCTATGGGGCTTTCGTCACCATGAACAACACTTTCCCGACCCTGGTGGAAAAGCTTAGCAATCTTTTAGTAAAATCACCATGGCTTTAAACACCTCAAATAGAAAAAAAAAATCATTAGAACCTTTACCTCTGTGATCTTCAGATTCTGATCTGCATATTTTAAAGATGTTTAATGGGTGTGCGCACAGCCATGGGTTAGGGAGAGCCACACCTCCACAGTAGCCAGACTTGGGGCTTCCCTTTCCGTGAGATGAGTGAGATGCAGTGACTTCCTCCTCGATGAGAAGTTGTGTCCAGGGTCTGGTCAGCACTTGCCACATAGTTGGAGCTCAAAGAAGTGAGTGGTCTCATGATAGCTAAATCCAGGCTGGGCCCTAGATATTGAATGTATAAGAAAGTGTATATATATGTGTGTGTGTGTGTGTGTGTGTGTGTGTGTGTGCATGCACAATGGAGTACTACTCAACCCTAAAGAATGACAAATTTGAGTCCTTTGTAGGAAAATGGATATACAGAGAGACCGTAATACTAAGTCAAATAAATGAGATACAGACAGTTAAATATCACATAGTTTCTTTAATATGAGAAACCCAGAAGTATGAGTAAAGAGAAAAGTAAAAGGTAGACGATAGAAACAAGGAGGTAGACTTTGGGGAGATGGGACGGGAATCTGGGGTTTGGGGAGATAGGAGAAGTTCAAAGTGTGACAGGAATTAGGGAGGCGGGAGTTGGGATCCTATCAGGAATAAGGACAGCAGCCCCAAAATAGAGTCAGGGGACTCAACATGGAGTCCGCTGAGCCACGGCCTGCAGGGATCTTACAAAACACCTCCCGGGTGTCCCTCAGCTGTCTCCTATAGGGTGGAGATGGTATCGCTTACATAATGGCCTGAGCTCCTTTGAAATCCCTAGGCAAAGCGTCCTTGTGGGTTTCCTCCTCAGATACCCCTCCTAGCTAGCGGGAGTTTTATCTCCTTGCTTTTATATCTTTAAAATAAAATTGCTCGCACCCTACGTCCTCTGTGTGTGGTTTCGTTCTTTGTCACAGTGGGGCGTAACCCAGGTGCTCCGGGAACAGAAGGATTAAGAGGGATGTGTACGTGTGCCAATCCCCCAGATGAACGTAGCTACTATGTATCACAAACATGTACTGATAGGAATGCAGTGAATGCTGCTTCTCGGTGCCACCTAATAGAAGACAGACTCACAAAGATAGCACGCTGTGTCCTCACCCATCTTATTCTCTAGATCTGGCCCTGTGTGACTTCTGGCTTCCCCTCAAAGTTAAAGCGAACCTGAGAGGGGAGTGTTTTGAACTAATCCCGTGACAGTGCAACTAACGACACTCGTGAAAGAGAACTTTCATAACTGCTTCAGAAAGGGGCAAGAATGTTGGGAGAAGTGTGTAGGAAGCCAGAGCAAGTGTATTTTGAAGGGGGTTAAACGGCAGTGTGTCTTTACTGCAATAATTTTATCTTTTTAATTAGGAGAAAAACAAGGAAAGGAGTGTGTCACTGTTCTGTCATTTTCACGCCCCTGTTCCACCCTGGGGACTGAGGCAGTCTCCATACAGCAAAATGAGGCTAAGAAAGAAAGGCACCCCCAAGCCGCCGCATTCTCTCGTCCAAGACCCTGTGAGCCTGGTGTTGGAGGTTGGGCGCGTGCGATGAATAGCAATTGACGCTGCTGGGTGCTGGCAATCTTTGGTAGGTGTACAGGGAAGCAAGGAAGAAGGAAGGCTGGTAGATGTTCTTTGAGTTCAAAGGTCCAGGATGAATATAGAGGCTGAACAACGTTGATTTGGGTGGGAACAGGGACCTTGATCTTGACCTTGACCCGAGATTCCAGAGAACATGAAAGGACTGGGGCTGAGCCAGGCTCCTGGGGCTGGGACACAGCACAAGGAGCTGTTGTTGTCATCACCGTCCTGGCTGCAGACGCCAGAGGCGGGCACATCCCACTCCGGTGCCACCCTCCCCAGGACGACGCTTCCTCGGAACGTGTCCAAGGACAGTCCGATGGCTAATTACGCAGATCACCTCCGTCCTTTCACCAGGTCCAATCAAAGCAAGGCAACCGCCCTGCAGAGCAGATGGGGGAGACTGCGCAGGGGAGGGAGGGCAGGGTCCTCTAGAGCCACCCGGTGTCGATAAAAGGGCAGCGCAGCGGGGAGGCCGGCTGGGAGCGCAGAGCTGACCTGGGACCATGCCGCTGCTCCTGCTGGCCGTGGCACTGAGCCTTTTCTGTGCAGTGCCGGCCGCCTTGCCTCCGCTGGCTCCTGCTCGTGCTGAGGAGGTGAATCCCTGGGGAGGGCTGGGGTGAGATCTGGGGTTCCAAGGTCAGGATCTAGTCCCGGTGAGAGTTTCATACCCTTTGGTCAGAGCCCTAGCGGAGGTTGGCAGGATGCCCTTGGGTCTGCTTGACTATGGAGTGGGTCCAAGCAGTCCCAAGGGAGAGTGCCCCGTGGTCCTGCCTCCCCGAGGGTGCACAGCGGCTGAGCAGTGGCTTAGTGAGGCCGCCCCAGTTGCTCATGCACTGGGTGTCACCGTCCCTGTGACGCAGGGGTCTGCCTCTTCACTCCACCTGCTGTGAGCTCCAGAGAAGCTTCGTCCCGCCACCACCATGGATTCATTCAGCATTTCCATTTCCAAGAGAAAAGCTCGCACATGAGTGTCTTTACAAGCCCAAGGATTTTCCCCAGAGTTTTAAACTGTTATCTCTGGCCCGGGTGGGTTTTAGGACAAGATTTGAGCCCCTGGAGAAGATGCCACGTAAAGCCAGGACCTGGGGCTGAAGGACAAAAATGGAGTTTCCCATATCTGATGGCCTGGTCTCAAACAGGTCTGGGGGTCAAGGCCATTTTCCAGGCACCCCAGCTCCATCTAGCAGCAAGTCCGGCTCCTGGCCCAGCCATCCTGACCCCAGGGCCCCCCCACAGGGACAGGCAGCTGGCCTCTTCTCTCTCGGGGTGCTGGCCGGCTGCTGACCATGCCATGTTCCCCTCTCTGCTCTTCCCACACCGACGCCTGGCCTGGCTCCTCCCTCACCCTTGTGCCCAGGGCCCTTCTTCCCGAGACCTGCCGGGCCTCATCCACACCCCCAAGGCCCTGGGTATAGGCAGTGAATGGTCGACGGGAACGGCATGTGAGGTCCGCGTGGAGTCATGTATGTAAGGGCTCTGACTGTCACATTCAGTGACATTTGTCCCTCAGATCCGGAAGAACACCAATGAGCCCAATTTCTAGAGGACTCGGGTACTGGCAGGGGACGGAGGCGTAGACCAGAGCCTGTGAGCTGGTCGCGGCCCAGCAGCAGTGATCGTCTTGCCTTGCTGTCCATTGTGCCTGGTCACCCCTCATCTGCTGTCTTCCTCTCTCACTCCCTTACAGATGAGGGCGTCTCCTGGTCCTTTGGGCAACTTTTCCCATTTGCCCCTTGGAGGTCTGCGCAGGGCCTTGGCCAGAGCCACACCCAGGAAGTGTGTCATCTAGGAAGGCCCCTGTCCTGGCCCTCCTGGCCCAGCCTCCTGCTGACAGAGAGGGGTCATGTTGCGGCCAGGACCTCTCCCGCTCCTCCAATGTTGCAGGCCCTGAAGCCTTCACTGAGGCCCTAAGCCAAGGCCCCTCCCACCTCTGTTCTCTCTTTGGCTCCAGCCTGGATCCCCTGTCATGGCTCCCCTTGCCCTGCATCCTGCTCAGGGATGACTTTTTCCTCTCCAGCTTTTAGGAACCTGGTACATGATACGCTGGGCAGGAGACCTGCCTATTCCTGATGAGACGAGGAACCACCCAATGCCTCCCATGAAGTTGCGCAAAAACAGTCAAAATAAGCTGGAGCTCAGGATGAACCTCATGTGAGTACCCTGTACCCGGGCTCCCCTCTCTGCTCTGAGCATGGGGCCTCCTCGTATGAACTCATTCTGTCCTCTACGTGGAGTAAGTCCTCCTCTTTCTGTATCCTGGCAATGTGCCAGGCGGCCTCTGTAGCTACAGGGGCAGAGCTCACACTGACGCCGAGCTGGGCGCATGGGGCTGTGCTGCCCACCTGCTACGATCTGTGCGGGCGCTCGCTGTGTGGCCTTGACTTTGCCTCACAGCTCTCTTCGCTCCTAGAGAAGCCTTGCCCCAGCACTGCGCTCATTTTTATGCGCAGACAGCCCTCTGGGGTCCTTCGGGATTCTTCAGGTTCAGCAGGTTCCCTCATCTGTAAGGAGCCCAGCCTGGAGCAAGGATAGACTCAGGGCCTTGTCATCTGAGAAAGCCATTTGGAGGAACATCTGGACACCCAGGGCCGACCTGGCCTCCTAGGTAGGAAAAGCCCAGGTATGAGCCAGGGCCCAGGCTGGCCTGGACTCAGTGTGGAGCGGCCATCGGCTCCACACCTGCCCAGCTTCTCCCCAGTTTGTGTCCACTGCAGAGGGAATATGGAGCCATGGGGGCTGTGGTCTGTTACCGCAGAGGACATCTAGCTGCTATGCTGGCACAGGCACGTTGTCCCAGCTACCCAGGAGACCAAGGCAGGGGGATCACAAGTTTGAAGTCAGCCTGGGCAACTTAGTGATTCACTTTCTCTAAAAAAAAAACCAAAATAATAAGTGAAATGGATGGATGGATAAATAGGTAGGCAGAAGACAGGCTGGGGAAGTCGCTCAATAGTGGAGTACCCCTGACTTACATTTCTAATACTGTAAAAAAGCAAGTGCTAGCCATGAGTTCCCGAGCCTTGTCCTCTAGACTAGGACAGAAGTCTCCAGAGGCTCTTAGAAACCCCAGGCTGGGCTACCCGGCGTCTTTCTTGGGCTTGAGTTTGCTGGGTGCCAGACCCTGACCAGCCACAGCTGTTTAAGGAGCCTCATGTGCCAGTAAAATGTGACATCCAGTTTCCGTTATTCCTTGGCAGCCTCAGGCTCCAGGGCCCTGGGAACTTGAAGGCGGGACCTCCAGATGTGCTGGCCACACAGTTGAATCACCCTGGCTCATGGCAGAGAGAAGTGAAGAGGGGCTGGGCAGGTTTCAGCCTCGGGAACCACGTTTATGTCCTGTGTTCCAGGAAACCCATTGGATGCATTGAGTTCAAGCTGCCCCTGGATGTAGGAGATGAACCTGGCACCTTTATAACCCGTAAGCATGCGGTTGGGAATTCTTTTTTTCAGGAGAATCCTCATAAAGAGACCCGACGTTCACTCAGTCTGTGTCACCTGCAGGATGGAAACATACCATCTATGTCTACTTCCTGCCAGGGAAGAATCACGGCATCACCTACTTCAGGGGCTACATGAACTACATGTATTACCAGATGATGATGCTCATGGGTGAGTCCAGCCTTTCCTGAGTTTGTGAGACTCTGTGGGCTAGGCACGGAGAAGAGTGCCATCTTCTCAGCCAGCACAGAGCAGTTCCCACCCAGGGAGCCCTTGCTGAGCTTCCCAGACTCGTGCAGGGAGAGGGATGTACGCGCTCTGGGAAGTGCTCACGGGACCAATGCTGGTGCCGGAAGCCCATGGCCCCTCAGGCCCCACTAGGCCTGGCCCCTTCCTCTCCTCCTCGGTGACCTCTTGGCATGATCCTACTCTGACCAAAGCACTCGGTCTGGGCTCCTTTGCTCCCAGAGACGTGGAGCAACGATGTCTGGAGACACGGCTGCTGTCATGACAGAAGCAGCAGAGTCCTGTCACTCAGGGGGCAGAGGCCAGAGCTCTGCTCCAAACCTTCTGTGTGCTGGACCCAGCCTAGAGAGTAGCCACCCCAAAGGTCAGCAGATCCCTGTCGAGCCTCGTCTCCCTCCTGAGACTCGCAGCTCTTCCCACACTCTCTAACCCCTGCCAGAGAGCTGCAGTGTTCCTGCTCCGAGGATCCTTCCGGCCGTGGAGCCCCTGTCAATCTTGTGCAGCCTTCCTTGTCCATCTTCCCGTCCCTCCCCACCACATCCGGCCACCCCTGCCTCCGACCCACTGGGGACTCTGGCCTTGGTGGTCCTAGGAGCACCGTGCAGGGGTCTGGGATGGAGCCGGAAGAGGCAACAGAAACCCCCACTTCCCACACACTGTTCTGAGACAGATTCCAGGGCTGTGGAGGTGGGGCAGAGGTGCTGGAAGAGCTGGGGGATGCAGAGGACCCTGGACGAGATCCGATGGGTGGGGAACGTTTCTATGGGCCAGGCTGGAGATAGGGACTTGCTCAAGGGGCTGGGAGGCTGATTCGGTAAGAAGAGCACAGATATGTGCACCCCTCTTTTTTCCACTTTATTCTCCCTCAGGTCCCTCACAGTGGAGTTGGGGCAGGGCACCTCCAGGCCCACAGTGCATGTGCAGGCAGTTTTGCCTCTGTCCCCTGCTCACAGGGCCCGGGCTGCTGAGATCCATTTGTTGTGAAGCCTTCAGATTGTCCTGGCGGAGTGTGGAGGCCCCGGGGAGCTGTGAGCAGCCAGCCCGGAGTGAGGGGCCCCTCCTCACACCCACACGGACATGGGCATCCGGTTTCCTCTACCCACTTTACTCATCTTACCCGCAGCCCACACTCTGGATGAAGACCAGGAGGCCATAGCGGTCTTTCAGGAGTTTGTGGACAGCAAGAATCTGAAAATAAAAGAACTCATTAACCCTCCTCGGGCCGGTAATGAGAGGGGATTTTTCCTGATGTCCTTTTCCCTTTCATTCATGATTTCCGTTATCCCTGAGCTTGCCCTTCAGCTTTTCTTTTCTTGAGTCAAATGGTGACTACACAAACACTCCTCCTTACCCTTTATCTCCTTCTGGGTCTACAGATGCCTGTAAATTGTCCAGAGAGATTTAGTACAAGGAAGGAGAGACAGACACGGCCTAGAAACGAGGAGCTGGGACCCTGCTGCCCTTCACCTCCCAAGGGCAGAACTCCGAACGAACTGCAAGAGAGAACAGGGCCCAGCACACACATCTCCCCAAACTTCTGCTGTCAATAAAGATGGTCAACTTCTGCTGCTCATATGTCTACTGGGCTTAGATTTTTTTTTTTTTTTTTTTGTATGGGGATGGAACTCCGTGTCTCATGCATACTGGGCACATGTTTTACCACAGAGCTGCTTCTCCGGCCCATCTGATTTCATTTTGAGATGAGATGCCCCTAAGTTTCCCAGGTTGGCCTCAAACTCAATCTTCCAAGTAGCTGAGATTACAGGCATGTGTCAACATACCTGCCCTGGGTTTTGTTTTAGCAGGAGTGGCCAGAGGCTCAGACATGACCCTGAGGATCAGGAGGGAGGGAATTTCCATCACATTACAGTTCTCTGTGCACAGCTGATTGCCACACCCTCAGGGCCACTGGTAGAGTAGCACAGCAAGCTGGGCAGATGGAGAGAGGGTCTGGGCAAGAGCCTGAGTGGGGGACTGTGGTGAAAGAAAGGGGATAGGCTTACAACAAGTCAGGGAAGTTCCAGAAGTCTGAGCTTTCAGAATGGTCCCTAGTGGCCTGGTATCTGTTGCTGGAACATGGCCCAGTTGTGTTTTTTGCATTGGAAAGGTGAGACTTACAGGTGAGGTCTTTACCATCCCTGGAAATGAGCTAGTTTAGGCAGGCTGGACTCTCAAGGGCAGCAAAGCCTGGATTCAGAGCACCGAATATGCAGAAAAGAGGATCACACAAAAATGCTCATAGCTGAGTCCTAATTCAAAGGAATGAGAAATTAGCCCCTCCTCTCCTCAGGAGAAGTTCATAGGGGGTAGGCTGGAAGATAGGGTCTTTCTCAAGAGGGTCCGGGAGGCTAATTCAGTAAGAAGGTCATAGATATATAATATATGGTGTCAAATTCTCACATATACCACAGTCTTTCCTATGTCTGTGGTTATTTACAGAAAAAATACATTCGACACCTCCTAAGACAACACCTCCAGTTATCATGGAACTGTGAGGTTCTGACTGAAAGACTCAGGACAAAAGAAGTCTGCCTGTATGTGAGGTTCCTAAGGGGCAGTGAAGTTGGGTTCTTGACTCAGCTGGTCCCTTCTACAGTATTTGCTCACTAGCGAGGCAAGCACTGTGGATGTACTACCCATTATAGGAGAAAAGAGGGTTGGAGGACCATGCCCTCCCCAAGTAGAGCATCTCCATGGCCCAGGCTGGGAAATGTCCTGCTTATGAGCCTTTGGAGGTCAGATACCCCAGGGGTCTCCCCTTCTCACTGTGTTGTTCCCTATAGCCGACCTTCATGGAAGGGCCAGGGAAGTTGGGGCAGGGCATCTCTGAGCTCAGGATATGCCTGTGCAGGAAATTCTGTACTGCTCTTTGCTTTCCTCGGTTAGGGTTGGAGGAATTCTTCTCTGGTGGAGCCTGAAGATGAGGGAAACATACCTCCAGTCAGCCTTGCAGGGGGCTCATCTGCTGCAGCTCTTGGTGCCCAAATGAGACTCAAATGCATTTTGTGTTCTATGGCTAAGGTGAGGCCAATGGGCTTTGAAGTCCCTTTAGGCACTGGGACCTTGGGTGGAAACCCTCCTTGGTGTCCTGGACATCCATGGGTAATGGCGATTTCCCTGAGGTCACTGGACACAGAGAACTAAGTAAACCAGTGAGTAGAAAGAAGCCCTGTTCAGAGCAGGGACTGGGGATAGGGCTTGGTGCTCTTGAGGGACTCACAGAAGCACAGGAGGGGAACCATAGAAAGATGAGATTTTCAAGGGCTGGATCCTCAGATATGTCTCCTTTGCCTGGAGCAGGGGCTTTCCTATAGATAGATTTCAGGGTCTTATTCTTCCTTCTTGTTCTACAGCAGACAAGCAGGATGCAGTAGCAAACAGGATGTCCAGCGGAGCTCACGTCAATGCTGGCAGCATCACTCTGGGCAGGATCCTAGAGAATTCCATGGGTTCCCTAGCCCATAGCACCAACTTTGGCCAATCTCTGGGCTGGGAATTTAGCTCAGTGGAGTCACACCTACCTTGCAAGTGCAAGGTCCCAAGTTCTATCTCCAATCCCCGGTACCCCCCCCCCAAAAAAAAGAATTTCAGAGAAGATCTAACACCAATACTCCTCAGGGTCTTTAATGAAATTGAAAGGGAAGAAATACTTTCAAAGTCACACTCTGTTCAGGGTAACTGTGTTGAATTTTCTACCTCAATCATGGGGAGACTCTTGCTCTGATTTCTATTTTCATATTCATTAGTATTGTCTTTGTAGTAGGCTCTGTCTTGTTACTAGTTACTTACTCTTCATATTAAACTCTGTTCACGTTCCTGTGTGACTCCTCCTGACACTCCCCGTCCTATTAGTCACATCTTTTACTTTCTGTGTTATGATGTTTGATAGTTGGCATTAACTGTGCCCACTGGTGGCAATTCTGGAAGTTAGGACTCTGTGCTGCCACAAAGGCTAGGAGACTGAGGCCTTGTCCTTCCCAGTAATTATATTTTAAATAACAGGCTTTCAGGTCCTTGGAGAGATACTACTAAGTTACATGCATATCCACAGTCATAGGCCTTGCTTAGAAAATGCTTTGTCCCATGTTGGCCAAAACCGACAATGCTTTCTCCTGGCAGCATGAGGTCCTCAGTTACCTTAGGGGCCCTGGCCTTATGCTGCCGGAATGTGGTCATGTCAGTGTGGGGTGGCCTAGAATCGTCATGTGCCAAGAGTCTTGGAGTTCTCAGCACATGCGTGATGATACACTCCACCAGATTGAACATTAGCAGGAAGCCCTCTGGGCCTAACAATAGTACCACTTACCCTACTCAGCTGCTCCAGTAGCAAATTCCAAAGATCAGAAGTCTGGTCTCCTCAGGCAAAGGAAGAGGCTCATAGTTTGGGTATCAAAGCTCACACTTTCACGTACGCTTCTTTTTTTTTTTTATAAATGTTCCACTTCCATGCATCAGGTCCCCTCCTTAAGGATCCAGCTAACACATAAATGACATGGCCAGTTTAATGCAACATACCAAGCAATCCTTCAAGCCACACTTCATACTTTTGCATCTGAGTTTTCAGCCATTGGTGCTATGTGGCTAGAAGAGTTGGTTTGGTGCTGCATTGTTGATTCTGCCTGAGTTGGGTTGATGGTCTGTGTTGTGTTTGCACTTTGGTTCTACAGTTCTCCCCAAGAAGACTTGCAGGGAGATCTGCAGAAAGAAGCTCAGAGGAAAAATTGGCAAGCTTAGAGAGTACTTTATCGGGTAGAAAAAAATTACTCTTGCTCTGTATTAAGAGCAAGTATTAAGCGAAGTAATCTTTTATTGAAGATAATGGTATGCTTGGGAAAGTTTCAAGCATTCAGATATTAGATATGAAAAAGGTGAAATCACAACAGACACTGTCAGAATCCAGAAAATTATTAGCAACTACTTCACAAACACATATGCAAGAAAGTTGGAGAATTCAGAAGAAATGGAGAGATTCCCAGATTCATATGAATTACCAAAACAAGAAGACTTAAAAATCTTGAACAATCCAATGCCAGGCAATAAAATTGAAGCAGTATTAAAACACTACCAGCTAAGTGACTCCCAGGGCCTGATAGATTATAGCCACATTTTACAAGAATTTCAGGGAAGGGTTGGGGATTTAGCTCAGTGGCACCACACCTGCCTTGCAAGTGCAAGGTCCCAAGTTCGATCTCCAAACCCCAGGACGCCCCCCAAAAAAAAGAATTTCGGGGAAGATCTAACACCAATACTCCTCAGGGTCTTTAATGAAATTGAAAGGAAAGAAATACTTTCAAAGTCACTACAGGAAGGTACCATTACTGTGACTCTAAAACTAGACAAGGATCTAACCAAAAAAGAGAATTATAGGCCAAGATCTCTAGTGAACATAGATGCAAAAATCTTTAATAAAATACTGGCAAGCATAGAGCAACAAATTATGAAAAAGACCATACACCACAACAAAGTAGGCTTCATCCTCAGAATGCAAGGATGGTTCAACATAAGCAAAAAAAAAAAACAAAAACAAACAACAACAACAACAACAACAAAACATAAGCAAATTAATAAATGTAATTCATCATGTTAACAGAAGCAAGGACAAAAATCACATGATCATCTCAATAGACATACAAAAAGCCTTTGACAAAATCCAACATTTATTCATGATAAAAACCCTGAAGAAAACAGATACCAAAGGACCTTATCTCAATCTGATAAAAGCCATTATGGCCAACCTATTGCCAACATCATAATGAATGGGGGAACACTGAACAATCAGGAACAAAACAATGATATCCACTATCACCACTCTTGTTCAACATAGTCCTCAAAACATTAGCCAGAGCAACCAGACATGAGAAAGAAGTGGAGGGACACATATAGGACATGATAAAGTCGAAGTATCATTCTTTCCAGATGACATGAACTTCTACTTATAAAACCCCAAAAACTCTACCAAAAGACACCCAGAATTAACAGCCAAATTCAGCAATATAGCAGGATACAAAATAAGCACACAAAAATCAATAGCATTCCTATACACTAAAAATGAATTCGCTGAAAAAGAAATTAAGAAACTAATACCATTCACAATAGCATCAAAACAAATTAAATAGGAATTAACCTAACCAAGGAAGAGAAAGACCTTTACAATGACAATAATATCACTTTGAAAAAGGAAATCGAGGAAGACATCAGAAAATGGAAAGATATCCCATGTAACTCAATAGGCAGAACCAATATGGTAAAAATGGCTGTGCTTCCAAAACAGATACACAAATTCAATGCAATCCCAATCAAAATACCAAAAGATAACCTCTTTTTTTTTGTACTGTGGATTGAACTATGGGACCTTGTGCTTACAAGGCAGGCAGCGGCACCACTGAGCTAAATCCCTGGCCCTAGATAGCCTCTTCAATAAGTGGTGCCTGGAAAATGGGTTATCTATACATAGAAGAATGAGTCTAGACCCATGTATCTCATCACATACTAAAGTAAAGTAAAAATGGATCAAAAGCCTAACTGTTAAAATAGAAAAAATCTGCTGAAAGATATTATAGGTAAACATAGGCAGGGAAGAAATAGGCACAAAAACACTAACAAGAATGGACAAATGGGATCACACCAAATTTACAAGTTTCTGCACAGCAAATCATCAACAGAGTAAAGAGACAGCTTATAGAATGAGAAAAGATTTTTGTCAGCTATTCCCTGGACAACGGACTAATGTCTAGAATACATAAAGAACTCAAAAATTAGACCCCCTCACAGAAAAGACCCAATCAAACTAATGGGCAACAAAAAAATGAATAGACACTTATCAGAAGTACAAATGGCCAATAAATACAAGAAAATGTGTTCAACATTGCTGTCCATTAAAGAAATGTAGATTAAAACTACAATGAGATATCACCCTACTCCAGAAAGAATGGCCATCATCAAGAAATCTAATAATAATAATAAATGCTGGTGAAGACCTGGAGAAAAAAGAACCCTTCTACATTGTTGATAGGAATGTAAACTAGTACAATCACTATGGAGATCAGTGTGGAGAGTCCTCAAAAAATGAAAACTAGAAATTCCATTTCACCCAGGTCTCCTCCCTCTAGGCATCTCCCCAGAAGAATTAAAGTCATCTTGCTACAGGGACACATGCATATACAGGTTCATAACAGCACAATTTCTAATAGCCTGGTCTTGGAAGCAGTGTATGTACCCATCACCAGATATATGAATTAGGGAAATGTGGTATTTACACACAGGGAAGAGCTCATAACTTGAGCACAAACAAGACAAGCCTGAGGCATGCATAGGTAAATGGATGCAACCTGAGAACATAATATTAAGTGAAGTAAGTCAGACACACAAGCTTAAATATTGCCAAAAGAGCAAAGTAGAATAAAGAGGAAATAAATAGCAAAATAGAAGTTAGATAAGTAGGAGTAGGGAGAAGTTTAAATAATTCCATTAAATCACCTCTTCTGTCATTTCAAAACTATTTTAATATTTGCTAATTTGTTTCATTTATATGACTAGCTAATTCTTGGTTCTGTATCATTTGGCTGTTTCATGTTTATTTTCTGGATAAACAACTGGACTATCTTTTATGAGGCGCTGCACCAATTTATTTTCCCAACAGCTGGGTACAAGTATTCTGATTTCTACAATTTTTGTCAGCCCTCGTCACTACCTGTTGTTTGTTTTTGGTTTTTGGTTTTTGGTTTTTTTGAGACAGGGTCTCACTATGTAGTTGAGACTGAACTGGAGCTCACTATGTAGCCCAGGCTGGTTTTGAATTCACAACGATCCTCCTGTCTCAACCTCACCTGAGTGCTGGGATTACAGATGTGCACCACCACGCCCAGCTTATCTGTTGTTTTGATTCCAATCACCCTGATGGCCATAAAGTAGTATTTCTTAAAACTTTGATTTCCATTTCTCTAATTACTAATCATGTTTTCATATATGATTTTTATATATGAACATCTTTTTATACATGATTATTAGTCATCTTTATATTTTCTAGAGAAATGTCTACTAAAGTTAATTTTGATTTTAATTGAGATAATTATCTTTTTTGTTGTTGTGTTATAAGATGATTTTATATATTTTTTACATTTGACCCTTCTCAGATAAGTGGTTTTCAAGGATTTCTTGTCATTTTTCAAGTATATCTTATCATTTAAAGTTTTGGCAAAATCCCTTGATTTTAAAGTTTTAAATTTTGATGCACTCTAGTTTTTGGTGTCTGTTTCTTTTTAAGCCCAATGGGGCAGGTGTTGTCAAAACCAAAGTCACAAGGATTTGTTTACTGTCTAAGAGTTTTATGATATCAGTTCTCACATTTAGGTCTTTGATCCATTTCAAGTAGAGTTTTGCACGTGCTATTGAGAAGTTCAACCTCCTTCTTTCATAAGTTGCGTGTCCGTTGTCCCAGAGCCACGTGTTAAAAAGTTTGTTCTTTCTTCATTGGATTGTCTTGGACCCTCTACTGATTCGCACTCTTGCATTGCTGGGTGCTGTTTTCCCCACATTTCTGAAGTTGCTCCTTAGCTGAGCTTGTCTTCTCAAGACTGTGAAACTCTCCACTTTAACGATGGCCTGACACTTTGCGGGCTGCTGACAAGTCCCTCGGTGGAGCTCCGGTGCACTCTCTCCACACTGCCCTTGTGCGTGTTTGTCTCATGTGTTCTGGTCATTGCAGTTCCCCTCAGCTCCGCCTTCATCTCCTCCCTCAGTGAGGCCCCTCTGTCCTGTTAGATCCCTTTTCCACCATGGTGTTGGGATTATCTTGGGCTTAGCACTGTCATGACAACTGGTGACCTCATTCACCCCCGTTGCCCAAGATCATAGCCTGAATTTTCTGTGGTCCAGTGTTAAAAAAACAGTCCTTTTATTGGCTCGGACCCATTTCCCCTTCTCTTGGTGCATATGTAAGTCTACAACACGTCATTCCTTCATGCCCAAGTAGATGCAATAATGCCATCATTCTGGCCTTGATTATTGCATTATCTTTCAAACCGACTCCTCTAGCTCTGTACTCTCCCCAGCATCTCTCCTCAGTGTAATCTCGGGTGACCCGGTGGAACTATGTTACATCCTGACTCTTGTCAGAACCCTCCATGCTCTTCCCATTTCGCTAAGAGTAAAAGCTAATGCCTCGCCGTGGCCCATGGGTGGTCCTGCCCTCTGTGTTTCCTGTCTTTGGCCAGCCCTCCCTACATCACTTGGTCCAGTTGCTCTCCCCTTCAAGCTGTTCCTGGCACATTCTGGCACCCTCTCCCCACTCCCGGTCTGAATTAGATGTTCCTTACACTGGCACTCATTTTCTACCTGATTTGTTCATGGCTCTTTCCCTCCATTATCTTTAGTTCTGTGTTCAAATGTCACCTTGGTTAGGCTGACTTGGATCATTCCATTTAAAACCCAAGCACCTCTTGTCCCCATAATTGCTGTCCAACTTGTTCCACTTGCCCATAGAATTTACCTTTTAATAATATATAATTATGTGAATCAGAGTTTAATTAGAAGTCAGAACCACACAAAAGATTGAACAGAGGTACTTTGTGTAATGAACAATTAACAAAAGTGGTGTAAGTAGTGATATCATTACCTCAGGGTTGCCAAAGAACAAATAAAAAAGAAATAAAACTTATCCATAGGACTGGGTTCAGCGTTGGTGGAAGAAGGTCTGGTCGTAGCCCAGGAATGGTGGGGGGAGTTTGCTGGCTTTGTTGGGCCATTGATGATGCAATTTCTTTCTGTCACCATGTCTAGGAGATGGGAGATGCTTCCTTTCCCATCTGCTACAGGAATACACAGGCCAAGGTACAGAACATCTCGATGAACTGTTGGCAGGAGCATCTTTTTGGTCTGTCAGTCACATCCCATAGGCACAGACTTCTCTGGAAGAGTTATGTCCAATAGCCCACTCAGGGATATGCAGGTACTCCACGGGAGGACACAGAGGCAGGCCTTGTTCCTTGGCGGTGCTCAGTATCCATACTAGGTCAGTGGGTAGTGTCCCACTCAGCCCCACTAGCTCTGGATTGTTATGACTCTGATAAGACTACAGGATGAGATGCCCCACTCCTCAGCCTGCAGTAACCCTCATCTTTTATGGGATATGGCCCAAACTCTCCACAGGTACACCTGGACCTTAACTCCATACAGCCTTCCTTACTCAGAGTCGCCCAGAGTCCCTGCTCATCAGACCCTTGTCTGCAACTCCCTGCTTGGAGTTCTCATCCACAATAAATTCACCATGAGGGATGATCGCTTTCTCAAATCCTGTGCAGAGCAGTCTTTGGGTCTGGTGACCTGGATTCAAACTCCTCTGGGCCTCTGCAGCCCCATGATGGGTGGTCAAGGCGACTTCTCAGAGGTTAGTTTTCTTGATGGATCACCTCTGTGGGAGGTGTGCTGGGCTGTAGAGCAGAGATATGAAGGTGTTCAAAGAGCTGAGCCCAGGAGTTTTCATGATGAGGAATCTCAACACAAGGTGAGGCCTCTGGCATCAGCAGGGATGAATGAAAGAGAACAGCAATGATTCTACATCCTCCATGTGGACTGAGCATAATTACTTAGAGCTGAATGTCTCTCAGTGCTGATGCAGTAAGAGGGGATGGCAGTGCTGAGTTGTTGGTGTGCAGTAAGGGGTAGGAAGTTATAGGTACACACTGCTGTGGCCCACCCCCTACAGAACCCATGCATGTCCTTGACCGTAGATGTGAGGCATGGCTGACCTGCACAGTCAGTGCCACATCTGTTTGCTGAGGGAGGTTCTTGTGCACCCCTTACCATGTATACAGAGAAAGATGGCTAGGAACTATGCTGGTAGCCATGTGCAACCCCTCCTGGGTCAATAAGTTCATAAAGGCAGGGGAAAGGAAGGCACTGATGAAAGCCTCGAGGTAAGCAGAGTCCAGAGGAGAATGGAGAACTCCAGCTTCCTTAGCTGAGCTCAGCCTTTCTATGATTCTGCTTTGAGAATGAAGTCCCCTAGGTCCCAGGCACCCCTACATGCCTCTGTCTTCCCTACTCACTTATGAGGTCCACTCAGAAATATAGTCACATTCACACAACTGCACACACTGACTTGCCAGGGTACAGGTCATCAAAGCAGCTACACTGGGGAGGTGACATGGGGAAGAAGAAATGGGCTGGAGGCATTTCTGGGATGGAGAAAAAGTGTCCAGTGTCCTATCAACAATCCTGGGCCTTTTGCATGAGAGATGAGACTTGCCAAGTATATTAGTTACATTTCCATTGCTGGGACAAAATTTAAAAGAGGTTCATGGTTTCACAGGGTTTAGTTCATGCATAGTTGATTGGTTCCAACTAGCATGATGGTGGGGCATGGTAGAAGAAAGTTGCTCACCCCAGGGTAGTCAGAAAGAAGTGAGAGAAATGAGGACTTGGAAAAATATAACCTTCCAGATCATCCCTCTAGTGACCCACCTCCTAACAATACATTTAGCTATGAACTCATCAATTGAAAAAAAAAAATTCACGGATGAGTATAATGTCCCATGACTCAATGACCTCCCTAAAGCCTCTTAAATATATGAGACTTTGGGGACACATTTTAGATCTGAATCCCAGGATTCCTCCTCTGGCTTCAAAAGGCTAATATCTAGCTAATTATGCAAAATACATTTAATTCATTTCTAAGAATTGCTAAATGTCTTAACATTTCATCATATGGTTAATAATTTCAGGTATGAAGTTTCTTTTGATATTAAGGCAAACTCACAGCTGTGAACCCTTGCAAAAATAAGAAAGGAAGTTAAATGCTTCCAACATATAGTGACATAGAGTGAACATTCCCATTCCAAAAAGGAGAACTAGAGGGATAGAAAGAAATTGAACCAAAGTAGGATAAAAATCCGGCAGGTCATTCATTAAAACCTGTAGTTCCATAGGCAGCACCCAGAGTAGTGGTAGTGATATGTGAGTTACAAAGGGCTTGGGCAGCCTGACCCCTGTGGCCTTACTGGTTTCAGCCCATGTGACTTCTGTCTTGGACTGTCTTTGTTCATTGCCTGTGGCTTTCCCCAGCAGACATCCCACATTTCTGTTTTCTCCTACTGTTTAGGGTCTCCACTGTACATTTGGCTTCATTTTCATAGCTTCATGTATTGCCCTCTTAGGGACGTATTTCTGGGACATATTGCCTAGCATCCCAAGCCTTCCTTCGAAATCAGAGTGGAACTGTCTCATAACTCTTCATTCTGCATTCCTGAAAGGTATGAAAATGAAGAATGCAAAATATGTGGATGAGACCAATGTCTGCCACCAATTCGAGCAGTAGCTGGGTCCCCTTGGACCATGGCTTCAGTGGCCTCTGAGTGCCTGGATTGTTGAACTTGAGGGAACCCTTTCCAAGATGTCTGTAAATGAGTAGGGTGTCCCAGGGCTCTCTTAAAGCAAAGTCTTTCAAAAGCATTAGCCCCAGAATCTATGATGAGTGGGTCTGTCCAATGCTGAGATGGCTGCAAAATGTCTTTTTTTATTGTCCTAATACAAAGTAGTTGGCTCTTTTTAATGGCATGAAGCTTTTCAGTGACCACACTATCCTTGACCCAGCTTTACATACACTTCCTTACTGGCCAAACTGCACAATTTTCAAATCTTTTAGCTCTGCTTTTTGCTCTTAATTCTCATTATAAATCTGACTGAAAACAGTAAGCACTACCCATACCATAGCCTTGATGCTGCGCTACCTTGAAATTTTCTCTACCTGATTCATTAGCCCACCACCTTTAAATTCAGCCTTGCACAAAATCTTAGGACATGCACAAAATACATGCAAATTCTTTACCATAATTAAATGCGAATGACTTCTAGTGCAGTTTCCTATAGAGTTCTCCCTCCCATCTGAAACCTCATGAGCCTGGCCTTTACTGTCCACATTCCTGTGAGCACTGTGGTCTTCTGAGCTTTCACAAGAACCTCCCATCAATCTCTGATTAAAGCATTCTAAGGCTGCCCTAGTTAGCATCTCCAAACCTTTCCAAACTCTTCCCACAAAACACTTCCAAACACTTCTGAAACACACAAGTATAGTCACTGCAACAACTTGCTACTTAATGGTATCAATTTTCTGTATCAACCACTTTTCTATTGCTTGGACAAAATACCTGCCACCTGCAACTTAAAGGAGAAGATGTTTACTTTGACTCACAGTTTTAGAGTGTTCCACTCCTTTGCGGTTACTTTGCTCCAAGGCAGAAAATGCACGAGGGAAGAGCATGTTGGAGGAAAGCTGTTGAACTTATTGCAGTCAGGAAGCAGTGAGAGAAGAGAAACTCCGGGGTCAAGAGCACACCATTTCAGGTCATGCACTCAGTGACTCACCTCTTCTGACATAGGCTCACCTCCTTACAGCAGTTCAACTATGAACTCATCAATGTATTAAACCATGGGTGAAAACAGCACCCCCATGACCCATCCCCTTCCAAAAGTCCCATGTGAGACTTCGGGGGACATTTTAAACCTAGACTAGGCCAATGAAGTGGGTGCCCAAGGTTCTCATGGCTCAGCCAGAACGGAAAATTCATTAAAGTGCCCCCAAGAAAAGAGATCCTGTACCCACTGATTCAGTAACCTGGAAGTGGTAACCTCTTACTGTGAAGAGGCCATTGCTTTTTGGAAACCTGAAATTCGTGCACTTTAAATTGAAGTTCTACAACCAGGTGACCCAGGACAACATTCCCTCGGCTCTGCACAGTTGCTAGTGTTCTTCCCCACCGGTGACCACAGCATACCAAGATCTTCAGGAAGTCTGTTTTCCTCTCTGGAAGTAGTAATGTATAAGAGAGCAGCCTGGGGGATTAGGGAACTGAAGACCTCAGTCGTGCAGAGTACAATAAGGCACTGGACCACCCCTCCAGATTCCATGCATGAGGAAGTTCTTGATGGAGCACTGGGGTCCTCATTTGGAAGTGGAGCTGGGGTCACTGACCTGGCTGTGGCTAGGAAGCCTCAGAATGACACTTGGGACAAATGGAAGAAAAGAATGTGACAAGGGGGGCTGATGTGTCTTATTGACCCCTGGAACTTCTAGGTCTGGCTCCTCCGCTCCCTGGCCCCTGGGCCCACACTGCTTTGAGGTCACTCACACCTACGTGAAGGCTCTGATTGTTTCATACTGGTGTCACACTGCAGGCACAGGCCACTGTGGGGCAGCAGTTACCACTGGGCTCAGTGGAGCAAGTGGAGCCAAGGAAGGGCTTCCCAGAGCCGCGCTGTATGTGCCCTGCCTCCTGTCCAACTGGACTTACCATTAAAAGGGGCAAGAACCGGAGAGATTCTTAACAAATGTCAGACAAGCTCAGCTCTCCTAGGACAGACCCCAAGGTCTCCATTAGTCTATAGGCTTCCCTAATAGAAGCAAATTCTGTGAGGGCTCTGAGAAGTACCCTGCTGATGCCAGAGTTCAACTGCCCAGTGCACAGACAGAAGCCTCCATGTCCCTGGAGCAAACACTCAGAAGAGGGAGCTCAGTGGTTGGAGCACAGCTTCTCCCTGACTGCAGCTGGTCTGGGGTGGCACTGAGTTGCCTCTCACTATCCCTCTTAGCCCAAGACTCTGAAGGCTCCCTTCCTGTTTACTCATGGGGAGCAGGCAGCCAGTGCGACCCACACCCATACCCTCGCTCCCCACATCTGTTCAGGAAAGGGTTTGTGGAAATCCTCTGCCTCCTGGAATCACTCAGGTCTCCCCAGAAGAAGGCTTGGATCTGAATCTGCCATGCCTCAAGAGCCCTGGGATCCAACTCAAAGATAGAAATGACACTGCCCAGTCTCACCAAGCTCTCCCCACCGTTTCCTCTGGGGTCAGCCTGAGAGAGTACCCATTCACGTATCAGGGGAAAGGACCTAGACCATTGCTTCTTACATCCAGACCAGGGTTTGGAACCTCCGGCCACCTTTCCTTTTCATTACAAGAGGTTCAAACCCCACCTTGACACTGTGCCTGTTCACACTCTGGCCTTGTGCCTCTTCCTCCCTTCTGAACGCTGGCCGTCTCCAACCAATGCTTCTCTGATCGTCCCAGGGAGTGAGCTGCCTGACCCACTTCACACAGAAGCCAAGTTTCCACTTAGGCTAATGGAGGGCAGGCATGAGAGCACACAAAGCCAGCAAAGTCCCCAGGGTCTTCACAGGGGGGGGAAAGGAGGAAAGACAGGATACAGCAGCCAGGATGTTGGAAGGGAAAGATAGCAACTCAGCTTGCAGGGACCTAGCCCTGGGTACACCTCAGGCATCTCGGGGAAGAGTATGAAGAGGGGCTAGGGGCTGTGCTTGGAGTTTGAAGGCTTGGCACCAATGGGGAGGTGCAAGGACTTCATTGTTGGTGGAAATGGGGAGCTGGGTGGGGGGACATGTCGGAGCCTGGGCTGGTGCAGTCCCTCGGGGAGGGAAGGAGTACAAGAAACTCTTGTTGTCATCCTCCTGACGCGCACTTCCCATTCTGATAACATTCTCCCGGGATAAGGTTTCCGCAGAGGGAGTCAAAGACCCCCTAGGGGGCCCATTACACCCCTCACAGTCCATTCACTTCCATCCAAAGGAAACAAAAACAATGCCCTCAGCCCTGCCGTGAAATGAGGGAGAATGGTGCAGGCCAGTGGGGGTGGGGCCCCCCTCAGGGCCTCCAGTGTGGGGATAAAGAGCAGGGGAGACCTGGAGCACAGAGCTGAGGTGGGGACCATGCAGCCGCTCCTGCTCACTGCGGGGCTGGGACTGCTCTCCCTGATGCAAGCTCAGAGCCCCCCTCTGACTCCTGCCCTTGTTAATGAGGTGACAGCCTTGGGGAGGGGTGGGGAGGGGCTTGGGTTCTGAGGCCAGGTCGGGCACGGAGTGTGTGTGTGTGTGTGTGTGTGTGTGTGTGTGTGTGTGT
>NW_022900948.1:46801135-46812540 GCF_012274545.1 Fukomys damarensis
GTGTGTGTGTGTGTGTGTATGTGTGTGTGAGAGCGCCTCGGGACCACAGACAGGAGCTAAAGGGGGTGTCAGCGGGGTGCCCCTAGGGAGTTCTGGACCGTTCCTGACAAGCTTCCAGCCTCTGTCGCTCTGAGAAATTTCTGCCTGTTAGATGCGGTGCTAATTCGAATTTTAATGAAACACTCGCGCGCATTACCAGCTACAATAAAAGCGTGTATTATCTGAGATTTTTTTTTAACTTTAGAAATCATGCTGTGTTTTGTGACGAGAATCAAGGCAATGGAGATGATCAGACATCAACCTAGGCTCTGTCACCGTTGGAAAAAGGTGGCAGCTGGTGCCTCATCTCTGATATTCTTGTCTTAGAAGCTGAACCCACCTAATGCTAAGTGGGTCAAGCTCTATGTCCAGGGAGCCCAGGTTTCTCCAGCAACGAGTCCTACTCCTGGGCCCATCCATCCTGATGCTAGGGCCTCCCATGGTAACCCCAAGCCCTCTCCTGCCTTCTCCAGGCATGGCCAGCCTCTGGCCATGCTCTCAGTCACATGGGACCTCAGTTTCTCCCTCTGCCCTTTCCATTCCAAACCTGTGGTCTGGATCCTCTGTGCCTCTCTCACCAAGGGGCTGTGCCCACATATTCCAGGACTCACAGTCCAGGCTCCTGTGACTGTCAGATGCCTACGGGTACAAGGTCATCCCTAACTGCTTTTTAATTGCAGGAGAACATTGATGAGTCCAATCATTAGAGGACCCAGGCAGCTGAAAGAGAAAGAAGCAGGAACTGGGCCCCATGGGCTGACCACAGTCCAGCGGCAATCATTAGTTAGGCTCTATCCTGCACCAGATCTGTCTGCTGTCACTGTCCTGTTCTCCTGTCTCGTCCACCTAAACACCAAGGTTGCACCTTCCCTGGTCTTTTGGTGACTTCCTCTGTCCTCCACGGTGGCTGGTGTGGGGTCCCTGACTAAAGCCCACCCATGAGATTTGTTCCTCAGAAGGGCCTCTGCCCGCTGCCATCTGGGCCCACTGCTGTGATGGAGAAGGGCCACACTGTGACCAGGACCCTCCTCCTCCTCAGATGTCTCAGCCCCGCCCCCCAGCCTGCTGTGGGGCCCTAAGCCAAGCCCTCCTCTGCCTCCACTTCAGTTTCAGTTTGGGTCCCCTTTGCCTGGTTCCCTCTCCCGCTGCAGCCCTGCTCAAGGAGAGCTCTTCCCCCTCCAGCTTTTAGGACATTGGTTTATAATAGCCTGGGCAGGAGACATGCCTTTTCCTGCAAAGAAGAAGGCCAGCCCACTGCCACCCTTCATGTTCGCCAGAAACAATTTGAATAAGCTGGAATTCAGGATGAACATCAGGTGAGTACCCTGCATGTAGGGTCCCCTCTCTGCCACTGGCTTTCGTGCTCCCAGCCCCAACTCTGTCTCCCGTGTGGTCCGGGAACTCAGCTTGTTACCCTGCCTGGACCTTGCCGTCCTGTCCCTCATCTCAGCAGTGTTCCAGCAAGTGTCCAGTAAGCACTGCCACTGCCGTGCTGCTCACAGTGATGCAGCGCTGAGCACGGGTGGTTGAGGTGCCCATTGCATGTTCTGTGACCCGCACTTGCCAGCCCAGGGCTGCTTGCTCCTGGAGAATCCCCGTGCAGGCACTGTGCTTGTTTCTATGCAGAGACAGAGCCTTAGGATCCTTCAGGATTTTGCTGTGAATTCCAGGGTCTGTAAGAAGCCCAGTCTGGAGCAAGCAGATCCAGGACTCTGTCATCTGTGAGGTGCATTAGGAGAATCGTCTGGAGGTCCAGGGCAGGCAGGACCTGGCTTCCTCGTCAGGGACGGGGCACAAGCCTGTTTTGAATTCAGTGTGGGATGGCCGCTGGCTCTGCAGCTGCCTGGCTTCTCCTCTGCTGGGGCCACCTGGAGATGCAGGGGTTGGGTGAGGGAATGCATGATACGCCACATCCTTGGGGCTATGGTCCACTGTTATAAAGAAGTACTGACCAGGAGTTCCTGGCCTCGTCCACTGGACCAACATAGGAGCATTCACAAAGCTCCAGGGAAACCAGCCTGGGTCCAGGAGGTCACACTTGAGCCTGTGTGCCTGTAGGGCGTCAGGTCCTGTATAGTCCCGGCTGCCCAAAGGGCCTTTACACGCCTGTAGAAGGAACTCTCTGGTGCCATTTCAGGCATCCCTGAGCAGCCCAGGTTGGTTCCATGGCACTTGATGTTGGGTTCCCCATGAATTGGTCACAGCAGAAGATCCTTGGCTGGCCCCAGTGACAAACATCAGGAAGAAGTTGGGGGCTGACCTTACAGCTGGGGTCTCCATGGGTGCAACCAGGGAAGGCACAGGCAGGCATCTGGGCCAAGAACCACACTTGGATTCTGTGTTCCAGGAAGCCCATTGGATGCATTCAATTCAAGCTGCCCCTGGATGAAGTCCGAGGAAAACCTGGACACTACCATGCCTGTAAGTGGCCAGTTACATGTTCTTTCTCCATGGGATCCTGCAGAGAGTGACCTGATGGCCACAAGCTCGTGTCATCCACAGGGTCAGGTCATTTGGTGACCATTAGTTTCCTGCCACAGGGGAAGGATTATGCCATTGCCTACTACAAGGGCAATGGGTTCCAGACAGCATTCCAGATGTCAATGCTGATGGGTACGTTGATCACTTTCTGTGTTTGGAGAGGTGGCTGTGGACTCCTGGGGCACATGGCATGTACCATATGCTGCATTCTTGCCCAGATCCCTCTGCTCCCCCTCAGACAGCCTTTCCTGGGACTCTGGGCTTTTGGTGGGAACAGGATTTGTAAGAGCTCCGCCTCTCATCATTGTCTCTCAGGTTGGCAGTGCTGCTGTGTGCTCACACTGCACCCAGCTCAGCCCTCCCTTGCCTCTTCAGTCAGCTCTTGGTGGCATCATTCTCTGCCTAGGGGACTTGCTGTGGCCTCTTGGCTCTGGGGACATTGGGCAAAGTTTGGAAAAGGGTGCTATTGTCATGTGGGCATGGGTGGGGTCTCTGCCTCTAGCAGATGGAGGCCTGAGTGTCACTCAACCCTGAAGGACACATCCCCCTGGGAGATCACCCAGCACCACCACTCACCAATGAGAACCACATCTCTGTCCTCAGACTCGAAGCTCTCACAGCTCGTTCTTAACACTCTTAATACAGGGTTCTTAATACCTGTGCTTCCAGGATCTTCCCAGGCACGGAGCTCCCTCGGCTGCCTCTTTCACTCTGGCCCAGCGCTCTCTGCTATTTCTCCCCTGCCTCTGCATGCTGCCCCCATCTGGCCAGCCCTGATTGCAACGCCCAGGGAAGCTCTGGGCCCACAGATCCCCAGCAACTTCCTGTTCCAGGGCTTGAGGTGGAATGGGGAGGCATGAAGAGGAGCACCCACTACCTGCCCAAGGGCCCCAATTTCATATCATGATCATGGACCTCAGGCACCTTAGGTGCTGCTCAGTCGCCCTCAGCTATCCCCAAGTCACTTCCTACATCCTCCTTGTCTTAGTCACTTTAAAATCTCCTGGACACAACTGACACCCACAAGTTAAGGGAAGAAAGGTTTATGTTGGCCCACTGTGGGTAGGGGTTTTAGGTCACAGTGGGCTGGCTCCAGGGCACGGCAGAGGAGGGCGGCCCATGGCTTGGCAGACAGGAAGCAGAGAGAGTCAAAGGGAGGAGGAAGGGGCGGCACAGACCCTTCCAGGCCTCCTCTGAGCAGACTTCACCTCCCAATGGCGCAGTTAGCTGCAAACTCATCATGGACTAACCCACCAATGAGTAGCATGCCCCCACGATGCAGTCACCTCCCCAGATCCCCACTATGAGTGCATTTAGGGGAATCTAGACATAAACCATGACATTCCCCCTAGGCCAAGTTTCCTGTGTTCCACCTCCCCTTTAGGCCGCTCTAATTCCAGTATAGGAAAAACCTCCCTTGCAAAGAAAGCTCACGTGGGGTGTGGCCTGCGATGTGCACAGTGCCTTCAGTAGGATGTGTGAGCAGAGGGCAAATTGCCATCGAGGCTTAGCCGGCCTAAGGGACAGACTTTCAGACCAGGTCCCTGCAGAGAGAGGCCAAGGAGACTACAAGGGGCCCTGCTGGAACTGCGGGCTCACAGTAGGACATTTTCCCTCCAGAACAAGCTTCTTTGTGGAGCAAGGGACAGGTTGGACAATGGGCTCCTGCTCCGGAGAGGCTGTGGGCTGACCACTGACCTCTCCTCTCCATCCTCTACTTCCTGCCCAGACATTAGACTTTCCCAGAGGATCTGGAGAATGGAGAGGCTAGGTTCCCCAAGCCCAGGATGTGCACATTCAGGAAACTCCACATCTTCTGTTTTCCTGGGTGTGGAAAGGTAGGGCCTCTTCCCTATGGACACTTCAGAGCCACCCGTGGAGCTGTCGGCTTCCCAGGAGGCCCAACCACTCGGGAGGCTGGTGTCCCAAACAAAGGGTAACATGATTCCTGTCTGAAGGGCTCCCACTTGGTGGACCTCCTTCTCAGGAGGTTTAGGCTTGGGGCAAAGCATGTGGCTCGTCTCCAGGTGCCCTGGGACAGCAGGCTTGGATCCTCCCAGTGCCAAGAGGCCCCTGGGGAGCTGCCAGATACAGGCTCGGAGGGATGGCCCTCCTAATTCTCTCCTCACCCTCACACTGACTGGGGGACCCTGTCTTCGGACACCCACCTTCAGGCCGCACCCTGGATAAAAGCCCGGAGGCTAAGCAGGTCTTCGAGGATCTTATGGACCAGAAAAAGTTGAATGGAACAGTCATCTACCCATCCACTGCTGGTAAGGAGAAATGATTTTTGACTATCCTTCCTTTTTGTTCATTTCCGTTCATCTGGCTACATATCCTTGATATTTCTTTCTTCCTGGGAAGTGGTGACCTCACAAACAGGACTTGTCTCTGTCTGGACCCACAGAGACCTGTGTGTTGGCAAAAGAGACATAGCGCATGGACAGAGACTGCAGAAACTGCCCGGAATCAGGAGCTGGGATCGGCTGCAGGCAAAACTCCCCAGAGCTGGAGGGACTTCACTGAAACTTCTGTTTCTGCTCTCAATAAAGGTGGCTAGTGTCCCCTGGCCATAAGTGTCACATGGGGTCTAATGTGACAGCTTGTCTTAATCAGGTGGAGGAAGACACTCAGGTACGACCATGGTGATCAGGAAGGGAGGAGCTTTTATCAGAATGTGCTCGGTTCTCTGCACACTGGTGGCATTTCACAAGGCATAGTGTCAGCAGGGAAGAGAAGACCTTGGGAGGGTGTGACAGGAGGAAGGGGAACAGAGAGGCAGCTGGAGGATCAGTTAGTGTGGGTGCTTCCAGAGCCCTGGTCTGGAGCTGGATCTTGGTCCAAAGTGGGAGCCCATGGAGGAGGGCGGGTGGGGGCTCTTTGCATATGAAAGATCAGGCTTCCAGCTGAGGCCCTTACTGTGTCTAGGAGGTAGGTAACCTGGGTGGGCCCAGCCCTCCTGGAGTAGAGAGGCTCACCTGTCAGAACAAATGCAGAGAATAGAAAAACAGACTCAGAGCAAAGAGAACTTGATCCACCTCTCCGCAGCAGAAGTTCCAGTACCTGATGTTCAGTTCTTACACACATCTTTCCTCTGGCCACAGTTATTTCCATGCAACATACACTCGGCCCTCCCAGGACGACGCCCTTAAACCTCATGGAACCAGGAGGCTCTGACTGACTCCCGGCAGGGTGGGGTCGGCCTGTGGACCAGGTTTCTGAGCGGTGGGGACACCTGGCCAGAGACTTGTGCCGTGGAAAGGCAGCTTCTGTGCCTTCCCCCAGGCCCTTGCAGAGTGAGTGGGAAACCCCAGCTAGGCAGCCACAGTGAATGTGCTCACTCTAGGAAGGAAAGATGCATAGAAGGATTCCAGGGGACCAGGCACCCCCCCACCCAAGATGAGCAGGTGGGAGACGGGGAGATGGGGTCCTACTCATGAGGGAAAGGGACACAGATCCAAGTTTTTCACTGCGGTGTTCCTTCCAGGTGTCCCTCACATGGGGCAGGGGCAGGGGTCCCTGAACTAGCCTGACCTGCCCTCCACTCTCTGGTGGTGGTGGGGGATGGGAACTTTTTCCTACGTAGGGTGTTGTCAGCATAACAGAAGACTCAGGACCGGTGCCCCATTGACTGAACACAGAACATCAGGGTGAGCCAGTATGTAACCAGGAAGCCGTTCAAAGACGACCCAGCGGGAAGAGCCTGGAAGGGGTTCAGCACCCTTCCTGGGTTCACCCCGGGCTGGACACAGGGATGGGCATGCTGGGAAGGAATGGGATTTTCTAGGGAAGCAAGCACAGAGGACAGGCTTCCTAGGTGTGGAGGCCCACAGGAGTCTTCTGGTTCAGACAGCTTTCCTGGCTTCCTGTGTCTTGTGTAGGTTGTGTTGTGACGATATAATCCAACACAGTGATCCTTGGACTGCTGCATATGAGGCAGAACTCCTGGCTACTTGCAGTCTCAACAGGGAGAGCAGGCTGCCAAGAAAGGCCACATGGAGTTGCTTGTACCTGGGGATGGGGTGGTAGGAACTTAGGAGGCGGTGGATAGATAGCATATAAAGTGTGGGTTAGTTGAGCTTCTTGGGCTCCCTGTCAGTTGGCTAATTTGCATAATTTTAGGGCAGGGAGACTCAAGAGCACTTTTCAATGGATAGGTGGTGCCTGTTCTGAGACTGGGGCTCAGGAGTCTGGCCTCAGGCCATGAGCACAGGTCAGGCTGAGGTTGGGCTAATGGGTTGCTCAGGAGAGGGAATGAATGGCTCCCAGCCAGGTCCTCAAGACTCCGTCATGTAAGAGCTGTTCTGTTCTGTTAGGGCTCTGCCCCTGTATATGAAGAATGGAATTTGATCCTTAAAAAGTTTCTTTTCCTTGCAATAGGTGGTCCCAATGCTCAGAGCCATATCCTATCAGCTGGGCTCTGAGGGCAGCCGCAGATGGACAGTGACCATGTGCATAGTAACAAGTGCATTGCTCTTCCGGACATCACAAAGACCCCTCTAAAGAGCCCATAAAGGCACTGGGTCTTGGAAAGTGTCCTCACCGCCGTGCTGCCTCCAAGAGGAAGGCAGCACGGGCAGGGACAGAGCCCAGGCCGTGGCAACAGCTTAGGTGACTGTGTGACCTTTCTGGGACACCAGCATATGGGTGAGGGAAGAGGGCAGTGCAAGCTGGGGCTCACGCCCAAAGCGAGCACCCGTGGAAATGCTGAGATCTCTCAGAGATCAGAACTCCGACTATGGGGGAGCTGGAAAAAGACACTTGGAAGGTGCTGCCTTTGGGCTTCAGTATCTGGAGTAGAGGGGTAATTCGGAAAAAGGAGGTATCCCTCCGAAAACAAGGTGCAGGGAGAGAAGCAAATACACAGCTGGTGTGAGAAATGAAGGAGCAGAAGATGACTCATCCAGCTCCAACACCACCATGCGTTCAAAGTCTCAGTTCAAGTACTGGACCTACATTAAGAGTGACTGCTCCAGGGGTCCCTCTGACATCCTCAACTTCGTAGTCTACTTGGAACTAACGTGATGCTATTTTCCTTTGTGGCCAAACACCTTGCGGCTGGGGGAGCCCCTTCATGCTTCACCCTGCTTTCTGGTATCATTGACATATATCCTATTTACATTTATTATACATGTCACATGTATAATGTTATAATGTTTACTTTAAGCAGATCTTTTATTTTGGAGTAATTGTTATTGCTTCTATCTAGACATCCTTACTTCTCAGTTATAGAGTAATAACTCCCTATTTGAAATATAAACAAACCCAGAAAATATTTATCCCATCTTCCATACCCCCTATTTATATACATACTGTCACCCAAGTAATCTTACTTCATGCAACACACACACGCACACAGTATTCTAACAAATACAAACTCAAACATGTACTTCTCCTGAAGTATCAAATATCTACACAATTAACCAGCACATCACAAATATGCAAATAGTATGGTTTGTGTCTGGATGTTGCCCCAAAGCCTCATGTGGTCATAGATCATAGAGGTGGCTGGATCTAGAGTGTGTGATGCTGAGATTAAGTGTGTGATTACTAAATTGGTCCACTGATTGGTTTGGCATAATTCTGAGTGTGGATAATAGGAAAGCCCATCCTGTGTGTAAGTGCTACCCTCCCTCAGGGTGTGTAGACTGGAAAGAATGTAAGGGACAGAAAGAGGGCTGCTGTTGCTGTTTGCTGCCTCAATACTTCACTGCTTGCTGACTTCTGCCTTCTCCCTTCTGCCTGCCATGAACTACTTCTTCTCTGCCATACTGCCCTACCTTGGAGCCAGCCAACAATAAACCAAAACCTCTACAAACTGTGGGCTGAAATAAACCTTTCCTCCTTTTACTTTGGGTCTCAGGTATTTTGTCTCAGCCGTGAGAAATGTAACTAAGGAAGCAAATATCTCTAAAAACTTTCATACTTATACTACCTGCATAGACAAAAATCACTGTCTTAGTTACTTCCTTATTGCTGGGACAAAATACCCAAAACACACAAGTTAAAGGAGGAGAGATTTATGCTGGCTTCACTTTGTAGAGTTTTCAGTCTATAGCCTGCTGGCTCCCAGGCAGGTGGAATAGCAGACAGATATGGCAGAGGCGAAACTGTCCACGGCATGGCAGCAGCCGTCAAGGGAGGAAGGATACCTGTGTGCAACCTCCCAGGCCACGCCCACAGTGACCCACATCTTTCTACCTGGCTTCCTCTCACCACACTGCTCTGAGATATAAACCCTTTAGTGGACTAATCCAGTATCGAATGCCCATGATCCAGCGTCACATACCCATGATTCAGTTACTCCTAAAAGCCCCACCTGTGAGTGCTTGAGGTTAGGGCGTACCTCTAGATACCAGTCACACACCAAAATACAAATAACTCTTCCATCTTCTAAAATGCAGAATCATACCAATTCCACACTACAACTGCACACATCATCTTACCAGTCCAAGAAAATTAGTCATACACCCACAAATCCTGAGGATCACAGAAAGAAATATATTGTCACATAGCCTGTCCCAAATACACAAATACTTCTCTTACATTTCCCAATTATGTAAAACTGTAGTATCCTGAGCCTTCAGAAAAGATAGAACATTTCTTCAAAACACACACATTTGGCCAGGTGTGGTGGCACATTTTTATAACTTTGGAGACCGAGGCAGGAAGATTGCCGTGCGTTGGAGGCCAGCCTATGCTACATAGTTCCAGGCCAGCCTGAACTGCATAGCGAGACCTTGTCACAAACAACAAAGCAAAACAGAAAACCCAACCAAACAAAACGTGCACATCAAAACAAATATAAGCAAAAGTTTCTAACATTGCCCATTCTCCCACGTACATATTTCTTCTAAACTCATGACAAACACACACACAAATACCAGCATTCATGCAAGAGAACCTACATGTGAAATATTCCAAAACCCAAATTGCAAACACCTAACATCAATTACCTGGGTAGATATGCATAATAGAACACCCTCCAACCAACCCTACACAGTTGCACAAAAATAGTCAGGACATTCCCTCTATCCCAAATGTCCACCCAGATGCCAACGCCCACCCATACCACATTCTTACCAGCCAATTTCAACAAATCCTAAACAATGAATTCATGTGAACTCATTCCCAGTCCACCACAAAATACTCTTAAACAAACCACTTTTGCCCTGGGATTCCTACAGACCCAAGAGTCCATGAAGTGCAATATCAGATTTTTAGAAATCACCACCCACCATTTTCATGACCCCAGAAATAAAAACCAAAGCTTCCTCTCACCCTTGAGCACAGACTTCTCAACAGAACACACATGCGTGCATGCAATGTAATACAGCTTCTTGAGGTAATACATGCATAGCATGAAATTTAGCAATAAAACACAATGTCTTTACTGCAAATTCCTTTGAGTCAGCTGATCCCTACCCAGTTGTAGTGTTGATTTTTGCCAGTTTTCTGCAATCACAGTAACCTGTGCTTATTGTATGATAACACGGCCCCAGTCGAAAGCATATTATTCACTTTGGAAGCTGCTGACGTCGCTGACAGATGGTGTAGTTGCAAGTGAACGGTGGTCAATATTTCTGCTACCATAACAAATGGCATAAGTGAAAACAAGGAAGCTGTCACTCAGGTTCAATCATTTTTCAGTGACACAAGCTCCTATTCTGGGAAGCAGGAGGATGCTTTATGAACACAAGCAGACTCTGACTGAGAATTCTGCATCACAGATGGTGTAAGGGACACAGACAAGACAGGCTGTGAAGCTCATGTCATGTTATCAGGTGTCACCCTCCCTCCTAGCTCCATAATCCACAGGAGTGGTACAGAGTACAGAGAGAGCCACGTCGGGCACAGCACCAGCCCATTGCCTGATAGAAAAGCTCAACATAGAGCTGTTTCGTCTCAGGAGGAGAATGGATCACAGGCAGGTGTGCAGGCCCCACACGACACACAGATGCCAGCAGCCCAGTGGCAGGCACAGGAAAAGTGCAGAACACACTCTGCATCCAATCGCACTTGACTTTGGTAGTGGATTCTTCAATCCCCATGGCCATGTCCACTGCACTGGCACCGGTGGATTGTCCTTGGTGGGTTCACATGGATGCCATGAAGTGTTGGAGTGTAAGAGCTTGCCGGGGAGCTCCTGCAGCCCAAGGTGTGCTCAGGCCCACAGGAAAGGCCCTGGGCCTAGAGGGAACACTGCAGAAGATCAAAGAAATAGAGCTGCGGCTGCACTAAGACTTCTCAGCAGAGAGACACCCTCTCATGGAAACTTTGTTGCCAGCCCTCCTTTAAAGATGCATCTCTGAAATGACCATTCTTGATTTTCAAAATGTCACACCAGAGCTGGGAGCAGTAGCATACACGCATAAGTCCAGTATGCTAGGAAACTGAGGCAGGAGGCTTGCAAGCTCAAGTTCTCACAGAAACGAAAATCCTTGCTTTATCACACAAGCGAAGGTAACCCGGTAATGATTAATCATTAAATCCTAAACCTGATGAAGATCAACAGCACAAAATGTGACTGAAGAAGACAAAAATTAAGCACACTACTGGCTCCTATCCGAGAACAAAAAGCATGATATTAAGTGACATAGGTCAGGCATACAAGCTCAAATACCCCAGGGTTTCTCTTATATGAAAAACACAATAACAGGAAATAGGGAGAAGTTCCAATACTTCCCCAAATTATATATATTTTTGTTTCAAAAATATTTTAACATATATGCTAATTTGTTTCATTTGTACCAGTAGTTTATCTTAGATTGTTTAGAAGTAAGCGTTGTGTTATTATCTGATAGCTAAATCTTGGAAACAGCCCAATTGCCCATCAACTAGTGATTGGATAAAGAAGATTGTGTGTGTGTGTGTGTGTGTGTGTG
>NW_022900948.1:46812833-46841021 GCF_012274545.1 Fukomys damarensis
AATTGCCCATACTAGTGATTGGATAAAGAAAATTGTGTGTGTGTGTGTGTGTGTGTGTGTGCGTGTGTTTAATAAAATGGGGTACTACTATATACTACTACATAGTACTACTATAAAGAAAGACAAACTAGAGGCATTTATAGCTAAATGGATGCAACTTAAGGTCATACTTTTAAGTGAAATAAACAGAACACATATGTGTAAATATCAATTGTTTCCCTTGTATAAGAAACTAAACGTGTAAGTTGAGCACCAAAATGTATTATAGCTACTGTGAAGTAGGAAGGAAATGTTCAAAGGGGAAAGGGGAAATGGCACGAGGGAGGGAAAGAAAAAATGTAAAAAGAAGGAAAAGTGGGAACAAAGTTCATGTAAATAGGGAGGGGTGGAGGGGTTGAAGGGAGGGCAGGGGCGTGGGGAAAAATAAAAACCAAGATATATCATGGACAGGTGCACATTCCCAATGACATGTGATCATACTGTCATACCTAAAATGTACCAATAAACTTAATGAATAGGAAAATAATCTTTTTGTTTTCTGTCTTATATTCTGAGTAGCTACTGAGGACAATGACACACAGTGTATTAACTATTGTTATTCTTATTTTGTTATAAAATTTTGTTTGATCTATTTCATAAAATAAAAAAATGATTACAAAGAACTGGTATCTTCAAGGAAACTGAAGGTAATATTTCCCACTAAAAACCCTCCCATAGTAAATTCTCCAATTTGATTACAACATGACAAAGTGATCACAGGCTTTTCCAGAATCTTTACGTTGGTCAGATTTTTATCTAACACAAATTCTATGATGTTGTTTAAGATTTAAATATTGGCTAAAGGCTTTGCCACATTCTTTCTGTTGGTATGGGGTCTGTCCAGTATGGATTCTCTGGTATTGAACAAGGTTCGAGCAGTATTTAAAGGTTTTGCTGCATTTTTTATATTTTTAGGCATAAATTCTCTGATATTTTGTAAGGGTTTGACTTTGGTCAAAGGTTTTACTTCATTCTTTACACTTGTTGGGCGACTCTTCAGTATGAATTCTCTGGTGTTGAATTTTTGTCACCTTCTTCATATTTGTATTGTTTCTCTCCAGTGTGAATTATTTTGCGTGCGTAGGGGTTGAACAGTATTAAAGGCTTTGCCACAATCTGTAGATTTGTAGGATTTCTTTCCAGTATGAAGTCTCTGATTTTGCGTAAAGGTAGAGTCATCAACCAAGACACTTGCCCCATCCTTTACACTTACAAAGCCTGTGTTTAATATAGATAGTCTCATAGATAGTAATATTTGAGCACCAACCCAAGATTTCTTGTATTTATCACATTGGCCATGTTCTCCGGAGAACGACTACACTGTTACTTACTAAGATTTCAGAAATGGAAAAAGTTTTCATGAGTGTAATTACATTGATAATTTTTCTACCCAATTCAAAGATGCTGGTAATCATGTAGGGTATTAGTCTCATTAAAAGCCTTTTCATTTTCATTACATATATCAGGAGTTTTCCATATGTCTATATCTGGCTTTGATAACTTCCTATGTCTATAAAAATTGTGTATTTCTGGCACAGGAAAGACATATTTGGTGATCGCAGAACTTTTGACAAAGGAAATCACACATTGGTCACATTTAAAAATGTGTCCATTGTTTTTCAATTCTTGCCCACAAAAATGTTTGAATGAAAATTTTATCCAATGCTACAGTTGAAAATTGTTCAAGTAATTAACTAAATCACGGACTAGATCAAATTTCCGTTGAGAGAAAAGTTGTTTAATAATTTGATGTGAATGCTTATTTAGAGAAACATATGCTCATTACAAGTGTCACAAATTCAGGTATTTTCTGAGATGCATGAGTTTCGGGTCCCTTTCCGTTGTGCTCAGTTGTCACACATTGGTTCTGGGCATTATAAAATGTCTCCTCACCTTCACACTCGCTGACAGTTTCCCAGTCTTTCCTTAAGTGTCAATCTCCAAAACCACAATTCCCATGGTTTTTTTAGCACTGTTTTCCATGAATGTTAGAGTCCGCTCTGCTGAAAAGCCTTGGGTGTGATGAGAAGGGCACAGCGGGATGGGTGGCGTTGTCTCTCCGCTCTTCACGCTGCGTTTTCCCTCGAACACAAAACTGATCTAACAAGTAGCCTAAACAGAGAATTTTCTAAAGATTAAGTGATAAATTTAAAATTCTGTCTATTATAAAAGTGAGGTCCTGGGGATGGTGGCATCAGCGTTGCTGGGCTGATGTGTAAATGCTCACTCCTGATGCCTGCCAGGAAAGGACTGAGGAAGGTCACCATGGGGCCGCACTGTTCCAAGTTCTCCGGGCCTCAGGACGGCAAGGCTGCCTTCTCAGATGGGGAAGCACACGCCTGTGTCTGCCACGTCTCACCCCAGGTGCCCACTCTTCCTTGTGACATTGGCAGGGGTCCCCCAGCCGGGAGCCCGTCTGCAGGCTGAAGACGCATCTTCCCATGGAGAGTGATTTGTTTTAAACATAAAATTCCCAGAGACAAAAAGCATTTCTCCTCTGTGTGATTCACATTACGAAGATGGAGCTTGCTTCGGCTCTGAGGAACACATTCTATTACAGAATATCTGAGCCGGGAAACAGACAGCACCCAGAGGTGTGGAGGTAGTAAACAGCATTGTTTGCATCGGTGGACCTGACCCGGGATCTTTTCCCGTAGAAGGCAGGCCCAGAGTATCAATGCGCTGGAAGTTTTGGGGGCTGCAAGCAAGAGGTCCAGAAGCCGCAGCGTAGCCGCAGCAGAGTTATCTGACAGTCTCTGGTTGGGTTAGTTACCTGATTTACATCTGTGAGGCTTAATTCCACTGGCTGTTCCCTGGGAATAGAGCCAGCAGAGTTTACACAAAGCAGAGCCGTAGAGGAGGGAGCAGAGCAAGGAGTTCTAGCAGGACTTTCTGAGTCCCTTACGCTCCTGTGGTGCCAGGTTACAGACGCAGTCATGGCTGTTCAGGTTCATGGAAGGAAGGGAGTCGTTACCTGGTTAACCCATAGTTACTTAATAACACAGTTAACTCATACTTATCCGATTTAGTTATTTTTGTCAGAAATATATCCTTCCACCTAGAAATTCCCTTTCCATTCCAGGGTACTCTCCTCAACCAAAGAAATTTATGCTTTAAAGTTGAGAAGAAATCCAGAGAGACTGCCATTGGAATTTAAACCCCACTGTGGCTTCCTCGATGGTTTCTCATAAGACAGATGCTTGCTCTCACTTTCTGGAATGCTGTGGTTCTCCTCCACTCAGTCATGCAGCGACCTTCTGCTTTCATCTGCCCAGGAAAGGAAACCACACAGGAGTTCCCAGACATGTCGGGGAGTGTGGCTCCCCTTCCTTGCCTGAGGGAAATTGGGTTAGCTGATCCTGGTCTCCTTGGCATTGCTCAGTCCTGGGAGCTCAGTTTCAGCAGGAAATGCCAAATGACACAACCCTTTTCTGAATCCCAACCAAGGGATAGTTTCACATCCTGGAAAGTCATGTAACAGGCTTTGGACATTAAAGCAAGGAAGCCGTAAGCACAGAAGCAGAGAAGTTCATTCCTATCTGTGTGGTTTGCTTTGCCAGAAGAGATAGCAAAGGGCTGTTCTGGTAACCTGGGAAAAGGCAGGGTGTGTGTCAGGATGTCTCTCTGAGCATGCTGAGGCTCATGGCCTTTGCCATCAGGCATGCCTTGGCTGGGTTATGTGGATATTTAAGGTGTAAGGGAAAATCTGCCCTTGACTTCCCAGTATCGTGTAATCCTGCACACACTGAGAGCAGATCACACACAGAGACGTTTGAGAGTTGAGCACCCTGAGCCAGCTGCCTTGTGTGTTGCCTAGGAGCTGGGGCAGCTTCCTAGTTATTGCCCCAAGGAAGAACGCCCAACTGTGGGCTGAGCCACACGCCATGGCCTCCGGTCCCCCCTTCCTTACCGGTTCCTGTCACATTCCACCCCTTCTACCGCTGCAGGTGGGACACTGTTACCAAGACCATGCCAGGAAGAAAACTAACACAAGCTGGGCTGGGGCGGGGGCTCTGCCATTGCCCACCAGCTGCGTGACAGTGAAGAGAGCACCTGTCCCCCAGGGCTCACTGTCCTCGCCTGCATCTGGAGAGGGCGGTGTCTGCAGCCGCTGCCTGTGCTAACACACTACGATATTACAGTGCTTGGGACCACTGTGTGGAGCCATGGCAGCCCTTGGGGAGCCTGTAGGCACCCCGATAACCCTGTAAATTTGGGGGAGCTGAGGGGATGTGTGGGTGGAACTGAACACCCAGGGCAGCTCCAGATGGCAGGGATAGGCAGTGGAATTTCCTCTTTTCTTCATTTTCCTCAGGCTTGAAGCCCTCACTGCTCTTCTGAGAAGACTGAAATCTAGTATTTCTCCAGTGCTTTGAGTCACAAGCATTTCTAGATTGAACGCCACCTTTAAAGAAATAATAACTCGAGATCGTCCATGGGAGCAGAATTTGATTTAACACCAAAGGGGTTAGGGGCACAATGGAGAGAATTCAAACTTAGAGCCAAGGGAGATGCAGCTCCAACGCCAACATTCCCCACGGCCGCCCGTGGGTATTAATCCCTTTGGTCTCATTTTCCTTTCCTGCCAAATCATATGTGTGGGAGGTTTAATACTCCTGTCCTCTCAGATGCACAGCAGTGGGCCGATGAACTCCCCCCAGCAATTGTGAACTTCCTGGTGACCGTGGCCTGGCCAGAGTCAGAAGAGGGAAGGACAACCTGCCATCCTGTCTTCACTCACCTTTTTAGCTGCAGGCAAAGCGCAAAAACCTTCAATGGAAAGTTCCGGGGATTTCTATGAGAGCGTAGAACCACCACCCTGGTGAAGTCACAGCATCCACCCTTCTGTCGAGGGTAAACATGGGTTCCAAGACCCTCAGTGGATATCTGAATTCTTGGTGATACCAAATGCTACACAGGCATTTATTCCTGTACCTGCACAACGGTGGTAAAGTTCAGTCTCTAAATTAGGCACAGTCACAGATGAACAATGAGAGCTGGTAATCATCTAGAACAGCAATCAGACTAGATGGTAATGAAATCACCGGCATCACATGTCTTGTGCCTTGGCATCCTACTGCGTGTATGGGCCCGAGTGGCTTTGATAGAGTTGAGGGAAATACAACTGAGTTTCATTTCTCAGAATTTCTAATTAATGACCAAAGTAGCATAGGGCAGGGCAGGGAACACAGACGGACACCGATTTTGAGCGTGCTCGGGGATCACTTTCTATCTTTTCTCTCCTCCTCCCTCCTCCGCCTTTGATGGCGTTCTTCCTTGACATTAGTATTTCATTCATAAGTTTAAGTTGGCAATTTTTTTCCTTATTTACACTTTTAGTTTTTCACACCAGAGAGGCGTTTTAGTATTTACACACGTGAGTCCTATTACTTTCACTTAAGAGTACTGGCCTCAACGTGCATACATTTATCGATAAATGTCTCTAGTTTCTTGTTCTTTATGGCTGAATAGTGCTCGATTTTATAAAAACAAGCAAACAAACAAACAAAAAACTCACATCTCCCTTATGCGCTCTCCAGTTGATGGGCAATTGGGCTGTTTCCAAGTTTTAGCTATTACAAACTGTGCCGCTACAAACATGGGTGAGCATATATATCACTGAGGTATGATTCTTTTAATTCGTTTGGGAAGATACGCAGCAGGGGAATAGCTGGGTCAAATGGAACCTTATGGCGAGCCATTATGGTGAGCCTTGACACAGGCCTAGCCATGATTGAACTTTGAGTCACCTCGCTGGCAGGGACGTGCTCTCGCCCATAGCCACGGGCGAGTTCAGCTGGTAGAGATGTAACCCATAATGGTTGTTATTGTTTCCCTCTGGAATGTGTGGGCGGTACTCTCGCTCCCTCGCTCCCGTGCAGCCCTCGCTCCCATACAGCTGGAGAGTATAAAAGGAAGAGGTTCTATAACAAACCAAGCAAGGAACTTGAGAAGAAAGGTGCTTCTCGTCTTTCTGTCCTCGTCCTTTCAGGTTTAGGACCTGCTGGCAGGATCCTGACGTCGCGGCTCGCGACAGAACCTCTAGTCCCAGTTCTTTGAGGTCTCTCCATATTGATTTCCACAGTGGTTGCACCAGTCTGCACTCCACCAGCAATGGAGAAGGGTTCCTTTCTCCCCACAACACCGCCAGCCTTTGTTGTTGGTTGATATCTTGATATCACATTCTTTGTGGGGTGAGGAGGAATCTCAGTGTTGTTTTCATCTGCATCTCTCAAATGGCCAGTGATGTTGACTATTTTTTCATATGTTTATTTGCTGCTTTTACTTAAATTGGCAATCTGACAAACATTATTAAGGTATTGTTATACATGAATTAAAATCATTTATTCATCTACTTTTTTACTTTAATTTTCTTTTTGACAAGTATGGAATGTTTTCATAAATCTTAAGTGGGTTCTATTTTTTTGAGCCCTTCACAGCTTTCACACTAGTGTGTCCTCTCAAATCTAACAAAACAATAAAACTCTAGTGCTGTCTTCCCAGGTACTTGCTCGAGCCTTTTCATTCACAGAGAACTAAGTGAGCCACTTCTGTCCTCAGGAGATGGTTACGCCCTGAAAAATAAGAGTCACGCCTGCAGGGTGACCGGGATGTCCAGATTTGGACCAAGCACCTTTGGAAGCATTAGAGCAACACGGAGCCTTAGTCAGGTGTGGTGGTGCACGCCTGTCCCCTCAGCCCTGGAGAGGCTCAGGCAGGAAGATCGCCAAGAATTCAAGGCCAGCCTGGGTCACACAGTGAGACCCCATCTCAAAGACCACTTAGAATAGAACAGCTGCCCGCTCACTGCCGTTCAGGGTCTGGAACTTGCTGATTATAGAGAATTCACCTGGGGAGCGCTTGCAGCATCTGCGTTCTGCCTCGTGGCTTGGGAAAGCGCGACACCCAGTTCTCAGCGGAGGGGGAAGCCTGCATTTTGGCAGAAGGAGAGGTGTGGAGCCCCTGCGAGGATCCCCTCAGAGGTCCCTGTCCGTTTCTGGGGCCGATTCTCTGCCCCGGACTCTGCCAAGTAGCCCAGTCCCTCCACATCGTACTAGTGCCCGGCCTTCTTTCTACTTGTTCCTTTCCCAGCTAAGTGCTCTAAGCGCACAACATTTCAGTAAAACGAAATTATGCGGTCCATTTGACATACCTAATCCTGGCACGGGGTAAGCACACCAGGGTAGCAGGATCCAACTTTCAAGTTTGTCCAATGTGGCGTATTTTGTACTTGTTTTTACTCTTTTGTGGGGGAAGGAGTTTTGGGTTTTTTGAGACAGGGTCTCACTATACAGTTCAGGCTGGCCTTGAAATCACAATTTTCCTGCCTCAGCTTCCTAAATGCTATGGTTCTGGGCATGTACCACCATGCCCGGCTTAAACTTTTATGTTTTAGTACAAACCACAGAATGAAATCGTTTGCCCTGGGACTTGTTTTACCCTCAGGCCCAAGGGCCTGGCCATGGAACATTGTAGCAAAAAGGTGATGCGATCAGTCTACTGCTACCTGTGATACATTTCACCCCCTCTGTCTTCCACTGAATCGCACCCTGCTGCATGCCATTAGAAAACTTGACATCTTCTACAGTAATGTCAGGATCTGGGAGTGGTCGTGGTTTGCAGACTGGAGAATATTGCGTGATCACCCTTTCTCCGACGTTGCCCTTACCGTTCCATCCCTTGAGTAGAATATTGTCCTGTGACATTTTCTTACCAGGAAGAAAATGTGCAGGGCTGTCAGCTCTGCTTGCTGGGTGAGCCGGAACCTCAGTGCTGTTCTGATTTGTATTTATTTCTCTAACGGCCAGTGACGCTGAACAGCAGGACTGGTCAAGTACCTGGGTTTCTGCCGATTCCCCGCATCGGCCTCCTCGGTCTCCCTTGTCCCCTTCCTTCCTGATAAGTCCCGCAGCTTCTTATGTCTGCACTTTGTGTCTCCCTCTCTGGGAGAGCGCACCATGCAAGGGCACCTTCTGGTGCTGGCTCCCCTCTCCGCCTTCCTGTCTGCGGCTCCCGTAGTCTCTACTCAGCCTGCAGGCTCAGTGGTACTCAGCCCAGCGGACCGTTTTTCTTGGCATTCAGGAGTATTTGGGGGCTGTTTGGAAGGAGCTCACCTGGGTCCCCAGCTCAGCAGCTTTTGGCAGGCAGAGGGCTGGACACTTCTTGGGTGCTGCGCACTGGGCAGCATTTGGAGGGCAGACAGTGCTGGGATACCATTCAGGCATAGAGCTTAGCAGCACTTGGAGGGGTGCTGGGCAGCGCCCACTCTGGCATCACAGCCTGCCCCGTGGAGCTGGGTCATTGTTATGCTGCACCAGCCTGACTGCTCCGCAGTCACGTCTGTGATTTCGGCCTCCTGTCTCCCTCCTCTTGCTCTTGTAAGAACTTGCAACTTCCCTGGGTCCCCTGGACAATGCAGACAGTCTCCCATCCCGAGAGGGGCCGGGGCCATCTTTAATTTTTCCCTGCCTCAGACATCCCCATCTTCTGGGTCCAGGGCATGGGCATTCTTAAGGCCCTTACTCCGCAGACTACACATGGGAAAATGCATTTCTAGAAAAACCCCCGGAAGAAAGCTTCCCAGTCTGGGCCTGTGATTCTTTGCTAAGATCGGCCGGATGCAGCTCAGCTTGCCCAATGGCAGCAGTGCCCCTAAATGCTGTCCTTTCCCACACTGCTCTGACCCTGCATCTGCTGTGAGCAGCCTCACGGGCAGTGTTGCTGATGAAACAGGGGGAATCCTCCTGTGGTAAAGCTTCTAGGCCTCCAGGTGGGTGGCATACACCAGGCAAATGGCACCTGAGAAGCCACAAGGTGGAGACACAACAGAATGGACACCCGGAAGACCTCCCAAGGAGGGGACCCCGTGGGGTGGACACAGCCCAACAGGGGCAGCAAGGCAGAGGTTTGAGTGTCATGGAAGGCTCTGGGGCTGGTGGGGTGGAGTTAGCCCCTCTTTCAGGTAAGAACTGCGCAGCAAGGAGGTTGTTCTGGAGGCCGTTCCCACCACATGGATCCACAGACACAACATTGAAATGAGCATGCACACACACACACACACACACACACACACACACACAGTCACAGATGCATACACAAAGGCACAAACCCACCGCTCACGTGCACAGACACGGGCACACATAAACTTCCACGCTCTTGTGCACAGGAGCAAGAAGATGTGACTGAACACCAGTGCAAGGTCTCGATGCCGCAGGGAAGAGATGAACGAGAGGTGGGACAGACAGTAGTGAGGATGTGAGACAGGACTGGAGTCCCCTCGTCCTCCCAGGAACTGGAGCAAGGGAAGGGGAGCAGCCCTGGGATGAGGTGGACTTGGAGCTTACTGTTGTCCAAGCTGGAAGGCTGGAGAGGCTCAGGAGAGGCTATGGAGCCAGAGAGGGCCCACACAGGGGCACAGGCGGGGAGACGGGACGCAGGAGGGAAAGAGCAGCTCGGCTTGCTGGAGGCCATCGAGCCCCCAGGGGAGAAGGAGCGCTGGGGCTGTGTTTGGACTCCCAAGGTCTGGGGCAAATGGAGAATGTGGCGACTTTGTCTTTGATGGGAACTGAATCCTGGGGCATGGACTGCAGACCCAGGGAGTGCATCAGGACCAGGATGGGCCTGCTCCTGGGGAGGGACGGAGCACAAGGAGCCCTTGTCTTCCTCCTCTTGGCTCTGGATTCCGGGGTGGGTGATTCCCACTCTGATAACATTCTCCCCGGGACAAGGCAGGCTCAGGCAACCAGGATGGTTAATTACAAAAATTAGCACCATCCATTCACGGAGTCCAAAACAAGCAGTGTAAACAGCCCTGCAGATTTCAGGAGCCTTTGTGCAAGTGTGTGGGGTTGGTTCCTGCCTTCAGGGTGGCCCAGCACGGGACAAAGCTCAGCAACAGCAGGGAGAGCAGGAGCAGCGTGGACGTGGGGACCATGCAGCTGCTCCCGCTGACCGTGGGGCTGAGCCTCTTCTCCATGGTGCAGGCTGACACGCTCCCTCTGATTCCTGCGGGCTCTGAAGAGGTGACACCTTTGGGAGGGACGGAGGTGGGACCTGGATTTCTGAGGTCAGGCAGGAATGTTGTGGCAGGGGTCCTGTGCTATGCCTAGTGACGTTCCTTGGGGTGGTGCCAAGCAGTGCCCAGGGCACAGAATGGCATCTTCCTGCACTCTAGGGGATGGGAGGGTGGCTTAGGGAGACCGCTCAAGGGAGATCCTGGCACAGTCCTGCCAGCCCCGCTGCCCAGAGACACGCTTGCTCCTCTGTCAGTCGTGGGAGCTGCAGATGTTTCTTCTGTGAACCAGTGGGTTCTATTCAAGTCTCCGCTTCCCAGGGAAAGTCACGCAGATGACCATTTACACAAAATCGTGGACTGTCCCTAGAATCCTTTACTTTAAAAATTAGGTGTTTTTATAAGAAAATTTAAACCTCTGAGATGATGAGACAGCAGCCCAGGCCCCCTCACTGGTGGTTAAAGTGCACAGCTTCAGGTGTCTTCCTCTTTGATGCCCTCTTCCTGGAAGTTAAACTGACCTAGTTCCGGCAGGCTCCCAGTCAAGGCCAGTGCCCAGACATTCTGGGTCCCTTGAGTGGGAAGTCCGGGTTCTGGCTCACACATCCTGACTCCCAGAACTCCCCACAGGGACCCAAAGTCCTGCTTTCTCATCTCAGGGAGCTGCCCAGCTGCTGGCCTGGGGGACACCAACTCCTTTCTCTGTCATTTGTGCTCCTAAGCTGTGGCCTGGATCTGCCCTGTCCTCCTCACCAAGGGCTGCAACCAGACATTGCAGTTCTCATCCATGATCCCCTGGTGCAGGAGAGGAACAAGGTCAGGGGCATGTGGGAGTTAGCATAGTCTGGGGTGCAGAGTCGCATGTTCGAGGCCCTGTGACATGCAAGTGCCCGCTTGTATGTGGTCAGCACCAACTGCCACTTGGTATCAGAAGAACCTTGACAAGTCCAGGCCTTAGGGAAGGAGGCACTGACTGCTCTTTTGGGATGGTCCTACCCAGGCAGCCCTGGCTGTGGTCATCCGATGAGCCCACGTGGCTGAGTCAGCACACAGCTTTGCTGTCTCTGTGACTGCTCACCCCTGCCCTGTCCCTAGTGGGGTCACAAATGTTCAAGCGGGTCCTTCAGCTGACTTTTCTCAGCTCCTCCTTGTCAGCCTGTGCAGGTCCTGGTCAGAGCCCCTCCCTGGAGTGGCATTGTCCAGGCAGGCTCCTGCCCTTCTGCCTGGGGTGCCTGCTGCCAATGGATAGGGCCTGCCTGTGCCCGGAGCCCTCCTGTCCTCCAGGGTCTCAGACTCCCCAGCCTGCCCCAAGGACCCGGACCAAGCCCACTCTGCCTCTCCTCTAGTCCACTCCAGCCTGGGTCCCTTATCCCTGGATCTTCCTGACCCTGCAGCCCTAATAAGGTTGGGTCCCTGGCCCCCTGCCTCCAGCTTTTAGGAGCCTGGTACATAATCTGCTGGGCGGGAGACATGCCTATTCCTGAAAAAAAGAAGACCAACCCGCTGCCGCCCTTCAGGTTCATCAGAAACAGAATCAACAAATTGGAGTTCAGGATGAACATCAAGTGGGTACCCTGCGCACGGCCCCTCTCTGCTCCTAGCTGTGTGTTCTCTAGCCCCAGCCCTCATGCCCACGTGGTCCCCCACCCCCTCATCACTCTCCATGGAATTCACTCTCCCCTTATCTCAGCAATGTGCCAGACAGCCTCTGCCACTGCGGCAATGATGCTGAGCTGAGCACAGGTGGCTGTGGGGCCCTCCCTCCTGTCACCTTCTGTGCATTCACTCACTGTAACCTGGGCTTCCAGCGTGGCACCACTTGCTCCTGAAGAAGCTCAGTGTGGGTGCTGTGCTCATTTCCATGCAGAGCCAGAGCTCCAGATCCTTCGAGATATTATTTCAGGTCCCACAACCAGCAAGGAATACAGGCTGAAGCAATGACAGACATAGGACCCTGTCATCTGGGAGAAACACCTGGAGGTTAAGGGTACAAGCTGGCCACCTTGCTGGGAAATGGCCTGGGCTGGGCGGAAAACCAGGCTGCTCTGAGCTCTGAACTCTGCACCTGCTTGACATCCACGCTGCTGGCAACACCTGGCACACATGGGGGAGGGAGTACAGGGTCCACAGCAAGCCACTTCCTTTGGGGTGTGGACTGCTGTTACAAAGAAAGCCAGGCTAGGAGATCCTAGACCTTGTCCACTGGACTAGGACAGGAGTCTCTGGGTGGCTTCAGAGAACCCATCCTGGACTGTTTGAGGTCTTTCTCAGAACTGCATTCCTACCGGCTTCCACACTGACCAGCCATAGCCACCCAAAGGGCCCTCTGTGTCTGTAGACAGTACCCTTGGCTGGCACCCTTGGCTGTCACACCATGCATCCTTTGGCAGCGGCAGGCTCCATGGTCCCAGATACCACAGAGGCAGCCCCTGGGGACTCAGGCCCCAGAGTCAAAGAGCCTGGGCTGCCTGCTAAGTGTTATGCATTGGGAGGAAGCAGGACAGGGTGGGGGGACCCCTTGCTGGGGCTGTTGAGAGGGAGCAGGGAAGGGCCGGGCAGGGGTCTGTGCTGAGAACCCTGCTTGGATCCTGTGTTTCAGGAAACCCACCGGATGTTTTCTGTTCAAGCTGCCTCTGGATGAATTTGATGCCATCGGCATCTTCCATGCCTGTAAGTGACCAGATGGGCATTCCTTGTTCCACGGAGCCTGTGGGAAGAGACCTGATGGTCACGTGGCATGTGTCACCCACAGGGTCGGGACATTTCATCATCATCCAGTTCCTGCTGGGGAAGGATCATGCCATTGCCTACTACCAGGGCAAGAGAGACAATACCGTCTACAAGATGATGATGCTTGTGGGTGAGTTCCCACAAGATGAGGATGCTGTGGCTGTGGGAATTGATCAAGGGCTTTGGGGCACCAGGCACAGACAGAGTGCACTGCTTTCTGGCCCAGACCCCTCCAGCTCCCACCCAGGGATCTGTTCCTGGGATTGCTGGACTCTCCCTGTAACATCCTGGTGCCAGGACTCTGCTCATGTTGGCCTGGCTCCTCAGTTTCTTCTTCCCCCTCGCCAGCAGCTGGTGTGGTCATGCTCCAACGTGGGGGTCTCACTGGGGCCCATCTGTCCTGGGGACACTGGGCAATGTCCGGAGACACCTGCTATTGTTATGAGGGAGCAATGGTGCCCTGGCATCTGCAGGGAAGAGGCTGGGGCTCTGATCGACTCCCTGCCACCTTGACCTAGGGTGTCTTACTTCCAAGATTAGCAGTGCTCAGGCAGAGATCCTGGACAGGACTTTCACCGCCACTCACCCATCAGCCCCATCTCCATGCTGAGGCTCGGCTCTGGCCACCCGCTCTAACCTCTGCTGGAGATCCCAGTGCTTCTAACTGAGGATCCTTCATGACCTGGAGACTCAGGTTTCCTCTGGCTCTAGTCCAGGATCCATCCCACCCACCCCCTTCCCTCTGGATGCTGCCCCTATGTTTCCTGTCCTCGGTCCTGGGAGGCTCTGGTCCCATGAGTTACCAGCGATCATCAGCGCAGGAGCTCAGGCTGGAGCAGAGGCATGGACAGGGACGCTCACAACCACGTCATTACCCTGTGCAACCCCTGAGGGCGGCATAGGTCCCCGCAGGTGCCACTCCCACATCCTGTCCTGGGTCACATTTCACGTGTTCGCCACTCGTCTGTCCTGCTTCCCTGTGAGGACAGATGTCCACACCCAACATGGCTCAGGTAGAGCAGGGTTCGAGGTGTGCAGAGTGCCCTGGGCAGGGCCAGAGCCAAGGATAGACGAAGCCAGCAACTTACAGATCCCTCTCCTGAGGACCAGGAGTCTTGGGAGAGGCTCCTTGGGGGGCACTGGGGGGAGTCTGGCAGGAAGGCTGTGCACTCTGTTTGTTCCCAGTGTCCCCGGTGTGCAGGGAGCCTTGGTCAGGGTTTGGGGTGGGGGTCACGTTGTCATCAGGAAGTGCCCTGGGTACAGCCTCTGAGTCTGGGTCTCCCAAGAGAGAGGCCAGAACTAATGAGACACTGAGGTCCCTGGAGGAGCCAAGGACACACCCAGGGGCCGCCCTCACTGAGATGAGCATCTTAGTGGGGTGGGGGACAGAGGCCAGGCGAGGGGATGGAGCCGCTCAGGAGGTGTGCAGGTCACTGGTGAGTGGTCCTCCCCCCTTGCCACCTTGTGCCTCCTCCCATCCTGACTCAGGACTGTCCTACCTGGAGAGGCTGGGGGAGGCCAAGGCAGAACCTCCCTGAGCCGGATGTGCCCGTGCGGGGACCTCTGCCCCTTACTCTTCTCTCCAGTGCCAGGCCAAGTGCAACCCTTTCCTGGGGAGACTTCCAGAGGGAGAACCAGCTGGGAGGCTGCTGGCCTCCAGGGAGACTTGCCTGCTAAGGGGGATAATGTCCCAAGCAAGCCTCAGAAAGGACTCCTGCTGGAGTCCCCCGTCTGGCCGGTCTTCACAGGGGCCATTCCAGCTCTCCTGGAGTCCTTCCAGTGCCTGGAGACCTGTTGGGGATTGACCATGGTCCGTGCATGGAGAGAGAGGCCCTCCCAGCCCCTTCTTTCCATTCCAGACTGGGGGGGATCTGTCTCCTCTCTCTGACCCTCACCCCATCTGGTCTGCAGGCCGCACTGCAGATGAAAACTCAGATGCCCTGAGGTTCTTCGAGATGTTTGTGGAGAAGAGAGGACTGAACAAAACACTGATCATCAGCCCACCCCATGCTGGTAAAGAAAGAAACAAGTTCTTCTTTTTCCTTCCCTTTTATCCATGATTTTTTCTTAAAGTGTGAGACAAGAATGTCCCCTCTGCCCCTGCCCCTGTCTCTTTCTGGTCTGCAGACAACTGCAAGTTGACCAGGGATTACTAAAGCATGGAGAGACTGCTGTGACACTGCCTGAGAGCGAGGACCCATGACCGTGCTTCCCCACCTACAGGCAGAGGTTCTGGTGTTGAGAGAGAACAGCGCCGTGCCCACACCTTTCACCTTTCTGCTTTCAATAAAGTGGGTCGATGTTCCCTGGCCAAGTGTGTCACGAAGCGTCGAAGGGTCCAGGGGTGCAGGAAGATGCTTAGACATATTGCTCACTTTTGATCACAGTTTCCTGCACACAGGGGGCTCCCCCCTGGGCACAGCAGTGGGGCCTGCTGAGCAGGTGGAGAGGGGAAGAGGATCAGGAGGGCAACTGGGGAGGCAGGCATGACATCATCCAGCGGGTACACAGACCGCGGGGTGGGGACGGCCCCTAGTGTTCTGGTATCTGGCTGCGGAGCATGGCCCAGGTGTGAGAGCCCACAGAGCGGGGCAGGTTTCCAGCTGAGGCCTTGGCTATCACCAGGCATGAGCTAACCTGCCAGCACTAGGCAGTCTGGGAGCAGAGAGACCCAGAGGCCGGAGCACCAGAAATGCAGGAGATAGGAAACCATTGCAATGAATGTAAGAGAGAGATGTGGGAAACACAGAGATAGACATTTTGGAGAAGAGAAAGGGGACCAGGGGAAGGAAGAGAGGGGAATAAAAGAATAAGAAATGATCAAGAAATGGTGTATGTGACCAATTCTGCAGAATCAATAAAGCTATTATATACCTCAAACAAACACTACTACTACTACTAAAAAATGATAGTAAGTACATGGCTAAAAATACAACTGGAAACATGAAAATGCACATTGCTGAGCCCAGATTCAAAGGGAAGAGAAACTGACTCCCCATGGCAGAAGTTCCACTATAGGGCATCCATTTCTTTCCTCTGACCACAGTTATTTCCATGGGAAACACACTCAGCCCCTCCCCTCAAATGCTGTGGGACCACAAGGTTCTGCCTGGATCTCAGCATGGGGTCTGCCATGGACACAGTTCCTGAGGGGCAGGCAGACACCTGTGCGAGGAAAAAGTACCTTGCCTGCTCCAGTGCAGTGCAGTGCAGTGGGCGATGCCACCAGGGCAGCTACAGTGGGCGGGCCCCCTTGGGGATAGCAGGGGTGTAAGATGGGTATCTCGACTGGCAGGTTGGGAGCTGAGGTTTGATTGTCAAGGGGCCAGATGCCCAGACTCTGGGAGCCTGCTGTTCCCCCTCCAACTGTTCCGGATGCAAGGGCTGGGGAATTGCCGGGTAGGAAATGCCTGAGTCCAGTTGTGCCAGAACGGGGATCTTGCATCTGTCTTCTGTTCTCCAGAGTTGGGATAAATGAGATACTTTTCCTGTGAGGTTTTAGATAACAGAACCTCCCGGGGTGCTGTCCTCCTTGCAGGCAGTGTGTGTGCTCTGGGTGTTCGTGTCCAGGTGAGACTCGGTGCCCTTTTGTCTTAAACCTTGGGAGAGGCCAGTGGGAGGAAGCTGCAGGTACTGGGACCTTGGATAAAAACTCTCCTTGTGCCCTGGATGTCTCTGGACAGCAGCATCCCCTGCAGAGCAAGGTTGCCAGTGTGTAAACAGGATCCTCATGTGGAGAGGTCCCCAGTGGAGGGAACTGGGGACAGAGGCTGGAGCTACGGATGCCGTCACCCCAGTCTGGCCTTAAGGTTAGGGACCCTGGAAATGGATAAGAGACCAAAGGAGCTGGTGAACACAAGCAGCATGAATGGGATTCCTGAGCATGGAGGCCCACAGGACTCACTGCTTCCTGGGTTTATCCTTTTTGTTTATGAGAGACCTCATTGGTTGTTAATTTCCCCACTTGGTAAGAGGTATAGTAGTCCTCAGAGCTGTCCGCATCTTCATCCCCAGAACCTGTGAATGTGACCTCTTAGGGTAAATATTGGTGGCTGATCAGACCCCTGACCACCTGAGCAAGGGTATGGTGGCAGAATAACAAAAGACAAGACAAGATCTTTACTGCATAAAGGGGGCCCGGGATGGTCAGAGCTCTTATCAGGCTAAGACGCCATCTCCTGGAGCTTGCCAGTATTTACTGAACACACAACTTGAAGGGGTGAGGGGCCGTGTAGGGAACAGTGGAGCAGCGGAGAGCACTGATTCGAGCAGGGTCCTAGCAACAAAGGCACGAGACATTCTAGCAGGAACAGCTCATTAATGAATGGAAATTTGCTTTTTCCCATAGACTAATTTTTGCTTCCATAGAAGTTTTCTGTACGCATCACACTGCCCTTAGCTGCACTATTGTCTTTCCATCCAAGATGTCACAGCGTCACAGGTCATTGAAACTCTGCTGTGACTAGTGGCATACAAAATTTGATCTTTCCCCACACACCAAGTGCCGGCTTTTTGGGTAGGCCATTGTGGTGGGCCAATAGGCAGACTCGGACTTTTAATATGAAAAACCAAATTATAAATTTGTAGCTCACTTAAGGTGGTCTCCATCAGATAAAAAGAGGCTTTGCAGATGCAATTCAGTTAAGGATTTTGAGGTGGGAAATTATCCCAGATTATCAGGGTGGGCTCAGTGTAATCACAGCACGGGAGGGGGACAGAGGCACAGACACAGACAGAGATATTTACATTAGCACAAAAGCAAAGGGCAGAAAAGACAGAAGATGCTGAACGGCTGGCTTAGAAAGTGGGTCAGAACCTATAAATGATGAATGAAGAATGCAGGGTCCTCTAGAAGCTGGAAGAGGCAGAAAACAAATTCTCCTCTGTGGCCTCTGGAAAAAACAGTGCAACTGAATTGTTGATTTCAGCCTGTAAAACACAGCAAAAGAACTGGATGTGTCTGAACTGTCTTAGCAATAGCTGGACTCGCAGTGTGGGCAGCCTCTTGCTGATCAGGCAGGCAGAAGGCTAAGCTTCCTACCTGTGAGCTGGATGAATGGCAGCCGGCTCTTCCTTTTCCCACTGGTCCCCACCCTGATGGCTGTCACCTCTCTCCCTCTGCTCCCACTCAGGCCACTGAGGGCAGAGGGGGAAACTTGCCCCAGTGTATTCTTGCAACCTCTGAAGTTACTTTGTGGCCCTGACCAGCGCTGCCAGCCCTCCTGGAGAAGCCCATTAAGCAGTGGTAGCTGTCAATCCAGCAGTCCCTTCTCCTAGTGTTCCTCCAAATGTCACCATGACAGCTGTAGCTGTCCCAGACACCTTACATTCCAGGACTTATGTGCCTTGACTGCAGCAGGACTGAAGCTGACCAAGTGGTGCAAGAGCTGATCATGGTTAAGGGACTCGCTAGCAGGTAGGGAAAGGTATGCTAGTAAGGTGAGCAGGCAGCCTTTCCTCCTTCCCAGGGACAGGTGGGCTGGTGCTGGGAAGCCTCCAGTATTCCCTGGCATATGCTTGTGGGGGCTCCACTGCACCTCTACAGGAAGCCGTCTAGGGGGCCCACTGAGGTCAGTGTGAGTGTCCCAGAAATCCCTTACTTTTGCCGCTGTCCATTGTATAGCTGGAGGATGAAAAACAGAAGGAAATGGAAGCTTCCTCAAACCAGAAAGGAAGGGCTATCCTCCTAAACCTCTATCATCAAGGCTGACCATCGTGCTGGTGCAAGAGAAATGCGAGCTGGGTCCATTTTCACGATCACCAGCCAGCCAATGAAGGGCGTACTGAAAGCTGAAGGCAAGACATTGATCGCTGACACCAAAATCCACTCATTTCTTCTGTTTATTTTATCCCTCGTGCCTAGAATGTGAGCTCCAGGACAGCAGTACGTTTGGTTGGTGACATTTGTTGATAAATCCTTTGTGCCTAGAACAATCCTTGGCATATTGAAGTACGTAAAGATCACTGAATACCTGAATAAATTAGTTTTATTCCTTTGAAACCACGCATGTTATATCATCTCACAATTTATGAGTTTTTTGAATTATTGTTATTTTCATTGGTGCTGAAGGCATTTTAAAAAAAATTTATCTCAAAACTTCTTCTTCTACCCATGGTTTAAAATTGTGTTGATTGCCTCAGAAGCACCTACAGAAAAACACAAATGTTGAATAAATTCCAGGCATTTTAATGAGGCACCTAGGAATTAGCTTATACAGTGTTATCAGTCACTTTCCTATCACTGTGACACAATACTCAACACTCACAATTTAAAGGAGAGATTTATTTGTCTTAGTTTCCCATGAGCCCAGTCCAAAGTTGGCTGCCTCCAAGACAGAAACACATGGTGGAAGGGAATGGTGAAAGAAATCTTCTCATCCCAAGGCAGGAAAGAAACAGAGAGAGAAGGGAGAAACCAGAATGTATTATACACTTTTCAGTGTACTTCCCAGTGACTCAGCTGTAAAAAGGCCCCACCTCCTAAAAGCGCATACAACAACTGAGCTCATCAATGGATAAAAGCACTGGAGTATTGTACCCACATAATCCAAACACCTTCTAAACACATGAGAATTTGGGGGAACCATTTTAGAATTAAACCCTAATATCCCACCCTTGGTCCTCAAAAGATTCATATCCATCTCATTATGAAAAATACATTTACTCCATCTCTAAGAGTCACCAAAATCTAAACAGTCTTCCAGAATTGAAAAAAAAAAAAGTCCAAATCCAAAGTTTCCTCTGAGACTCAAGGCAAACTCTTAACTATGAGCTGATTTAATTTTAAAAAAAAGTTAAATGCTTTCAGCTTACCGCAGCACAGGGTAAACAGTCCCATCCCAAAAGGGAGAAATGGAAGCATAGAAATGGGTCCAAAGCAAGACCCTGCAGGGCAAACATTAAATCCTGTAGCACCATGTCCAGCACCTGGGGCAGGTTGTGGTGAGACATGAGCTTCAGAGTACTTGGATAGCCCCACCCCTATGACATTGTCTATGGGAGACTTTATGGTCTCTTTTGGGGGTGGCTCTACTCATTTTCTGCAGTTTTTTTCAGCATATTTCGAGTGCCTCTAACTTCTTGGGGTCTCCACTGAACCTTTGGCTTCACTCTCATTGCTTTATGCACTGCCCTGTCAGGGGTATATTGCCTGGTTTTCTGTTGAAATCTGTGTGGAAGCCTCCATGACCCCACAACTCCTGCATTCTGCATGATGGTAAAACAAGCACCATGTGGATGACACCAAACACTGCTGCCAACTCAAGCAGTAACCCAGGTCCCCTGCATCATGGCTGAAGAGGTCTCTGCCTGGATGGCTGAGCACTATGAAAGGAATGCTGGGGAACCAATTCTCTAGACAACTGTTTTCCAGCATGAGCCTTCTTCAGCAGACACTCTCTTCTCCAATTAAGGCTTTACATTTTTGCACATCTGAGACTAACAGGCAGGATCCTGCTGATTCCTGAGACATCCTCAAGCCATCTTTCCTATTATCCTGATGTAAAGTACTTGGCTTCTTTTTAATACTAATCCTTTCAGGAAATATGTTCTCTATAACCCAAATTTAGCAGGGACTTCCTTTCTGATGAAACTGTAAACTTTTGTTCCTGTTTTTCCCTATAGATCTGGTTAAAAGCAGTCAGCAGTACCCATGCCACAACCTGAATGTTGGGGTGCTTTGAAATTTCCTCTGCCAGATTGATCAGTCCACTGTTCTTAGTCTCAGTCTCCTGCAAAATCTCAGGACATGAGCAAAAGAAAATGAAGAAAAATATTCTGCCAAGGTGTGACACACATGGCCTCTAGTCCAACTAGTCTCTATTGCTGCAGTTCTGTAGTCCAATTAGGACTTTGTTTTCAGCTGAAACTTTCTGAGCCTGGCCTTTACTGTCCACATTCCTATTTGCACCCTGGGCTTCTAAGCTTGAACCAGAATCTTCCATCATTCTTTGGTTACTATACTTACTGCATTCTAGGGCTTCTTTACTTTATATCTTTAAAAAAAATTCCAAATTCCTCCTGCAAACCAATTTGAATGGCTTCTGAACCTCTTGGTCATGTATAATAACAACAATGACCCTACTTCTCTGGTACTGATATCTGTGATATCTGTATTAGCCACTATCTTATCAATGGGACACAGTAACTAACATGTACAATTTTTAGGAGGAGAGGTTTATTTGGCTCATAATTTCCAGAGGGCTCAGTCCAAGGTTTAGCTGGCTCCAAGGTAGGAATGCATGATGGAAGGGCATATCAGAGGAAAGCTGCTCAACCCATGATAGCCAGGAAGCAGAGGGAAGGGAGGAGCTGGGGCAAGAATAAACTTCCAGCTCATGACTCCATGACCCACCTTCAACCAGGCACCACCTCCTGACAGCACATTCAGCTACTGAACTCAATGGATGAATCTACTAATAAGCATAATGCCCTAACAATCCAATCAACCTCCAAACACATGAAATTTCTGGGTATATTTTAGATCTAAACCACAACAAATATCCAACAACATAGCTGGAGACCTGGGTAGAATCCAGTCCACTGGGACACAGGGAAGGACAGATGAAAAGTGAGAGGCACCTGCAAAGCTCCAATGGCACCAAGCACAGGGTCTATGTTGGCAACCCTGTGCTGCCAATCACCTTTGCATATTGTTTGCTGTCTGTTTCAAGAATGTAATTACATGTACCAATGTCATTAAATGCGTAGATTAATGACTCATACACAAGTGAAATACAAGGTGTCTTGGGTACAGTCAACAAGAATGAGGACAGAAAAGCTTCCTCACTGACAGGAGGACTCCAACCTGCTAAGTAATCTCTGGTCCTGAAGAGCACAGGCCCCAGCCTCCCCACCTTCCTTCAGTGACAGGCTTCCGGCTCAGCAGCCCTTCCCACTCTGGCCTCCAGCATTGGATCACTCCAGCCCCTTCAGGAAAGCCCTAGGCCTTATAGGCAGTGCTAATTAGTACTATTTAGCAAGTACCTGGGGCTGTCCAATTCTGACCCAGAGAGGCACAAAAATGCCATTGTGGGGCCCCAGCACCTGCGTCCACAGCTCAAGTCACAGTTCTCAGGGCAGGCGACTGGGGCCCATGAACTACAGCATTCGGAAGGCAAAGGCAGACTGTTTGGTCAGGAAGCAGCAGGGTGGAAGGCCAGCAGAGCAGGTACCCGGGGGGAGCAGGTACCCAGCGGGTAGGCATGTGGCTTCCTTGTGATTCTTGTCCACTTTATCCAAAGAGACTGAGGTATAAGGCCACTGTGTGTGCATGTGGGTGGTCAAAGCTGACAAGGAGAAGGCCTTGTGAAGTTGGGGCCCCTAGTGGGGTGAAGTTAAGGGAGTTGCATGAGTGGGTTTATGAAAAACTATGGTGACACCTGGTCCCAAATCCCACTACACGTAGGATGGGAATGAAGAAACCAGCATCCATGGGGCCTCATTCCTGCCAGGGGTGCCTGGAGACCTGAAGTTGTAAATTCCCTTATCAGAGAGGAAGCCTTTGAGCCCACACAGGTTAAATATCTTGGTTTATCCCTTTAGTGGAAAAATATGTATGACCTCCTAACATGTCTACAACTCTTCATGCAGTCACAACAAAATTATGAACCCAAGGAGTCAACTCCTACTCTTAAATGGTAACAGAGGGGATGGGAGAAGGACACAGATAGAGGAAAAGGACAAGACATGAGAGTAGGTGCTTGGGTACAGAATGAGGCGGGGTCAGGAAGTAAAGATGCTCCCCTGGGCAGAAAGTGAGAAGTGGCTACCCGAGACCTTGTTTCTGGGCAGCCATGGGTGCCGAGGTGGGGAGGCAGGGAGGAAGCCAGATCTCCTGTCTGCATGGGCTGTGTGTGGGCACGACCCTGGAGTGGGGCAGTCAGGGTGCATCACCGTGGTCTTTACCTCCAGCGACATTAAGTTGCGATTCATAGGATCCCAACAATAACAGCAGCGAGGTCCATGATGGATGTGGACTTGGCCATGAGGGGTGTGTGGGAGGACTGTGGTCAGTGCCGGCTGCACACCAGCCCTGGCCATAGGGGACATAAAGGGCATCCAGAGAGGAGCTGACAGCCTCGTGGAGACTCCAGGATCCCCAGCGCTGGAGATGAAGATCCTGCTCCTGACTCTCATGCTACTTGGTCTGGTGGCTGCCCTGCCGGCTGAGGGCCCTCTGTCCTTCCTCTCAGAAAAGCTGGATGTGAGGCTGGGTGGGGATGGTGCTGAGGGTAGGGGAAAGGTCGTGGCTTCTGGTCAGCAGGTAGCAAACTGGACCCTTGTTTTAAGCAGTGTTATTTAAGTCTGGGTTCTGACCCTGTACTTCCAGCCCTAAGTGGTCAGAGCTCATGGGATTCTGTGGTTCTGCCAGTGCAACAAGGCCTTTCCCAGGGGCAGGGGTGGAGCAGAAAGCTCTGGGCTTCGGTTGGGGATCCTGCTGAAGAGACACCCACAGTCAGAAGGCTTCAAAGGGCAGGAAGTGGGGACTCAGCTGGCCCTGAAGCCACGCACCCATCGAGAACAGTTGAGGGGAAGCTGGCCTTACTCCACAGGACACAGGGATGGGGTGTGTGGGAGCCAGGCCCTTCTCTGGAGCTGCAGCCTGGTCTCTATGGGTGCTGGTTTAGCCGCAGGCCAGTGTGTCGTGGTTGGTGGGTGGATTGCAGGCGGGTCCAGAGTGGGTTCAAGGCTCAGCCTGCTCCAGATCACAGAGACCTGGTACCTGAAGGATATGGTGGCCAACAAAAACCTGTCGGAGGAGGACAAACCCAGAAAGGCAATCCTCATGATGACGAAGACCCTGAAAGGCGGACTGGGAGGCCAGCATTACCTACATGTGAGTGTCACCAGACGCGGGGCCCTCCCTCCGTGTGCTATGCTCTCCTCCCTCGTTCATGTTAGAATGTCAGTGACAAGTAGTCCCCAGACTGTGAGAGGGCGGGCCAGGGTGGAGTGGGGTGCTCACCTGGTCGGGGCTCAGCAGAATACTGAGCACCTCCTGATTTCCAGCCAGAAGGGGCGGTGTTGCGAGAAGAAAGTTCCGCTGCAGAAAACTGAGGAGCCTGGCAAATCCAGCGCCTGTGGGTTCTGCCCACTGTGCCCTGAGCTGGGGCAGTCTGGGGAGAGTGTGGGGGAAAATGGGTCCCCGCTGCTCGGGCTTCCAGGAGGAGCATGCTCTCCCCTCCCAGTGTCTTGTGGCCTCAAGCAGACATCTGGGATCTTGGGTTTTCCCACAGCACGGACTGGCCAGGCCACATCTCCCACTGAGTGGTCCTAACTGGTGAAAATACTTCAAGCTAATGTCTCTTTCTTCCTGTACAGATCAGGGCAAGATGCTGGTAAACATAGTGGGGCTGTCTGTGTGGGACCACTTCCTCCTTGACACGGAGCATCCGTCCGTATAGGAAGCCTCGTGGGTGAGGGTCCTTCGGAGATCCCTGGCTCCTACCCCACTATCTCGGCTTTGAGAAGCCAGTAAAACTGGCATCAGCTGTATTCTGGCACCAGGGTATTGAGGAGGCTGCTGTGCCAGCCTCAGGGTACTGGGCACAGTGCTGCCTGGGCGGAGTGCAAACTCTGGTGGAAAGGGGCCAGCTGAGAAGAGACTGTCCACCATGGGGCAGACATCTTCTTCAGGGATGCAGGCCACCTAGTGCTACTTCTTAGGGTCTCAGGAGCTGAGGGGGTGAGTGGGGGGCAGCAATGTTGGAACAGAGGCCTTTGAGGGGACAGCGCGGTGCCTCTGGGACACAGGGTCCTTGTAGAGGTGCTCAGAAGCCACCCCACCCCCTGGATCACGTCGTGGGTCAAGGTATCCCAGCATGAGCCCTCCCCAGGGACGACCTGTCCACTGGGCCGTCTCCTTTTCCCATCCCCACCTTCAGCTTGCCATCCAGTCTTAAATCTCCTCCTCCCCTGCCCTTGGCCACTCCTGGTGGCTGTGTCATCGGGCCACTGGCTTCCGGAAGAGCCGTGCAGCCACTGCTCATCTGACCCCTGCCCCACAGGGAGGAGTCCTGAGGGAAACCCAGAGGCCCTGAAGGAATTTGAGAAATTCACCCGGCACAAGGGACTACCGTGGGCGGCCCTCTTCGTCCCCGAGCAGAGAGGTGAGCAGAAGGCTCTGCCCCATATTCTCCCCCATGTCCCCTTGGGTCTCCAATGTCCCCTGTGTTTTGCCCATGTCCCCAGGAGTCCACACGTATCCCTAATGTCTCTGTGTCCCTCACTTCTGTTTCCTGTACATCTCCTCTGCTGTCACTGCACAGTGTCGCCTGGGCTCTACCTGGAGTTTTGGCCATTGGAGAGTCTGGGCAGCAGGAATGATAGGGTGTTGGCCTTTGTGCCAGGCAACTTCTCACCTCTGAGATTTTGTTGTTGTCATTGTTTCTCTAGAAAACTGTGTGCCCGAGAACACCTAGAGTAAGTGACACCCTAGATGAAGATGCCCAGAACTTTGAGTTCCTCCAATTCCAGCATCCATCTTTCTGACCCCATTCCTTCCCCAGCCAGGAGGGAGAAACCCCCCACCCGCTGGGCCAGGCAGGATCCTGGAGTTGGCCCTGCGTATCCTCGAGAACATTTGGGAAGTCATTTCCTTTACCACCATCAGCTCAGCCCCACGGCCCATCAGGGACTGCCCAGCGGCCTGGGGGGAAGTCCTTTGATCTGGCACAGCCCCAGCACCTGCTGCCCCACTTCTGCTCCTGGGGGAGTGGGCCCCAACCTCTGCTCCCCTTTCTCTCACTGTAGCCAGCCCAGTCTGCACCTCCTGAGTTCACTGTCCTGCCTGTGCCCCGGCCTCCTGAGCAACCCGTCCCTGCGCAACCTCCTGCAACACCCCTGACCCCTGACTCGAAAATAAACAACTTCAGAAGCCTTTCTGGGTTTGGCCTGTGTGTGAAGGGACCTTGGGTCAGCTCACTAAGAGTTCTGCTAGGAGGGGGAGCCACCAGGATTGTTGGGGAGACCTTAGATCCGGCAGGGTGAAATTAAAAAGAAAAAGAAGGAAGTTGCCTTTGGATGTAGGTTCAGCTCCTTCAGGTTTCCAGCACAGACTGGAAATACAGAGAGTATTCTTCACAGAACTAGAAAAAAATAATAACTCTGGATTATATCGGAAATTAGAAAAGACCTAGAATAGCCAAAGCAATCCTGAGCTTAAAAAGTAATGTGGAGGCATCACCTCACTGGACTTCAAACTATAAAGCCATATCAACAAAACAGCATGGCACTGGCATAAAAACAGACTTCTAGACCAAAGCAATAAAATAGAAGTCGTAGAACCAGATTCAAACATCTACACCTGTGGGAGTTTTGACAAAGTGGCCAGAACCACATGCTGGAGAAGAGACAGTTTCCTTAACAAATAGTGGTGGGACACTGGACTGCTGTATGCAGAAAACTGAAACTAGATCCCCATTTAGCGCCCTGTGCTAAAAAAAAACAAATCAAAACGGATCAAAGACCTAGATATGAAACCAGAAACATTGGAGCTGCTGGAGATAACACGGGAGAAACACTTGAAGCCACAGACACAGACTAAAACTTCATGAAAAGGACTTCAAAAGACAGGAGATAATATCAAGAATCAACAACTGAGACCACATCAAATGAAAATCCTTGCACATAGGAAAAAAAACCAAAGGAGCAAAGAAACAACCCAGTGAATGGGAGGTCTTTGCTAACTTCTCTTCTGATAGAAGACACATATGTAGAGTATAAAAATAAATTTTAAAATGAACCTCTGAAAAGCAGTGACTCACATTTATTGAAATGGGCAAGGGAACTGAATAGCTCGTCCTCAAACTCTGCCCAGGTGAGCTGCAGAAGTGGGAAAAGATATCAAGCGAGATTTGAAGAGTAACACTGCTGGTTTTCAAACTGCGTGCTTTGGTGATAAAATATGGGCATTACAGAAGGAGTTGGACTTGACATTTTTCTTTGAGATACTGGTGATGACTATAAATGTCTACGAAGACATGGTTCTCCTTTGCTGCCACTAAGTGTCTTGATGTCCACGACACAATATAAGTTACATCAAAGCCCCCTCCTTTAAATGTCGATTTATCCGGTGTAGCTACTGATGGTGCCCTGGTGGTAACAAATAGAGGGACTTAATAACATGAGCAGAAGATGATGCCCTCGCCCCCCCACGTTTGGTGCAACGCCAACTGCTTCCTACTTTAAGAACGTCTATACATATCTGTGTTCAAAATGGATAGTGTCATGCCAATCGTTATCAACCTGTGAATTCCATAAAGCCCAGGGAATTAGATCACTGCCAATTCCCAGAGTTCCTTAAAAATATGAATGCCGATTACAGGGACACTGTTTACTTTTGTGGAATAAGGTAGCTAAGTTGGAGCACAATGTTGAAAAGATCTGACCTGCAACATGCAAACCAAAACCACTCATAAGACCAAAAGGAAAACTTGTGCCTAAGCCCTAACATGAAAAATGGCTCACAGATTTAGCGATTTTGGTGGATTTGACTGCTCATTTAAATGAGCGAAAAATGTGTCTTCTAGGTGAAAATCAACTTATCTGTGCTCTGTTCCAAACCACCAGTGTCTGCAATGGAACTCGATTATGGCAAATTCAGATAATAGCAAATGACTATGCACTGCTACATTGCTAAGCACACTCCCGTGTGCAGTGAAACTATGCAGGCTTGCTTTCCATTTTGACCCAGGAAGCTGAGAACAGAGTTCAATGTTTCCAAAAACATCATCAGCCTTTTGTGTACTTGTGACTTCTCATCCCCTGAACCTAACCATCTTCCATTCATGGGGAGCCAACGGCAGTGACCGGAGGGACAGTGGCTGGGCAGTGAGTCCTGGCGACCACACTGTGCTCTGCCCAGAGGTAGCATCTGGAGGTCACCCTCACGTTGGCCAAGAGCTTTCACACACTCTGTCCTCGGTCATTTTCTCAAGAACCTTGAGGAAACGTGACCCACATATTACGCACGGGAAAATGGAAGTTTCGGGAGGTAATGGAAATTGGCAGTGGCCTCACAGTGGACCCTTGAGTTACGACCAACCTAACTTGTGAACAGCTTAGGTTAGACCCGAATTTTAGTTTTAATTTAGAAACAAAGTCTTGAGTTACGTTCGACTCTGGTGCTGGCCGCTGGTGCTTCCAGATGGTCTCAGACACAGAATTAACCCTAAAGAGTCCGGAAGGAAATTTACAATCCTTTCTCCTGTGGGGCTAAGTGAGAACTCCTGGGACAGCATCTCTCTGAGGACTCTGAGATCTGCCTGTGTACAGGAGAGAGGCTTTGGAGGCTGTGAGGGGCCTGAGTCTTCACTGACCACCTTGAGTTACAACCAGCCCTTGGGAACGAATTGAGCTTGTGAGTCAAGGGTCCACCGTAATAAGCAAAAAAAAAAAAAAAAAAA
>NW_022900948.1:46841079-46862734 GCF_012274545.1 Fukomys damarensis
AAAAAAAAAAAAAAAAAAAAAAAAAAAAAAAGGACTAGACCCAGAACATCTGAGTTTTAGCTCTGGGTTTGGTGGGGAGCAGGGTGTCAGGCAAGAGGTCAATGGGGGAAGGACAGTATGGGACTGGGCCTGTGGACACGAAGAGGGCCAGGGTCTGGATGGCCCTTGGGTGGCAAGAGTTGAGCAAAAGCCAGAGGAGCCCCTACACAGCCCACCTTGGCACCAGATCCCCCAGGCACCAAAAAGGTTCGTTCTGCATCCAGAAAAGAGAGGCCCTACCTACTACACAGAACTGGATCTTCACACATCAGAGAAAGTCCCATCCCGACCTGTGGGTCCTTCAGCTCCTGCTCCTGCCGTTGCTGTGCTTCCCACCCCACCCCGATGCTGAGCCCCAGCAGGGAACCACAAGCCGAAGACAGCCCATTGGAGTAGTACAAGGGAGCTGCCTCCTGGAAGGGTCATAGTCGGGCCAGCCTGCTGGGGAGGATGCGTCCCCGCTTGGAACCAAGTTCCCAGTCCCAGCCCACTACAGTTCAGGTCCTCATTCACTGGCAGAAGGACGGGCTGGAAGGAGGGCAACCCTCCCTCACTGAGGCCTGTGGGTCACCCCAGGGAGCCACCATCAGACTCAGACTCCTTCCTGAAGCCAGCTGCCCACTGGATCGGGGGCGAGATTGGCGTCAGGGCACAGCGTCTCCGGGGCTGGCGGCTGTTCAAGCACTCTTTGTCTCAAGTGTGGAGGCGTTGCCAGGTAGTTGGCTAGAATGGTCTAAGAGAAAGGGAACAACCCAAAGAACCTCCAAGTTACCAGTGGGGTCCAGGCTTCCCACCTCACACCCCACCAGGAGACACTGGACAACAGTTAGCTGCTAGGTAAGAAGTTGTAAGGTTGGGTCCTTGTTGCTTACAGCTGGAGGGTTAGAGACCTGCTGGCTACCAACCACCTTCACGCTGTCGTTGTTTCGGATAACGCTGTGCAGGGAAGTTTAAACCATCCAAAGCCCCCTAACCCACTTCTAGAGGAGGCCCTCTAGAGTCAGTATTGCTCAGCACGAGCTCCCCATAATGGTAAACTCTCCCTCCAGAAGTACCCCACCTGTCGGGTCTGAAGAAGCACCCAGCTGCACCCCAGAGCCTCCCCAGTTCCATCCCCTCGCCGGTTGTGGTTTATACTTTTGTGGACTTGCTGCGAATAACATAACTTCTCCTGGTTGTGCTTTCTGCCTCTGCACTCACCAGAGAGGGACCCCAACCCTGTTCCCTCACATGGTTCCTTCTCAATGTTAGAAAATGAATAAAGGGCTCCAGAGGCCAGGTGACCTAACAAGGTTTGACGGGATTGTCCAGCCCGGGCCATCCCTTGAACGGGGGTCAGAAAGTGAGCTGGCTCCGTTCCTGGCTCATTCAGTTGCCAGCCGGGCTGGCAGAACTGCCTGCCGCCCCTGCCCAGCAGGCCTTGCGGATGACTGTCCACAGTGCTGGGGTCGCATTAACATCCACCTGCTTGCCATGGGCTTTGCCACTGATGCACCGCGTGTCACCTGTCAACTGTGATTTTCTCAGTGTCAAGGAATCCCACACTGGAAAAGTGCAGCTTGCTTGGTGGTGGAGGCTCCAGGGTTCTAGCACAGCCACTCTGAATGCTGAATGTCAGGGCTTCTTCCAGTTTGGAGTCAAAAGAGGGTGCACTGCCCTTGGGTGATGGGGCGGAGCTGGGAGTCAGGGCTTGCGGAATGGTCTTCCAGGTGGCATGAGGGATGCATGGCCAAGACCTGGCCCTGGGGACACCCTCACCCTCCGCCAGGCATCTGACATTGTTGAAGAGCTATTGGGGTGATTCTCGCTGGTGGCCAGGGGCAGAGAGCCACGGTCTGTCCTTCCAGAGTCCTCCAGTGTGAAGTCCCCACTGTCCACTCCCCACCTCCTGCCTCCGGTGGGTCCATTCCTGCGGGCTGGAGCCCCCTCAGTCCTGTGGTCCTCACAACCCTCTCCCCTCTCAGTCTCCACCCAGACCCGGGCCTGATGGGCGGTGCGCCTGCAGAAAGCGGCCATAGGACCCGCACAGAGCCGCCAGCCGCGGCCCCAGCCCTGGGTCTCATTTGTCCTGGCCAGCAGCACCCACAGGAGGCCGGGACGGGGCTGGGCCCTCGGTACTTTCTGCCCACTTCTCCGTCTGCTCACCCTGTCAGAAGTCCCCCTGGGGAGCCCAGGACCCCACAGACAGGCAGAGCCAGGGAACTGCTGAAGCTGTTTATTCAGGAACGGTGGAGGGGTACAGGGGTACAGGGAGGCAGGCGGTGAGGCTTGCTGGCCTGGCAGGAGGGAGGGTCTCCTCCTTCCTCAGGGAGAGGTTTCGGTGGGACCCCACGCTGCTTCGGAGTAGGAAAGGAGGGGAGGTCAGAGGGGCCAGGACAGGAAGACAGGGAGCTGCAGGGGCAAAACTGGGAGGAGAGGGAGGAGGCTTCACCACCCCCAGCTGCCCACAGAGCTGCACACCAGCGTGGGAAGGGAGACAGGTGACCTCTGCCAGTCACCTGGGGATGGGGGGGCAGGGTGTTGTTTGGAGTCTGCACTGCCGCACCTGTGCTCTGCAGCTTGAGGGCCCCAGGAGCTCTGAGGCCATGGCCATGGCTGCCACGTGACTTTAAGGCAACTCATGGCGTAAATAGAGTCATGGGGACCACTGAGGACCCCGGGGGTCTGAGGAGGAATTTTCTACCTGCCCACAGGAGGGAATAAGGGACGCTGGGGACAAGGGACAGGGACGCTGTCACAGCCCAGCCACTGCCCAGGAGCGACATCCCAGGAGGAAACGGGAAGCCATGCCATGGCCTGGGAGACCAGGAGCAGATCCCACCCCTTCCGGCCAGGAGGGTCTCCCTTCCCAGACAGGACCACGGGGGACGTCCCAGCCAGCCAGGACGGGACTCACACATGTCCCTGAGACTCACCCTAGGCGCTTCCTGGAGAGCAGGCTTCCGCTGAAGAGAGAAAGCCAGGGTTCAGGGGCCCTGGGAATTCCACAGGACCCCGGGACCCTCTGTCAGCCAGCATTTCCCAAGGCCCAGAGAGGACCAAGCAGAGTGGGCTGCACCTGTTCCCTGGCCTCCATGACCCCTGCCTACCCCTCTGCTTGGGGATGGAGATGCTGTCCGTCTTGAGGCCTCTGGCTTCTACCACCTTCTCAAACTCCGCCAGAGCTTCCTGGTTGACTTCGGGGTCTCGGCCTGCGGGTAAGGCCAGGGCAAGACCGGAGTGTGAGCAGCAGAGCGGGGACCTGCAGGCACCTCCACCCTGGCCTGGAGGATGGCAGCTCGCGCTGGGGAGGGACCTAGACAACCCCCGGGGGTGGAGAGCCTGGGTAGGACAGGAGCACCAGGGCGCCCTGGGCAGCCAGTGTAGACCCAGAGCTGCTCTCCCAGGGCGGGAGGGGGACGCAGGACTAGCCCTGGAGCAGCCGTCCACACCTCCTGCTGCTCCGCACTCACACACCTGGCTGGGAAGAGCTCCGGGACAGGTGGGAGCCACACTGCACCCCGTGTCTGTTTGGGGTTGAGCGAGCTCTCAACGGGGGCTCCTCTTCCCAAACCTGTCCCACCCGCTGCTGGAACTGTGCTCCTGGATGGCACTGCAGTTTCCGCCCACCGGTCCCTGGCTCATGCTGTGGCATTTGTGGCATCTGTCTCCCTGTGCCCACAGCAGCTCGTCCTTCCCACGGCAGAGACCTAGACCTGGCAATCTCCAACCCTGAGCTGTGGGGTGGGGGTAGAGCCCCTGAGGACATTGCCCATGGTGGACACCCCCGGACAATGCGACTCACCCACAAGATTCACTGTCCGGATCACGTGCTTGTGCCACGTGCTCTCGCTGTACAAGATGTAGTGGTGCTGCACGCCCGTCGGGATGATGTGTACCACTTGCTTGCCCCTGTCTAAGGAGGACAGTGGCTGTCTGAATAAGCTCCCCAAGCACCCAAGACAGCCAGCCCCCAGCCTGGCCAGCCCCTGGGCTGCCCTCCTGCCAGGATGCCCAGGGCTCTGGACCCAGGCTCTCTACCAGGCATGGCCCCAGGCAGGCATGGGGTCTTCACTTTTCAGGGTCCAAGCCCACCTGAGAGGCAGTCACGCCCCAAGCCAGGCAGACAGAAAGAATTGGAGCTGCCGGCAGAGGACTGGGCCACCCCAGCAGGAAATTGTTGGGCAGTCCAGATCCTCCTGGGGATGGTGCCCACAGCCAGGGCAGCATTTAGGGTCAAGTGTTTGGATTTAAGGCAAACTGGCTAGTGAAAGGGGAGGGTGGGCGTACAATAGGGTCAGAGGAGAGCAAAGATCTCAGGCCAAAGGCCACCAGGAGGTGCCAGCTGGCCCCATCTCCTGTGCATGGTCGCACAGCTCTGGGGAGCCCTGGGACTCACAGGCTGTGTATTTGCCCGGCTCATCTGTTTTCTCCAGGATGGCACTGATCTCATGGCACTGACCTCCGATCCTGGAAAACAGAGGTTGCCAGTTACCTCCCTGCTCACAGCAGCCCCATTTGTGCCCTATAGGTGCCCTGGGTCCAGATGAGCCCAAGAAGGAGCGGCCTTGCTGCCTCTCGAATCCAGGCTCCAGCCAGGTCCTCCGTGTCCCCTGTGGCAGCCTCTGTGTCATGCGGTGTCCACACTTCCTGCTCTCTGCCAAAGGGAGCCTGGCTATGTGGGCTGTAGATGTCATCTGTGGTCACTGGCCAGTGCCCTCACCTCACCCTGCCCAGTCCTCTCAGCTGGCCTCTCAGGGACCAGGCCACGTCCACTGGCACCTGGACCATGGAGAGAAAGCTTTGGGTGGGGAATTTGGCAGGGGGGTGCAAACTCCAAGGTCATTGCCAAGGTCCCTGGCTGCCTAAAGGCCGATTACCAGGACAGGAGCACAGACAGATGTCAGACAGGTGGGAGTCTCATAGATGTGAGAGAAGTACACGCATGAGCTGGGCAGATCCGAGCTGCCCAGGAGGGAGCGGAGAGAGGCAGGGGGGGGCACACAGCTGTGAGATGCAGAGGCAGGAACCACGCAGGTGGGAACAAACACAGGCAGGAGCCACACAGGGATGCCACAGGCCTCTCTGTACTGCCCGGCCATGCAAACCCCTTCCCTGCTGGTCTGCACAGCAGGAGTTCCTAGGAGTGGTTCAGTCTAGAGCCTGAGGAACAACCCCTCCTCCCCAACCAGCTGTGATTCAGGTCTGGGAGCAAAACACCTGTCTGGAAAGAGGCTGGGCAGCAGACAGTGGCCCCTCATGGGACAGGTGGGCACTGCCCTTGGGGGCCCATAAAGTCTGTTCAGGTTCCCTCCCCTCCCTAGGATCTCACCCCAGAGGCAAGCAACCCCAAAACCCCAGGGGCTGAGAACCTCCCCCAACCCCATGCAACCTCTTCCCCTCAGCTCCCTGCTCTTCTGTGCAGAGAAGGGAAACAGAGAGGCCAGGCTGCCGTGTGACCCTCAGACACTCACAGCATAGTGAAGTTCAACTCCAGGCTGCCCCCCTCCAGGATCTTGATGGTGATGGGGGTCACAGACAGAGACCCATTCTTCTTCCCAGGAACCTCTGTGTCAGCAGCCACAGCCTTCAGATACCATGTCCCCAACTCCTAGAGAAGGCACCTCTGTCAGCCTCAGCTAACCCCCTGGGGCCTCTGCTCCCTCATCTGCAGCCCCCAGGCCCTATCTGCCCCCAAAGGCTGGAGACCTGGAGCAGCCTCACCACTCTGACCAGGTGCTAGGGGTGCCTGTTCCCCAGGGAAGTGAAGTGTGGGTTCCATCTCCCACCACCCTCTGCACCCCAGGCCCATCTGCCCAGATGCCTCCTGCTCCATCTGACGTTCCCTCAGGCAGGGTTCTCGCCTGACCCTAAAGTGAGGGTCTCCATCCAGCAGGCTCGCCTCTCCTGCCCCCTGCAGCCCCAAGCCCAGTGGAGCCTCACATTCTGGCTCTCCTCCTCCACGACCGGGAGGTCCTGAGCCTGCAGGGCGGCAATGAGGCCAAGGCCAAAGGTCAGGATCAAGGTCTTCATCTTCAGGGTGTGCAGTCTGGTGTCCAAGTGCTCACTCACAGGCCAGAGAAGCTCTGCTGGGCCCTCACTCTCTGGGCTGCCCTTTATACAGCTCAGAGGGGTCCTGGGACTTGGCAAGCTGGACCAGCAGGTCCCTTCCTGGCCACACACTTGCACACCGGGGCCAGCTCTTCAGTGGAGCAGGAAAGTGTCACACTTGCTGGAGCTGCTGAATAGCAGTGGTTACACCCCAGAGGATGACAGGCCAGGGACAGTGTCCAGAGGGGCTGCTTGCAGAACCCCACAGGAGGGGCATATGGGGTGCAGCCCTCGTGTGTGGAGCCCTGAGGATGTGTGTGGGGACAGTGGACCCCAAGGCCCACAGAGGGTGCTGTGGCAGCCAGAGTCCTGGGCTCTGGCCTCAGTAACCTTCCTGGTCCCTGGGCAGGTCCTGAAAGCTCAGGTTAGTACTAGAGAGGACAGACCTGCTGTGTGAACAAGGGTGTGGGTTCACTAAGGGCAGGGAGCACCTGGGACCCTGCTCCACTTGAAGAGCAGCGATGGCTCAGACACAGGGAAACCAAGATGGGGTGGGTTTACACAGACACCACACACAGGTGTACACACATGTGAGCACACACACATGTACATGAGATCAACAATGGACCAGGAGCACAGACTGGTAAAGGGGCTGCAGCCACAGCCCACTAGACTCTAGCTCAAATACAGACTTTAAAAAAGTGGAGCTTAGGAAAATGATGAAAATCATGAATGCCCAATATAGGAAAGAAATGGAATCCATGAAACAGACTCAAGCAGATATCCAGGAGATTAAAAATTCCATTGAAAGTATATGCAGCAGGATGAGACAATGTGAAGACAGAACATCAGCTATAGAAGACAGGATGTGGTTAGCGACCATCAAAAGAACCATCTCTTAAAAACGGCAAGGGACTATGAAAAATTAATCCAATAGCTGCTAGATAATGATGCCAAGAAGAATAACATAAGATTGCTTGGAGCCCATGGAAAAGCAGGAAATAGCACAAATGACATAAAAACCCTGTTAACAGAAATAATAGCAGAAAACTTCCCAAGCAGGGAAAAAGAATACGATATCCAGGATAAGTGAGGCATGTAGAGCTCCAATTATCCATGATCAAAAACAAAAATTACACCAAGACACGAAATAGTCAAGATTCCAGAAATTCCACACAAGAACAGATTTTTAAAAGTTGTTAGAGAAGAGAAACAAAACAACATAACCCAGAGGAGGGAAGGAGTGGAGGTGCTGTCCTCCCTCTGCTCTTGACCACGCATGAGCATCCATGTGCTGCACCATCGTGGGCTTCTGGATGGTACAAGTCCAAGTAGAACTGACCGGGCTTCTTCTGCACGGGGCAAAACCTACAAGAATCCTTGTGAGGACATCAAGGTGGGAGGCTACCTGTTTAACATGACCCTGTGATTGGGATAAAACTGGATTTCCAACCACGCAGAGGGGAAAGCCTATGTCATCTTTCTATTCTACTTACAGGAAATCCTGTAAATTCAGCTTCCTAGGAAGCCAAGACAAAGGGTAGCAGCCGTATCCCAGGAAGTAATTATTAACCAAGTTCCATGCCCCCCAAGTGGTGGTATTGGGTAATTTGAAAATGGTTTGCCAATTAAAAGTACTCCAGGTCCTTTTTTTTTTTTTTTTAATTGAGACAGGGTCTCACTATGCAATTGAGACTGATCTGGAACTCACTATGTAGCCTAGGCTGGTCTTGGACTCACAGCGATCCTCCTGCCTCAGCCTCCTGAGTGCTGGGATTACAGGTGTGGGCCACCACGCCCAGATCTCCAGGTCCTGCTTACTTTGAACAACAAATTGGATGAGATGAGCTACAAATGGTGCCAATCATCAGTCTATCTGAAAAATGTGCAGAGACATAGGAAGAACTAGCTCTGCAGAGCTAATTTGGGTCGAAAAATGCAAAGATAAAAGGACAAATAAAAGCGCACCCTGGCAGGAGACATGGAACAGACTACCCTGAAGAGTCACAAGAATGGGCACCCCCAGGACACTCGGCTCTTTTATGCTGCTCACATCTAGTGTGAGCCTGTGAGAAGTTCCACATCCAGGGACCTGGGAGTTATTTGGCACTTGTTGCAGTCAGCAGGATTGAGCGAGGGAATACATTAAATACAGATCTTATAAGGTTATTTTATGTTAATTACCCAAAGAGTCAAATGCAAAGGAGTGCAAGAGATTAACTGCACACTAGACGCCCAAAGGCCAATGGTAGAAACCAGAAAATCTATGCTCCTAAGATGAAGGATCTGTACCACCAGACTGAGGGATCCTCACTGAAGCCAGGAAGTGATGCTCACAGTAAAGATCAGAGCTCCCCTGATGAAAGCAGCAGCCATTCCCAGCGAAAGAAAGGTCCCGAGCTCCTCCTCCAACAAGAATAGCTGGGTTCACGTCAGGAAATCCATCCACAGTGAACCTCTCCTAGATAAATCAAAAGACTAAACTGTTCCTCCCAGTTCTCTTTTTATGGTATTGGTAACAATCTTCAGGTGGATCCTTCATGCTCAGACCACACTGATTAAGTTCAGCTGGGAATTGCAAGTTGCCCATTAGTCAACCCACTACAGCGCTGTCCTGGGATCTTGCAACCGAGAAGTCCTGCTCATTTCCCCAGCTGGCTTCACCAGACCTATCTCTTGTACCAGTGCTGGTTATTGTAATTGCCAGTTTTTTATCATGTGAATTTTTCTCTACATAAAATATTTTCATATCAAATTTAGATTCCTGATTAATATTATTATTATTTTCTAGGGAGTCCTCCAGATTTTATAGAAATGCACAGCCCTGGAACATCCATCTAGCCCTGCTTACATCAGTAGGTTTAACACCCATTCAAAATAATCTGAAGCAAGTACATGAAACCATGTGGATTTTCTAAGGCCAGAATGGGTGCCTGAGTTCTGCTCAATCTCATGTCTGTTCCCAGAGCTGGTTAGGAAAATGGGTGTCATGGAGACGGTGCCCTGGGCTGCTGGCCTTGGGTCTGCATGTACACAGGTTGGGAGGGCAGGGGCACTGTGTATTCCTCTCTCCCCAGTTCTGTGTGTCGCTTTCACGTTTTTTAAGGCACTGAAAACCCAATGCCCCAAAGTAACAGAATGGGGGACCCTCAGGTGAGGCTGTGGGCAGAGCCTTCCCCATCACCTCGAGCCCAGCTACTGGGTGCCCAGGTCTCACTGCTCACAGCCTTTGGGTCATGGCCCAAGAGACAAGGGTGCATGCGTCTCTGCTGTGGGGGTGTGAGCCTCCCTGTCCATATCCCTGGGGTGCCAGGGACTAAGGAGGAATCCTAACTTGCCAAGGATGAGTCCTGGGTGTGCTCTGGGGACAGAGCCTCATCAGTTGCTCCTTGACCTTCTTGCCTTTAAGCAACATGCAGGTGTTTGAGATTTTAAACGCTGGGGTGATGATCACCCACCGTTCCACCTCCCCATGAGATTGCAGCCTGGCCAGTTTCCCCCCTCTTTGTAGCAGAGCCTTGTGAGGTGCAGTGACATGAGAGGCATTGTCCCCACGTGTGCCTGAGGGAGGACCCGGGAGGGACTCCTGGGACCTTGCTGACCTGCGTCCTGCCCTTCCACAGCTGACAGGTGAGCCAGACACAGGCCTCATTCCAGGACTCCAGACTCCACTCTGCCACCGTCCCCACTGCGTGTCCTGTTTCCTGGCTGTCCCCAGATGGCTCCTGGAGCTGACCCTGCTTCCCTGCTGCCTGGGTCTGTGCTTATTCAGCCTGGGAGGTCCTGCATGTCTCTCTATTCCTCCATTCCAGAGCCCACAGCTCAGCACAGTCGCTTCCCTGGCAGGAAGGTCCCTGACTGCCTGGCCTACAGGGGCCTCTTGGGCCGGGGCCTGTCACAGCTGTCCCCCCACATCCCTATCACGGGTCCTGATGCCTGACTGTGAGTGACAGTGTGGGGACTGCTTGGGTCCACGTCTCCTACACCACTGGGCTCCTCGACCCTCGGGGCCCGGCCTGGGAAGACCTCTGGATGTGGCCAAGTGCATCCCAGGTGGCTGAGGGCAGCAGATCTCACTTGGCCCAGAGCCTGGGTGCGGCCGGAGGCTGGGGCGGGCTTGTTTGCAGAGCAGATGAGTCCAGGGAAAGCTCGTGTTTGCATTCCGGCTCTTGTTTCTCCTCCAGTTCCTCCGAGGGCCCGGCATTTCTGAACACAGGACACTTTGTATCACAGCTTGCGCCATTGTCACAGTGAACATCACACAAACAGAACAGGCCTGGGGGCTGCCTGGACCCGAGTCCTCCCGGCCCTGCTGCCCACTCAATGCCATGGACATGGCCTTGGGGAGCTTCACGAGCCTCCCCCAGTCAACCATGCTGGAAGCTGCTTGTGGGCTCCTCTGCAGCCCGATCCAGACGGCTGGCATAGGAGGGGCCATGCAGGCCTCCCCGAGGGGTCGGCAAGGGAGGAAGGGGCCACAGCTGAAGGGGCCGCGCTCAGCTCCCAACCCAAATCTCCTTCCTGGGGGGCCCGATGTCCTCACTCTGCAGCTGAGGCAGGGTGAGTGGGGACAGGAAGTCCCGCCAGGGCTTGCCCCACCACAATCACCAGAGAGACCCTTTCCAACAAGACCCCATCGGTAAGGAGGGAAGGTGGCAGGGATGGAGGGAGAGCCCTGGTGCCATGCTGCTGAGCCCAGGCTGGGTGAACCTCTCCAGAACTCCCGGGAAACTGAGGCCCAGCCAGGACCTAACATCTCCTGGTCTCCAGCCCGCCATTCCCCACCCTCTCACACCGGCAGCTGTTCTGTGGGGCTGGAGAGAGCCATGGTTGGCTGTAGACTAGGAGCCTCCCACACCCCTCCAACCCGGCCCTACCCAGACGCCCTCTCTGGAATGGGACCAAAGGCGTCACCTGTGCGGTTGTTTGACTCCGGCTCCCTGGTGACCCTCAAGGAGGACCTGGGAGTGGAGCTTTCCTGCCAGCCTGGTCCTCCACCAGGGGCTGCTGGCCTTGTCCCCTCTCCCGGAAGAGGAAGGGGAGGCTGGGAACAATGAGTGAGGGCCAGTTCACTCAGAGGCCTGCCACTCTCCGGCCTCTGGGAGCTGAGAGCAGCTGAGCTGCTCACTTGCCTGCCTCGGGCTGCGGGGCAGGGTCTGTACTGCTCACCTCGTAAAACACTCTTTCTTTGCTTCTTTCTCAGTTTCTCCAGCCCTGCACCGTGATCACCCCGCCATCAAAGGACCCGCTGTTCCCACAGCACACTGGCGGCCGTCCCCGAACGCATGTGTGGAGGGTTAACTCCTACTCTGGAATTTTTCTTCTTTTTCTCATTTTTTTTTTTTGACTAATCAAAATCAGAAAAGGCAACTGGCCTCAAGTCAAACACAATATATTTGCATCGCACATAATCTTACATTTTAAGGAAGAAATTAAAATGGTCAATAATTCCCTGGGGGCCTTGGTGGTCTCCCCGGAGCACGTGGTCAGTTTGAGGGTGATGCTGATGTTTGCTGCTTTTCCGTGCCCTCTGCTTTGCGTTCAGTCCGTGGTCTCACAGGCTCCCTTGGGCCCTTGGTCTCTGTCTCTAATGTACCTTCTGCTTTCTGGAGTTTTTCTGGGCATCTTGGGGACCCACACGTGAGGCTGGCACGCAGGACAACGTGGGCAGATGTGCCACTTGGGGCAGTGTTCCTGCAGGCAGGCGGGAGCCCGTGGGGCCTGTTAGTGGCTTCCCAGTGTCCACCCCCCACCATTCCCTCAGGACAGTGACCTCCTTCCCAGCTCCAGGGAGGGAGCGGTTGCTCTACAGTGTCCCTCTCTGTCTGTGCCTGCTCGGAGTGGACAGGGCAGAGAAGGGACACTCAGAGCATCTGAGAGCCACAGCAAGAGACCCCCGGGCACAACCCACCCTGGGGAACTTGAGCAGAGGCAGGAAGTGCCCAGCACCCGTGTGACATCACAGAAGCCCGCCCAGCCCTGGACCTCAGCCTTGGGAGCCAACGCCAGCCCAGGCGGACTCAGCGGGTGAGGTGAGCACTGTGCCCGGTGTGGGTGCCAGAGCAGCTGTGCCGTGGACAGCGGACGGGTAGGCTGGTGTGGGTATTGGGGAGGGAGGTGCTGGGCAGCGAGACGTCAGGGCCGGTGTGGGGCTCAGGACACCTTCAGACACGGCTGAGGTCCAACCACGAGGAACCAGGCCCTCGACAGCAGCAGGATGTGTCTTGAAAACTGCAGCAACTGACCTTTCAAACAGGAAAGGAAACATGTGCGTCTCACAATGCGTGGGCTCTCAGGCCCAAGCAACTGTGTCCTCCACAGCACCCGTGAAAGCCAATGTTAATATCAGGGCCACGCTGGCTGCACCTGGCTCGGTGCCTCACGGGGAAGTGGGTACTGGACAATGGGCGCTTCTCTGTGCCGTGGACAGCCTCGTCCATATCTGTGCCACGCTGGCTGCGCCTGGCGTGGCCCCGCTGTGACAAGTGAAGCTGGGAGCTGGCTCAGAGCCCCAGCCCTGCCTGCCAGACGGGGTCCAGGCAAAGCCCACACTTCTGGGCCAGGTGCATACCCGGGACTTCGGGGGGCCGAGGACCCAGAGCTTCTTCCATCACTGTTTTTGGGGTTCATCATCTTTCCTTTGGTTTTGTTTGTTGGTTGGTTGGTACCAGGAATTGAACTCGGGTCCTTGCGCTTGCCAGGCAGGCTACCGAGCCACTGAGCTAAATCCCCGGTCCTTTCCTTTGGTTTTGCTTTGGTGTCCCTTCAGGAGGGGCAGTTGTTACTGGTGCTGAGAAGCCGTCCTAGCCCTGGGTGTGGTGCTTCACCTCGAACTCTGCTCCAGCCCCAGCAACCAGGCCATTCTGTATACAGCTGCTGCTTGGGCTCTGGGACACTTACACTGTCACCTCCTCCTTTGACTCAGCCAAGGGGCAGAATCACCTCTGATCTCTCTCTTTGACTTTTGCTGATGTATAATTTACATCCTCCTGTCCGTACAGTCAAGGTTGCAACTCAGTGATTTTTAAGTCCACTTGCAGAGCTGTGCTGTCCCCAGCACAGTCCAGCTTCAGAATGTCCCACAGCCCCAGCGAGGGCCCTATGCCCAACAGCACTCAGTGTCTGGCCCACTGTAGCAGGCAACACGGGCTCTATACCAGAAGGAAAATTTTTCTTAAAAATTCATAATAAATCCAATTTATTTTGTTTTTTGCAGGGCTGGAGATGGGACCCAGGGCCTCACGCATGCCAGGCAAGGGCTCACCACTGAGCCACACCCGAGCCCTGAAATATTGTAAATCAGCAGAACTGAGCAATGCCAAGACCGAGGATCACAGAGGCAGCTGGAAGGAGAGGCCCTTTACAGGGTGACACCAGCTCACGAGTGCAGAGGGGAAGACAATTACAACCTCATGAAGTGGAATTTGATTAGGCAAAGATTAGCCAGAGACAATGTCTCACTGTCTATTGCTGAGTAACGGATCCCAGGACGACTTAAGGGTTTAAATGGCCCCGATTACATGTGCACAGGGCTCAAGGGCATCTGCTCATCTCTGCTGCAAGCGTTGGCTGAGGTGATTGACCTGGGCTACAGAAACCACGATGGCTTCCTTCGCAACAAAACACGGCACAGTAATAACTCAAAAGAAAAGCCAACATGCACCACCAATGGGCAACAACAACACGCATGGCCAATGACAACCTAACAACAACCAACCAACACACAGCACCAACCTACCTACAATCAACACCAACCAGTGCACAAAACCAAATGACCTCTACCACCAACCGACACACGCTGCCAACGAACACACACCATCAGCGGTCACCCCGAGCAACCGATACACATCGCCAAGGTACACACAATACCAGCCACACAAAATCAACTGACAGCGAACACCAACCAATGTACACAACCCCCGACACCTAACACCAGCAATGTGTGTAGATGGACAGTCTTTAAGGACTTGTTTGCAGGCCGTGGTATCTTGAACAGAGACTTGAGCATAACCCTCAGAAGTAGTAACAAGAATAAGATTTATTTAAAAGAAATAAGTAAAAGTATGCTCCTTGAGGTGGAAGTGGGCCAATGAGAAGACCTCACAGACAGGTACTGGTAAACACGAGGCTCCTTAAGGTCCTGGGATTACGGGAGGATCCATAACTTTAGAAGCCACTGCCCAATGGGACACCTGACTGGGCTCACCCTTTGGGAAGGGGAGTTTTTGACCGTACAAATCTCTTAGAGAAAGTGTTACTGAGTCTAATACCCACGGGAGGGAGGGCGCAGGCCAAGGTCATGCACTGTTGGTTTTGCCTGTGCCTTGGGGTCTTTTGGGTTCAAAATGACCTTTCTTTATCTATTGGCTTTCAGATGTTTGGACACAGTTGTCCTTACTCTGTCTGGTTTCTCAATTCTTGCCTCACGGCTTGTTGTTGTTTTCTTGTCTTGCTCTACCTCAGTTTCCCCGAGAGACTTAATTCCCATAATTCATAATGGGCCATTGAAGCTGATGATCTCAGTTTCCCAGAACTGCTTTCTCCTGAGTGTGACCGTTGTCCCTACCAGCATGGTAATCATGGGACTCTCTCCTGAGCTAACCCGAAGGGGAGGTGAAGACTGCAGGGTCCACTGGGAGTTGTTGATACCTCGAAGATCAGAGGCTCTGGGTAGAATATTGCTTGAAATCTGGAAGAGAAGATCTGTAGGAATTTGCTAAATAGGCAAGGTCCCTGAGCACAAAGAAGACTAATTAATATAAGAACTGGTATAAACTCCCCTATTCATGACTGTATCCTGGATACAGTGGACGTTTTTAGAAGGGACTCACACCATGACTCTTCAAAAAGCCCTTTGTTTAGATGTCTGTGCAGTTGTGTTAATTCTTTGATTTTTAAGAGCCCCCCCCCCACTTTTGGGTTATTTAACCCAACGCATCATGTTTCATTTAGTAGCTTCTCCCATTAGGCTTTCTCTTTAGCCTCTAGAGTCTCTACTGCAGCTTTCCATGACTGCTGTGGTGCCACAGGTAGCCATTGTTTATTTACTTTTTTTTTTTAGACTTTTAAGACAGGGTCTCACTTTATAGTTCAGGCTGGCCCTGAACTCACTATGTAGCTCAGGCTAGCCTTGAACTTGTGGCAATCCTCCTTCCTCTGCCTCCCGAGAGCTGGGATTACAGCCATGTACCACCACACCTGACCCAAAGATGGATTTATGGAAACAGGTAGTAAGGCACTGGTATACAGATCCAGCCGAGGTGCAGTTCTTACCGGCCGCAGGAAGCGCTCTGGCTGTGGATCGGTCCGGAGTGTTGGTCCTGGGAAGGCGCGGCCAGACCTGACCACTGAGCACAGCCGCCCATCTCCCAAGGGCGAGCACCTCTGATGCTGGTTGTCAGGGCCTCTGGGGACATGTGGAGCCCCCCACCTGGCACCGCTGGGCTCCTGGATGCTGGTCCCTTCTGCCCGACCCAGGCTGGGATTCGGAGGCAGGTGCCACCACAGCTGCCACAAAACCACCCCGTGCCGGTCCCTTAACGTCATCCTGTAGCTCTGACACCCCAAAGCCTTTCCCCTCCCTTGTCAGCTTTAGCCCTAGGCCCCCAAGACAGGCCTGAGCCTCACTGCCTGGGTAAACAGGCCAAGGGCACCAGGTGGCCATGGGCCCGCCTGGGTCAGTGTTGGCGGCTGAGCTCCCCAGGTGCCCTTACGGGCCAAGGACCGGGGGGCCATGGGCCCGCCTGGGTCAGTGTTGGCGGCTGAGCTCCCCAGGTGCCCTTCGCCTAACCACAGCCCCACTGCCACCGAGCAAGACCTCTGCTTCCCCCCACCTGCCAACCCTGGAGGTCCGGGTCTGAGTCACTGGCCTGAGACCCAGCTGACCGCACTCTGAGTGCAGGTGGTGGGCACTCAGTGGCACTGCTGTGCTCGGCCAAGATGGTCCGGCCCAGGCACTGTAGAGTCTCATGTCCTGAGGGTGTGCGGCCCAATGCTGTCGCCAGGGTGGAAGGTACTCTGAGCAGGAAACTGCTGACCAGGGTGGGTTCGATTTTAAAGTAAAATCATATAAACAAGTTAGAAAATTACATGTTCACACCAATCAATGCAGAAAAGCCATTTGACAGAAACAACACTATTCTGGATAACAACTCTACGAAAAGAAAGAATAGAGGGGGATTCTCCTACATTGATAAAGAAGGTCTACAAAAACCCTATTATTATTAATGGTGAAAGATCGAATGTTCCCCTTTCTAATACCCCAATCAAGGCAAGGATGTGCGCTCAAAGGCTTGTGTTTAAGGCACTGTAGAAAGATCCAGTAACTGAAAGATACAGGTCAGGGGAGAAGAAATAAAACTTTCTATGCTTGCAGATGACATGATTAACTGTGTGGAAAATCCCAAGGAATCTACAATCAAAAGAGAAAAGAAAAAAAAGCAACAACTGATAAATGAGCTCAGCAAGGTTGTAGGACACAAGATAAATATACAAAAATCAGTTGTGTGCCCACATTCTAAAAATGAACTCTCAAATTACAAATGTAACACCATCTACACACCCTTCATTGCCTGCTCGGTGATAATGGAGCTGGATCCACTGGGTATCTACTCTTCTTCTATGCCTGGCATGATGCTAAGCCTTGTTGGTAGAGGCTCAGGAGGATGGGTCTTCTTCCCTCCTTCCAGGAAGCTTCCATCCCCCACCTGCAGCTGAACCAGGGGAAGGGGCATGGAGGGGGCACCTGGGGCTCTCACACTGACCTCAGTGGGCCCCAGGGAGGGCTTCCATTCGAGGTACAGGGCACCCCACAAGTGGATTCTGAAGAATCCTAGTGCTCCCTAGCCCAGGCCACAGCTCATGGGAGGGCAGAGAGACTTCCTCCTTGCCTGGCCAGCCCACCCCTCCCTAGCTGTTGCCCCTGCCCCAGCCATGACCCCAGCAAAGGTTCCCCCCACCTGGCTGTAGCCACAGCTTCTCCCATGAGGTCTGAACCAGCCTTGTGGAAGGGACCCTCCCTCCCTCCCCAGTTACGTCTTCCTCGTGAGCTCTGCCGCGACCCTGAACCACCCCTTACGGTTCTCCTTGCACTTGCATTGTTCATTGTTCATCAGACAAACTCTTCCTGTTCAGGGCATTGTGCGGCTCTCTCCTGATTGATCGCTGATTCATATAATTACATATCATTTTCATTAAAGGTCACAGAGCTAAGGGGAAAAGCAAATGGAACAGGTCGGCCGTGGCCGCGGGGACAAGGGGGTGTTTGTGCTGTGGATGGCTCGGTGCGGGTCGGCCTCACCAAGGCCGCACTTGAACAGAGGACTGAAGATGGCGGGGAGATGAGGCGTGAAGGGCCGGCGGGAGAGGCCAGGGAGGGACCTCGGTGCTGGCCTGGGGGACGGGGCCTGGCGTGACGTCTGCCCGGGGGCGGGGAGTGACAGGTGCGGGCGATCGCCCCACCATGGGAGGAGGGAAAGCGGCTCAGGACCTGTGACGGGGCTGTGTGCAGACACTGACCCCAGGGGACCCGGCTGCGACCCCTGAGCGCGGGAGACGAGGTCAGCCGTCCTCACTGCAGCTCGAAGCCGAGGGGAGAGTGGGGCCGGCAGAGAGGGGCCCAGGCAGGGCGGCCTTGCTGGAGCAGAGACCGGGGAGGGACTCGGGCAGCAGCACTGACCAGCACGGGAGCCGGAGACTGAGAGGGACAGGCGCGGGAGGAAGAGCCCGGAGGGGCACAGAGGTCCTGCTATGACCCCGACGCCAGGCCCTGGGGAGGGGAGACCGCGGCCCAGCAGGAGCCGCAGGGAGCCATGGCCAGCGCAGAGGAGCAGTGAGGGGCAGCGATGCAGGGGGACGGGACAGGCTGCTCAGCAAGTGGCCCCACCTGGGAGCATGGGGTGGACTTCAGTCCCCATGGGCGGAAACTCACTCAGCAGACCCAACCTCCGCACAGTGAACTCTCAGAGGACGGGCAAATCACTGTGGCCTTGGCCTGGTGAGGCAAAATCATATGCAACACCCAAAGAACCAGAGGCAGAAGGAAAAACAGACGACTTGGACCTCACCAACATGTAGAGTTAGGATTACGGTTAGGGTTAGGGCACACGCCTATAATCCTAGCACTCAGGAGGCTGAGGCAGGAGGATTGAAAGTTTGAACCCAGGTCAAGGAAGTGAAATGATAAGATATAGAATGTGAGAATATTCTTAAAACACCCATCTGATCAGGGTCTGATGTCGAGAGCACTTGAGAATAAAACACAGCTCAGGGACATCAAATGGACCCTTCAATACAGGCAGTGGATTTGACAGGCAGGCTCTCCTCCAGCCAGGTCTGAGATGGCCAATAGGACGGGAGAAGAGGCCCAGCGTCATTAGTAACTAGGGAACTGGGGCAGATCAAAGCCTCAGGAAGTACTACTTGGGCCCCACAAGAATGCCAGAGCCAAGTCAGATCCTGGTGGTGGGAACCCGGTGCGGGTGAGCACACAGCTACCATATGACCTGGCAGTTCGGCTCCTGGGTGCACATCCAAGAGAGATGAAAACATGTGAGTGGGTGAACAGCGTGTGTGGTGTCATCACACCACAGGACTTGACTCTCACGAAGAGGGACTCTTCGTGCTACAGTGCAGGGGAACTGTGACCCACTGTGTAATGGAAGAAGCCACTCCCTTAGGTGACGCGGCCACCTTCAGCATGGCCCTGGAGGCAGGAACAGGTTAGGGGCCTCTCCCTGTCCTCCTCCTCCTCTGTCCCGTTCCCTGTCCTCCTCTGTTCCTGTCCCTCTCTCCGTCCTCCTCCCCTGTCCCTGTTCTTCTCCCCTGTTCCTGTCCCTGTCCTTCCCCACTGTCCCTGGCAGGGTTAGGACAGAGATGGCAGCTGCCCTGGGCACTGCCAGGCCTAAAGGGGACATGGAGCCTGAGAAACCAGGACCAGGTGGCCACTCCCAACCTGAAGAGCTGGGCTGTGTGGGCGCTGGAACTGGAGGCCGCTGATCTGGACGCAGGACAGTGACCTCTGTGTGTGCCAGTCCTTGGCTCTGTGGCCCTTGGCTGAGAGATGTAAAAGACCCCTCTGGAGGGAGGGGCAGGGCCCCAGGGCTCCTCCTCATGGCCTGCTCTGGCCAGGGAGCCAGGAAGGAGCGGTCAGGGCTCTGCTCGCTTGGGCGTCCCGCCCGCCCCCCCGAGTGGCATCCACCGCCCATTTCCGGGCCTGGCCTCCTCTGCCCTCAGGAACATCCGGGCGTCTCACTGCTCTGCCTGGCTGCCCAGGCGCAGGACGCTCAAAGCAACGCTGCCCACTGGCTGCAGAGAACTGACATCCCCTGGGGGGCTCGGCAGTCAGGGGGAAACAGCAGGTCACAGCGCCGCCTGGCGGCTGTGACGAGGGCACCGTCGCCCACCCGCGATGCTGCTGCCCCAAACCCCACGGGTGATTCAGAACCAGCGAAACCACCCAGAGGAGCAGGCGGGCTCCCTCTCCTCCTCGACAGCCGGGGACGGACAGCCTCGCAGGGGACGGGTTCAAACCAGACCTAGGACAGATGCAGCGCCCTGCCCAGCGGAGCTCAGAGGAAGGAGCGCGGGACCACGCGTTCCCGTGATCTGCCTGTGACGGAGAACAGGCTCGAGGGTTTAATGGACCCCGGCGTGGGGGCTGCACAACCTCAGATTCCATGCGCACGGCCCGGGGCGCAGTGCAGCCATAGGAGGCGCAAACTCGGGGTCCCCGGACAGCGCAGCGGCGGACAGGACCCACACGAAGTAGAGGAGCCGCACCGCGTACCCTTGTGGATCTGCGCCTGGGTGGACGCGACCGCGCTGGCCGCAGGGGCTCTTCCAGGCACCCAGGGCCTCTGTTTTCCTGGTTCCCGGGTCAGATAGGACACGCGATGGCTTTTTAACTTCTCAGCGCGGCCACCAGACACCTGGAACGCAGGCCTGGGAAAGTCCTGGGGGTCCTAGGAGCCAGGTGGCCGTGGGGAGGCTGCCCGCTGCGAGGAGGCACAGGAAAATGAGGCCAACGTCCCTTCAGGTCTGGCACGGGGTGGGAGGTGGGCCCAGTGCGTGCAGAGCCCACCTGCGGGGACTTCCAGCCGCCTGATTCCTTCTGGTACTTCTAGTAAAGCGTGACAGGAAGAGCCAGGCTTGGCGGCCCAGGCCTGCAGTCCCAGCACCCTGGGAGGCTGAGGCGGGAGGATGGCAGGTTCCAGCCCAGCCTGACAACTTAGAGCCTCATTGGGACAGTCTCAAAAAATAAAATAAGCAAGTCCCACTCGGATCTCATCAAAGCCATCTCCTCCCCCCATGCTCCAGCTGGGTCCCACTGTCACCCGTGGGTCTCGGCCCCTCGTCCCTCCCTCTTGCAGCTCTCCCTCCACCAGGTGGTGTAGGTGTGGTGCGTGGCTGTTTTGTGCTGTGGCTCCTGGGCGACCTCGGGCCTGTGACTGCTGGTCCGGCTGCTGTGATCGACTGGGCACCAGACCAAGGGCTGCACCTGCCTGCTGTGCTCAGGCTCCGGGCCCAGCCGCTCGCCTGCCGCCCGGCACGTGGACCACAGGTGCTCCGAGGGTCTGGGGGAGAGGTTAGTGGCTTCCGGAGACCGTGCAGGACATCTGGGCCTGCAGGCAGCGGCAGAGAGAAGACCCGGGGCCCGGCCTCTGCTCGTCGGGCCGGGGCTGCTCCACAGCAGACGGGGCCCTGTGCCAGGCCAACACGGCTCCTCCTGCCAAGAGGCTGTGCCCCCTCCGCTCTGCGCTCAGAGCCCCGCCTTCCCCCAGTGAGGCCTGGGGTCACCAAGCCCCCCACGAGCCGCAGAAGGGGAGACTTGCCATCTGCAGCAGCAGAGCCTTGGGGTCACGAGTCCTGGGAAGAGCGGGGCCTGGGTGTCACGGCAGGAGGGTGTGTGCGCAGGAGGCTGGGGGGACGGAGGCTGTGAGGGGGGCGCCCAAGGACCCGTGCTTCTGTGTCCAGGCTCCCAGGGGCCCCAGCCCGGGCAGGCGGAGGACTGCAGGGTTGGACACACACGGAGCTGCCCACATCTCCACCCCTTGGACCCATGCAGCAGGGTGGGCAGGCCCAGGACCGCGGCCCGGACAGGGGTACCGTCTTTGGGGAGCACGACCGCCTCCCTGCTGAGCTCCAGTGCGGCGCTTGCATCCATGAGCTCTCTCAGATGCAGGAAGCTGGGGACGCTCTGTCTGTCTGCAGGGCCGGGTCCCAGCACGGTCACCCTCTGCCCCACCCGCCCCTGCCATGGCCTTCCAGCCCCTGTGCCCTTTCCAAGGTGCAAGCCAGGGCTGGGTCACCGTGCGGGGCGGGCACCTGGGACCTCTGCTGGCACCGTCACTAAACCCTGGGGGCCTGTGCCCGGCCACTGCACCCTGAATGTGTCCGCCTGAGCACAGGGAGAGACCAGGACCCCTCCACCCTGGCCACAGCACCCCGAGCTTGGGGCCGGAAGGGGGCTCCTGCTCACCCCACCTGCACTGGGGAGGACCCCGCCACACCCTCTCCTCGCCCCTGTCAGTCCCACCGCCCCGCCTGGCCCGTCTCCCAGGTCCAGCAGCACACCGGGCAGCCAGCG
>NW_022900948.1:46864353-46865702 GCF_012274545.1 Fukomys damarensis
CCCTCTCCTCGCCCCTGTCAGTCCCACCGTCCCGCCTGGCCCGTCTCCCAGGTCCAGCAGCACATGGGGCAGCCAGCGTCTGCACAGACTGCCCCCTACGTGGCAGCCCCGGGTCCTGACTTCCCCGCCAACCCTGCATGGCCACCCCAGGCCCCCACCCTGTGGTCTCGACTTCCCTTGTCCCTTCCAACCACCCACCTGCCTGCTCTGCTGGCCACAGGCCACCATGCACCTCTGCTCCTTCCGCCCCGGCGTGGGCCCCAAGGCCGTGGCCGCCCTGACCTGTGTCCAGCCCCCTGCCCTCGTCCAGCCCACCCTCACCCCATCACCACCCCCAGGCTGACCGGCCCTGGCAGTCACTCACGGAAGAGCAGCAGGCTCCTGTAGGTGCGGCCCGCGCGGCCCAGGCGGAGGAGCACCAGGCCGTAGCTGTAGTCGGTGGACAGCACGTGGAAGCCCAGTACTCCCCTCACTGCAAGGGAGCCACAGGCCACCTTGGCTTGACACAGGCCCTGCTGCCTGGCCCGGCACCGCACCCAGGGTCTCCCGGCCGGCCAAGTCACCCAGAGCCTGACACCCTACCCCGTGTCCACCCTGCCCGCCATCCGCTCCGGGGCACCCTGTCCAGTTCCCCGTGTCCCCACCCGGGCCCCGCCTACGGCTGTTCCTGAACACGGCCTTCTTCTTGTCTTTCCGCAGGCTCACCTCCCGGGACTGGCAGCCCCGAGACCTGGGGAGGGGGGTGTGAGCTCAAGGTCGGGGAGCCCCTGCCCCAAGTCCGCCGCCCTCAGCTCCCTGGGGCCTGGGGCCCAGGACAGGGCTGTGGGTGGGAGTGGGGGCGCAGGTTTGGATCTGGAGGCTCTGCTGTCCAGAGTGTCCAGTGTGGACAGGGCCTGCCTGCAGCCGGGAGGAGACACACAGGACCCAGCTTCCGCTGGACTCCCCTGGCTGCTGGCACCTCTCCCAAACCCGTCCTTTGGTTTCAGAGTTGGCAGAGTTGGGCATCTTTGTGGACCCCTACACTGCCCACCCCTTCCCACCCCCAAACAGTCTGCACAGGGTGTCAGGGGCCACTCCGGCTCCCCTCACCGGCTGAAGGCAACGGTCACCAGCAGCCGGCCCGTTCTGTGCACCTGCACCACGGCTGCCCCCAGCTTCCTCTTGTCTCTGGCTGGCAGGAAGCCCGGGGCGTCGGTGGCGACAGCAAGAATGTACCAGAACCCTGAGAACTGCAGGCACAGGAGGCCAGGGTTAGAGCCTCCCTGTGGTGTGGTCCCTAGACTCCGGGCTGGAGGGCTCAGCACAGTGACCTTTCCCGAGGCCCAGCCCTCGGCCCTGCCCAGCCCCAG
>NW_022900948.1:46866202-46870559 GCF_012274545.1 Fukomys damarensis
TCAGCCCCTTTGCCCTGCACCTCCTGGGCTCCCTGTGTGGGGACCATGGGGACAGAGCCCAGGCAGCAGCCCTGGACTGGCCGGACCCCCTGCCCTGCCCTCCCGCTGGACACACCTGCCAGCCCTGCCCGTGGCATCCTGGCCCTTCGCAGCCCTGCATCTGGCTGGGTTTCAGTGCCCAATGGCTCACCTTGTCCCAGTTGAGGTTCTGGGACTCCTTGGTGGGGTGCTCCTGCAACTGGATCCCTGCGGCCAGGACCAGGGCCAGGGCCAGGGCCAGGCTGGGCAGCAGCCTCATCCTCGCCGCTCTCAGCCGAGCGAGGCCCAGGCTCTGTGTTTTCATCCTGTCCTACCTGCTGTGGGCGTCCATCCCACCCAGGGCACTGAGCCAGATTGGGTCACGGGGAGGACCCGGGGGGGGTGGCAGGTGTGGCCTGGGCTCTGTGCCTCTCACTCTAGGGGCATGGCTGGTGGGCCCCTGAAATGGCCCAGCACTCGGAGGCTGAGGCAGGACTGCTGTGAGCTTGAGGACAGCCTGAATTGCATGAGACTCTGCCTCAAAAAACTGGAAAAAAGGGGGGCCCCTTGCCATGCCAGTGCTTCCCTGTTCCGCCAGAACCATGTATACGGCTGTCTGCCTCCACATGCACGGCCCTTCACCGCCAACACTGGCCTGGCCGCTCTTCGTGCAGGGTGAAATGACCCACGGGGCCCTCATTATGCAGGGTGGCCCCGTGCGCAGTCCACCGCCCAGCAGAGCCAAGAGCAGCCCTGGGGATGCACAGAGCCCCGCCAGGAGACCAGGCAGGCTTACACACTCTCTGTCCCCACAACTCAAGTCCCAGAATGGCTATCCTACACGTGGCCACCAGTCCCCGCTGGGCCTGGGAAGTCCATGGACACTGCAGGGTCAAGCCAGGGGCAAGGCCAAGTCCGCAGCCAGGTGCAGGCTGGTTGGGAACACGGGGCCATCCAGGAACCGCGGCCCACAGGTCTTCGTTCCCATCGCTGGACACGCGCACGGCCGATCCCCACGCCCACCGGGCCTCCCGCCCTTCTCAGCCTGCCGTGACCCCACAGCTGGGCCCTGGCTGGGTCGTCCCGTTCCTTCCGCCCCCACGGACCTGCCCACTCTCCAACCAGCTCCAGCCCTGCAGCCCAGCTCTCCCCAAGTCCTGGCCTGTCTGTGCCCCCCAGTCTAAAAGCCATCTGCAGCCTGGTCCCGCCCATCCCAGGTCATGGGACCTGCCAGGGAGCCTGGCGGGGTCTGAGCCCGGGAAGCTCAGGGAGGGGCTGGGGTCTGTAGTCCCTTCCCAGGCCTCAACTGGCACTGCCACGCTTTGCTCGTCCACATTTATGGGCTGTCAGCAAGGACCTGCTGAGCACGTGTGCAAGGGGCTGGGGAGCACAGCCACCGGGAGCCAGCTCGAGGGCCTCTCCTCCACACGGGCAGTCCTGCTCCTGACCTGAGCCAGCTTCCTGCAGGCGCCCGCAGCGCACCACTGTGAGGAAGGCAGAAAGGGCAGGGCTGTTTCTCAGAGAATTGAGAGGGCAGAGTCCTGGGTGCCCGGACTGGAAATGACCCCTGAGGGAAACGTCAGATACCCACTGCCGGCCGGGTACCACCCCAGGGCACCTGTCCAGACCCTCCCCAGACAGCCAGTTTTGCACGGGGTTAAAAAGTCTGGGAACAACAGGGGCCTTGATGGTACCACAGCACATCCCAGTTCCGCAGCTATGTCCCTGCAAGGAGGAGCACGGGAGGCAGCAAGCACCTGTCCTTCCCGTCACACATGCTGCTGAGGGGACGCAGCGAGACAGCGCCCCGCTGTTATGAACACCACGCCGAAGAACCGAGAGCTCAAGTCACAGCGTACCCAGGTCAAGTTTTATTTCTGCTGCGGTTCTGTCACCTGTCCTGCCGGCCTGCCCCACCCCAGCGGGCAGCTGTCCTGTGGCTCCTGCTGCTGTCATACAACAGCCCCCACATCGGGCCGCTGCAGAAGCACAGCAAGGGCGTCTTGGTTGAAAAGAAAAGAGCTGGCAGCTGACCCTTCCAAACAAAGCTCCAATGTCAAGGCAGAAGCGAGGGCTTCTGAGGGTGAGAGATTTTTAAAGGACTCTTGGTGGGGGGCACAGTGCTCTACCACCGAGCTCCACCCCAGCCCTAAAGTGAGGAGAAACACCTCCTCCAGCAATTGAGGTACAGGGTTCAAATCCCAACTGCAGCCAGCGAGTTTGCTTCCGTGCCGGACCGCCATGGAGAAGATGCAGAGGAGCCCCCAGCTGCTCGGCCCCAGCATGGCTGTACCCTGCCAACGGGCTGAGTGCTGTCCTTACAGCAAAATCCCCGATGCCTCTAAGGAGTGAGGGTGCTGACGGGGCCCGGACTGGGCAAAGGACAGGCTGGCTTGGCTGCCTTGCAGGGGAGCAGGAACAGCTCACGGCTGCCTGGGAAGGGGATCTTGCGGCCCCTCGGCCCCCTTTGGGTCCTGCAGCCGAAGCAGGGCCTCCATCTGCTTGCGCTTCTCCTTGGCCCGGATGACGGTGGCCCGGAAGAGTCTGCAGAAGAGGTGCACAGATGACGGAGAGTCGTCGTTGCCAGGGATGGGGTAGGTGATGAGGCAGGGGTTGCAGTTGGTATCCACGACACCCACCGTGGGGATGTTCATCTTGGCCGCGTCTCTTATAGCCACATGTGGCTCGAAGACATTGTTGAGCGTGTGCAAGAAGACGATGAGGTCGGGCAGGCAGACAGTGGGGCCAAAGAGCAGCGGGGCATTGGTCAGCAGGCCCCCCTTGAAGTAGCGAGTGTGCGCGTACTCGCCACAGTCCCGGGCCATGTTCTCGATCAGGTATGAGAACTGCCGGTTACGGCTCACAAACAGAATGATGCCCTTGCGGTAGGCCACGTGGGCGGTGAAGTTCAAGGCCAGCTGGAGGTGCAAGGCGGTCTGCTCAAGGTCGATGATGTCCTGCTCCAGGCGGCTCCCGAAGATGTACGGCTCCATAAACCTGCCAGGGACCCCGCCGTGGCAGATGCAGTTAGGGTTCGTGAGATTTGCGCCACCGGCCCCTTGAACCTCCCAGCCTCCACCTGGACCAGTGGGGATCTGAACAGGGCTGACCCTATCTAGATGTCCACACATGACATAAACAGCAGGCACTGACTCCTGTGTGACTTGCCCACTGAGTGGTCAGATCTCCCAGCACTTCCGCCCAAGGTCCCTAGGGCTCTTCTCAATCTTTATTGTGTCTGCAAATTACACCAGCTCCTCCACCCATGCTGTGTGGCTGCTGACACCCAGCCTCACCCCATACATCTCATCCTAATCCCACTCACTCTGCCCCTGCTGTTCTGCCTCCTTTTTGGTCCCATCACCTCCTTCACTGATTTCCCACTACCCCTCTAATCCATTCTCCATGCAGCAGTGACAACACAGAAACATCTGAGCAGGCACAGCTGCCGCCCACAGCCTAGAAGGCACTGCAGGAAACTGTATGGGGCAGCTCATAGCGCCTCAGCCTCTCTGGCCTGTCTGAATCTGGGAGCCTTCCCCCACTGGCAGATCTGACACGCTGCTAACCTCATGCTGAGCCACTCAGGAGAGTAAGTGACTGCCCCTCGTGACAAGTCAGGACTCACAGGGACTCAGACCAAGGCAGGGCCCTCTCCTCTGGGAACTACCACTGGGACACATCGGGCCAGGGGTCCTGGCTACCTGTGCCGACAGCCGGCTTTATGTCCCAGGTGCACACGGGCATCGAAGAGGCTTTTCAAAGAAAACAGCTCCTTAACCTTGAAGAAGTCGGAGTGCCGCAGGGGCTCCTCCAGAAGCCTCCTCTGGTAATCTAGGGCAGGGAAGAGAGGATGCCAAGATCTGCTACCACCCGCCCACCCCGAGGCCAAATGTCTCCCACCACAGGGTTGAGGAGGGCAGGAGTCCAGCAGCAGACGATGCCCAGGGCCCCGGGAAAGACATGGGAGCCACAGCCAACCAAGGGCTGGATCTGGATTCGGATGGGGGCTCTGCCCCTGGGCCAGCAACCTGGGTCGGTCCCATCCCCCAGTGCCCTCGGAGAGCAGGAGGGAGGGAGAGGGGCGTAGTGGGCTTCCGCGGTCCGTCTGGTCCTCACGGACACCGGGCAAGGCACACCACTCGGGTGTCCGGCCGGAAATGCCCTGCCAAGGGCCCAGCAGGTGGACGGACTGGAGCCTGGTGCTCACCGGTCCCTGGGTACACAACCACAGCCTCGGGGCCCTGAAGCCCGGCCCTCACCGTCCCCCGCCCTAGCCCAGAGGTTAGGGACAGCCGCGGGTGCAGCTCCAGGGCAGGTCCCGGGGAGCCCGGCCCGC
>NW_022900948.1:46870977-46887612 GCF_012274545.1 Fukomys damarensis
GCCGGGAGGACCAAGTACGCCGCTGCGCCCCTGGCCGGCCCCGCCCACCTCCCCTGGAGGCTGGAGTCCTGGGTGCCTTGGCGCGTAGTTGGCGTCGCATCATTGCTTGCCCAGCGTGCGGGTGGCACTGCGGCCCCTCGGTTTCCTGTCCGGGACCCAGAGCCTTGAGTTGCATTTGCCCCGAGGTCGCATCCCGCTGTATCTTGGGACAATCCAGGGGCCAGCCCAGGGACCCCGCGGTGTGCTGGGGGCTCAGGGCCTCTCGGCAGGAAAGTCCTCCCAGTAACTCCTCGCAGTCTGGACCTGCCCAACCCTCCTCATTCATTCGCCCCGAAGGTTCTAGACCTTCCAGGGGAGGGGCTTCGTCCTTTGGCGCTGTGCCTTTAAGAACTGGGCCCTCCGCAGGCACGTGACTGTCGCCTAGCAACGAGACGCGGCGCCACAACCTAGGCTGCGCGGAGCTGGTTTTCTGCAGGGACCAAATGTCGGAGGAAAACCCCCAAGAGTGTGCGGAGCCTGGAGCGCCTAAGGCCGAGGCCCCCCCGGAGAAGACCAGCGACTACTACCGCGTGAGCGAGAACCTTCCCGTCCGGTTCAACAACCCAGGGTGGTTTCGAGGCTACAGGTGAGGAAGACGGGGTGATTTGGGGTACGTGGAGAAGAGGGGCGCGGGGTGGCTGGCCCTGCTGCTGGGCGCTCAAGTAGGCCTGTGCCCTCACCACAGACCCCCAAGTTCCTGGCCCCAGGTCGGCGTCTTGGTGTCCTTACAGCCAGTGAGGCCGGGGAGCTGTCCCGGGCTGTCGTTGGCGGGGTCAGAAGTGGGGGGACCCCAAGTCCCAAGCCCAGTTCTGCTCCCAGCCTCCCGGCCTCGTGACCAGGGTGACCCTCCTCCTCCCACCCTGGACTCCCGTATCGGCGCCTTCTTCCTCTGCATTGGTACAAGTCTGGCCTTGCCGTGCTGACACTCAAATGTAGAGGGACCTGTTGGATGGCAGGGTCTGGGAGCTGGGCTGTGACTCCTGACAGTGTAACTTACCTCCCCAAGGAGTAGCAGGCTGTACCAAGGCCCTGTGGTGGCCGAGGATTGCGTGTAGCCCCAGGCACTCATTAGGGTATTGGCCTACCGCCGCCGAGGGAGCAGGGCCACCAGCCCGCAGAGGAGGCTCGGAAGGCAGGCCTGCCAGCCCAGGGCAGTCAGCCTGCACGGAAGGGAGCCCACATCTGTGCTGCACACCAGCCTGGACAGTCACTCTCCTGGGGGGCAGCGCCGGCAGAGCTCCATCGGGCAAACACTCAAGGGCTGTGGCTTGGGCAGACTTGGAGTGAATGGGTGGGAGAGTGTGCATTTCTCCTCCACAGAGTCCAGCAGGCTGCCTCAGTGTACAGGACCAGCAACCAGGTGTATGGGAGCAGAGCACCCACTGTGCACGAGATGCCGGTATGTGGGAAGCGGGTCACAAAGGGGAGGCGCTGGGCAGTGTGGAAACAGGGCAGCGTGGGAAGAGGTGAACAGATGCACAGGCAAGTGTGTGGAACGAGGAAAGCGCGTGTAGACTTGCTTCTGCATGACTCGCTTCCATGCACACAGCCACACACCACCCTCACTTGTGCAACGGCCTTTACACAATCACACAGCCCTCACACACACCGCCTTCACACATGCACGTAGCCATTTCTCTCAACCTGAGGTCACCAGCTTTGAGGCAAACGGTTACTGTCTTCTCTCCCTCTGTCTGAGTTAAACTTTCTTTTATGAGCTACCCACTCGTGACCAAGAGGCAGCACCTCTGAGGGCTGAGGCTGCAGAGAAGGGAGCGCCGGTGGGTGTGGGCTCTGGGTGCTCCTGTGGACTGAGCTCCCGCCCCAGGCCGTCTTCCTCTGCTCCCCGTAGGTGCAGGGGACGTGCCATTTGGGCCCCCGTGGTATCCTGTCATGGCTGTGTGCAGATGTCCCCCGAAAGCCTCATGCAGCCCTTCTTGAAGGTTGTTAAATCTGGGATGTGTGATGCTAGGATTCAGGGCGTGTGATTTCTAAACCACCACATGCGAGTGACTGGCTTGGCTCCGCCCTAGTCCCTAATCCTAGTCTGAATGAGATAAAAGGAGCAGGAAGACACTGTTAAGGTCTCTTGTAGCCTTTGCTGTCTTGTGTGTGTCATGTTGTTTCTCCTCTGTGAGGTCAGTTTGTCATCCCTGCCAGCCAGTTATGGACTGAAACAAACCCTCCTTTAACTTTGGGTTTTGGGTGTTTGTATCAGCAATGAGAAAAAAGCAACTAACACATATCCCCAGGTCACCAGGGCCATCCAATTTGGGGTGAGAATGTGGTAGGGGGTTCCCCCAAATGGTCATCATGTTGAAAAAACTGGCAATTGCTATTGAGTTGTGTTGGGTGATGGAGCTCTTGTGAGAAGATTTATCATCAAAAAAGTTTCTGGGGGGCTCAGTGAGTGGTAGAGCTCTTCCTAGCATGTGTAGGGAAGCTCTGGATTTATTCCCCCTAGCAATACACACACACACACACACACACACACACACACACACGCATGCATGCACACGGATACATTTCTTTAGGCACTCTCCCAGAATCAAGGGCTTCTTCTGACCCTTCAACGGGGATCAGGTATTTCCATGAAATAGCGGGTGCACTGGCTGAAATGGGTCCAGATGTTTCTGTTTCCCAGATGTCTCTACAAAAGTGGAGTGGGGCTTCTGTATTCACCGGTGCTAGAAGGCAAGGGCAGGTGAGGCACTGGGTATCAGAGACAAGTTTCAAGTTTCGAAGAAGGGCCTTCCTGCTGCTTGGCTACCTGCTCTTAGCAGAGCTGGATCTTGAGTTTCTTGACCAAATGCAGATGCTGGACCTCACGAACAGTGATCGGTGCTTACATTCCATGTGGGAATAGAAATTGAAAGTGTTTTGTGCTGGGGATGTAGCTCAGTGGCACCAGGCCTGACTCACAAGCACAAGGTCCTGAGTTTGATCCCTGGGACCTAAATAAATAAATGAAGGTGTTTTGGATCTTCTGATGTTACCACGTATTCCTTGGAACCCACGGAGGGTCCACCACCGTTGGGGAGCCCTGAGGTGTGCAGTGGACTCTGGGTAGTAATTCAAGCGTCAGCGTCAGCTCAGGTTGACAGATGGCTACATGCATTATGTGGTGGGAATGTAGTTTGGGAATTCTCTATCCTTTACACTCAATTATTTCTGTAGATCTAAATTTTCTTTTTAAAAAAATCACACTGAAGCCATTTTCTCTTTGTCCTTGCTTCCTGCCGAGGAGACAAAACCTCAGGTGACATAGATCACCTGCCTAGGGCAGCACACCTGGCAGAGGGTGCTTCAGGATACTGTCTGTGGGAATAATTCCTACTCTGGGCCCCCGCGCACCACCCGATGAGAGTTCAGCCATACTCAGCCCCTGTAGCCAGCTCTTTCCCAGACGCATAGGCTGGTAGCCTTTGGGCATCAGGATTTTTTATGATGCTTTTAATTCACGGTTGCTATTGAAGCCCACTGCTATCTTTACAGGGATGCTCCCCAGGTCCAGGCCTAGGTCCTAGCACACCCCAGAAGGGCCACCCAGCACCCCCAACAGAGGCACAGAGCAGTGGGGCATGGAGCCTGATCTTGGGTGGGCATTCCAGGCACAGGACCCAAAACAATCCTTTCCTCTTTATAAGGGATTCTCCCCAGTACTTTGTTAGATGCTAGCAAAGCTGGCTAATATACCCATGGGTGAAGATACTACTTTTATTCCACGGGAGAAAAAAAATTCAGGTTGAGAGAGGTTTAGTAATTTTCCAAGAAAGCACAGCTGGGAAAAGGAGACCCCAGGCTCGTGTTCACCCTCACGCCCAGGTGTGCAAATGCCACACCCAGCTGGCTGTGTAGCTTCTCTTCTGTCCATAGAGTGGCAGGAGAAGGCACTATGAATAATCACTTTTCCACGGTGGGCTTGGTCGGGGGCAAACTAGGCCACCTTGCACACCCTGGCTCCTCCGCTTCCTAAGAACGGAGAAGGTGTTTGTTTGTTTGTTTTCATGGCAAATTCTTATTCTTCTTTGCATCATCCCCAGCTGTTGTTCAAGAGCATTATCATGCGTCATTAGTCCTGCTGTTGCCTTTCTCTTCCAGAAAGTATTTTATCCAAATTCAAGTAAGTTTTCCAGACAGCTCTGGGTGAGTGGAATGTTCCAGGATAATACGTTCAATGTCTGCACGGAGAGGAGCATTGTGACGGGCCCCGACAACTACATCACACCCTGCGACAGGCTCAACTTCCACCCCAGTTACAATGTCAGTAAACCGTCCATCTGTGACTAAGGCAGCGAGACCCCTCCCCAGAGTCTTCTTCCCCTCCAGCCGCCACCCCGTGGCTTGATGACTTGGAAAGGTACAAATTTCACTGCCTTGTCTGAAAAAAATTTTTTTTTCTCCCTGGAACAGAACAGTGTGCAAAAAAATGGGCTATGAGGGCTGCGGATTTAGCTTAGTGGTTCTGCCACCTGCCTCTCAAGTGCAAGGACCCGAGTTTTAAAAAAAAAAAAAAAAAAAAAAAAAAAAAAAAAAAAAAAAAAGAAAGGGCTATGATGTTATGTTTTTTCTATTTTATGTATAAGGTGTACACAGAAAAGAGACGCTGATAGCTTGAATTTCCATTAAAAGTGTTGCAAGAGCTTGAATTTCCATCTGTCCTGACGTTTGCATCCCAGCCCCGTGACTGTGGCCTGGAAGTGAGGGGCTGCCTGGTCACCCGCCTGTATCTTATGTGACAGCCATGACTGTGTACGTGATCACTTGCACCCAAGGTGACACTGCAAACTCCCCTCAGAGGCCTGGGGTGCCCCACTGGGATGCAGGGTCGCTGGGGGACAGGAAGAGAAGGTACCGTGTCACAGAGCTCAAGGTGACTCTGCCTGTGATCCCTTCGAGATACAGAGTGCTGAGCCATGCCGTTCTCCAGAGGGGGGCATCTGTGTTTGTTTTAAAATTTCATTGAAAGGCTGAAAGAAAGCAGGTGCACAATAATTTTCGTAGGTGGGGGAATAACTCCATTAAGTGGATTTTCATCTCTGTGTAGTCCTGAATCAGTGTGAGCCACGAGCCATGCGGTCATCAATACGAAGAAAACTGGGGCTGGGGATTTAGGTCAGTGATTCTGCTGCCTGCCTCGCAAGCGCAAGGTCCTGAGTTCAATTCCCAGTACCAAAAAGAAAGAAAGAAAGAAAGAAAGAAAATAAAGAAAACTGTAACAATTCCTTCAGATGCAGATTTTTTTTTAAAACTCCACGAGAGTAAGGTGTGCTCATTATAGGAAATTTGGAGAGTACTGAAACTAGAAAAAAAGAAATCATTCTTCTATGCTATCGATAACATTTTGTGTAGAGATTTTTTTTCTCCAGGGATTCTACCCACTTATGAGTTAGGGAAGAAATTAATCATCACAACTGTTGGTTGTGATTAATACACTCAAGTAAACATTTGGCAGCATTTTTAAATATCCAATTCGGGGAGAAATGGTTTCCAGAGAAAATCAATAGAGCTTAAAAAAAACATTCAGAGCTGAGCCTGAAGCCAGGATCTATGTAATGTCTTTCTTTTGAGTTGGAAAACCAGCAGTCCACACATCAAACTGCAGGAAAAGGTCCTGTGATCCTTAAAAATATCAAAATGCTGTTCCAGGGATTTAGCTCAGTGGTGTCACTGCCTGCCATGCAAGTGCAAGGTCCTGAGTTCAGTCCCCGGTACCAAAAGAAAAAAAAAAAGGACAAAGCAGTCTCAGCCGGGTCTCTACCATGCTGAAAAGAATGGGCTCCTTCTCCGACCATGACTCTGAGAAGCAAGTTGGCAGCTGTAGGTCCAGCGGTGCCATCAGGCCAGGCGACTGTTTTTCCTCCGACTGGTAACAGCTGAGCACCCGGCCTGCGTGAGGAGACAGAGTCACTGTCACTGTGGCAATGCGCTGGTCCCAGGGACCACTGTACAGGGCGGAACCCCCAGTTCTGGGCTGAGGCACCAGCAGGGGCCGGCCCTGGAGGACCCATCAGCAAATAAGACCTTCTGGGTGTTCGCAATGCTGGCACCATGGGGGCGCGCTGAAACTCTTGCGTTGGTCATGGCCAATAAAACACCATTTCTGTAGCAGCCACTGCTGAAGGAATGTGAAGTCAGTCTCCAGAAGAATCTAGAGTGTCTGACAAGATGAAAACCCCAAATACTTCCATGTCAGTCTATTTTCTGTGACTAAATCACAACACCCAGGCTGGTTTTTTTTTTTTTTTTTTTTTGAGACAGGGTCTCAGTATGTAGTTGAGACTGAGCTGGAACTCACTATGTAGTCCAGGCTGGTCTTGAACTCACAGGGATCCTCCTGCCTCAGCCTCCTCAGTGCTAGGATTATAGGCGCGCACCACCACGCCCCGCTGGGCTGGCTAATTTATGAGAGGTTGATTTGGTTCCCACAGCTGGAGGCTGGAGGTCCCTGAACCTGGGGTCTCTGCTCCGCACCTACCAGGGCCTCCCTGCTGCATCTGGGCATAGCGGAGGGTACAGCAGGTGGGGCTGGGCAAACATATGAGCCTGAGCCTGGGTCTCCCTGCCTCTCCTGATCAAACCATTATGCCATCCTGGGGCCATGCCCTCAACAATCTCAGCTCCTCAGACCACCTCCAGACTCCCTAACAGGTCACATCTCTCGAAATGTTAACATTGTCCGTCTTCCCAGGAAGTCAGGAGCTGCTCAGGTCCCGTCTCTGCGTCCTCCCTCTCCCCTCCATTTCTCTGCATCTTAGGGTTTTCAGAGGGCTTTGACATCATCTCACCTGATCCTTACACCTGGAGAAAGCCTTAAATGGTGCAGCTTCACTTACAGATGGGAAAACCAGGCTCCAGAGGATGTGTCCTGCAGCAAGCCTTGCCTTGTCCTCCCGAGAATGTGCTGGGAGCAAAACGCAAGGCTTCCAGCCCCTGGCCCTAGAGATGGAGCCCCAAGTTTCTTCAGTCAAGGAGGAACCACAGTGATTAGACGTGTCAGGACCTGCATCTTTAACATATTTCCAACCTGAAGTCTTTGATAAACAAATAAAAGTTTAGATAAACCAACCTAACTGAGGGCTCAGAGAGCAAGCTGTGTGACAACCGCATGCAAAACAGATGGCTAACAAAATAAAAAGGGAACGGTCTGTGATCATTCCTCCTCCCTGTGTGTGCTGCTTTCATAATCTTAAGTCCCTCCTGGAAAAGGTGGGCGCCCCGTTTAGGGTGACAAGTCAGTTTTCACGGCGATTTCTGCACCCCCTCCACTCTGAGTGTGAACGGCCTTGGCTGGGTGTGGCCTTTTCATTTCACTTGGAAAAAAAAAAAGTTTCACATCACTTTACTAATCATTTAATTTAGCTTCTGGGTTGGTTCAAAACCAGTCACTTCTTACTCTAAAAGTACATTTTCATTGACATTTCTGTGTTTTTTCCCCCTCCAGCAACCTTTTATCTTTTAATTATAATCAATTAGAATGAATGGTTTCAAATGTATAGTAACAGATATTGATATGAATAAAAAGCTTTTGTATTCAGTGCACAAAATACCAGGAACCCTCAAAGATTTTGCAAATAATGGTATATCCACCCCTCAACACACACACACACACACACACACACACACACACGCACACCAGGCCACAACACTGGCTATAAACCGAGTTGTGATTTGCATACTGGTTGTGGGTTGTGGGTTCTGTGCTGGCCTCTTGTTCACTCGAAACACTGCTTTCCATTATTAGGGGGTAAGGGATGGAGATAAGGGCATAATACCTTTTATTTTTCTATGAGCAGATAAGATACTATTTTTATGATACTTAAGATACTTAATTTTGTTTTTTTGTTTTTTGTGGTACCAGGGATTGAACTTAGCACCTTGTGCTTGAGAGGCAGGCGCAGTGCCACTGAGCTACATCCCCAGCCCCATGATACTGATTATTTTCCAATGCAAATGAATCTCATGTTGGAAAACCTGCTGTCCGATCCAGGAGAAGGTCCTTCTGGTCCTGTGAATTCCCACCCCGGAAGACCAGGCACCTTAGAATCAGGTCTCCTCCCTATTCTTGGTGTTAAGTGAACGGGAGCCCCTGTCTCCCTCCCTGGAAATGAGGTCACCTGACCACCTCTGGGTCGTAGCAGTGACAACCTTGCAAAGAGCTGGGCTGATAACACACAGCCAACAGAAAGGCCCGGTTCTACGGAGCAGACGCACATCTATCTGGGTGCTGCGCTGTAGCTGCACTTCCCGCCCCATCAGATCGGCAGAGGTACCAGGAGAGGGCTAAAACACACAGATGCCGTCAAGCCCCTCCCACAGCTGGGCATAGCGGACCTTGGCGTTGGCCTTGAATCACATGGGAGGTGTCAGCACCGGCCAAGCTGACCTAGCGCATAGGGTGTGGAAACACACACTCAAGCCATGTGGCAGGTGGGCAGTGCCAGGGATGGGCATGCCAGTGCAGTCAGGTTTACATCCAGGTGTGTAAACAACGGTGGCACAGAAGCCTGCCCACTGACCCTGAAGGGTACTGAGTCACTGCTGAACGAGGGTCCCACAGGTCACCCTACTGAGCCATCGGGACGGCCACCCATCAGAACAGCGTTTAAACAAGCCACTCCAAGATCCTAATGAGATAACTGACAGTGTGAAACACGAAGAAAAGGACTAAAGGTGTAGGGAAAGTGGGAAGGGTAGGGGAAAGCTAATAAGGGAAAAGAAAAAAATAGGAGAAAATGGAAATAAAGTGTTTATAAATGGGGATGGGAGGAGGGGGTGGAGGGCAGGGACAAGGGGAAAAAATGAGAACCAAGACCTGTCGGGTAAAGGTACAAGATCCCAATGGTGAATAACTGTACTGTATACCTAAAATGTACTGAGGAACACAACCTGAAAAAACAGGCCACTCCTCCCAGGGACAGCAAAGCCTGACCTGAGGGACCCGCAGTGACCACCAGGAGGTCCCGGCAATGACGCACACCTCTTCCCGCAACGGAAAATGCCACACACACGCACACCCAGCCTCCACAAGTTGTCCTTGGTGGGGGCAGCAGCTGCAGCCTGCACTGTTCTGGCAGGGGCCTCAGCTTGGGAGGACCAGGTAACAAGTACCTTGGGGAGACGGGAGTGGCCTCCCACTGGCAGGGAGGGGTCTGGAGCTCACTGTTTCAGTTTGAAGCTACCCCTTTGCTGGCAGTCACCAGGGTCCCCTGGTGTTGGACCTGCGGTTCCAACACCTTGCAGAAACCAGGCTGCTCATGCAGACACAGTAGACAGACCACACAAGCTCATTTGTGGGGAGTGCTGGATTTATTCATTAAAAAAAAAAGTCCTTATATACAAAACAAGCTGATTTCTTTTTGCAACGGTTCAAAGCACTTAAAAAATAATTAAAGGTACAGCACAGATTACATGGAGCTGTCTTTTTCCCCCCAGAAGCACTTAAGTGAACAAAGATGCCACAACGAAGCTGTCACAAGTACATCGAGACGGCTCAGGACAGAAAGGGACAGCAGGTCCGGCTCCACACACCTCCAACCTAGCAGGTGCGCCGTGCACAGCAGAGGGCGTGGGTCCGCATTTGGGCAGAGAAATGAATTAGCCAGGTGCACAGGGCTAGAAAATCCACTCCCAACTGAGAACACTGACCAAATTCAGCTACAGAGTAGACGGCACCGCAGCTAAACTCCAACAGCAAGTGCAGCACCTGGGTGAGTGACAGTCACAATGCAGACCTCGTTACCATCGGTGCCCAGAACGGCTCTGTCCCCAGAGGAGCCATGGGTGGCGCCTCTGCCCCAGAGCAGAGGGCTGGGAAGGCAGAGACCTTAACACCAAGGACAAGGGCCACCACTGTGACCTCGCTGGCTCAGGTCCTGGAGAGGCTTGTCCTCAGTACTGGGTTTCCGTCGGCGGTGACCACAGCATGTGGGGACCGAACACCTAGCCTCTGTGCTTATTCACTCGTGCGCACACCGCAAGGACAGGACCATTACCACGCACGTGTGCAGTTACCATTCAGAACCATGACTGAAATGATCACAGCGGCTCTCAGGTCCAGAGAGGATCACTGAGGTGCTCAGGGCATCCAGGGACTGGACGGGCCAGACACCGGAAGACCAAGCCGTCGCAGAACGAGCACCGCTGGGGTCTCAGCTGATTCCCACGTGAGGCAGAGAAGGGGCAGTGTGCTCAGCGGCCATTGTGCTTTCGAAGGCTGCGGCTGCAGTTTTCAGAGGAAGGGAGCTGGCCTGGGCACCGGGCGTCCTTCAGTACTGTCCCAGGAGCTTCCCGATGGGCACCTCGGGCACGCACTTCCCTGCTTCCCCAGAGGGCAGGTTCCACACCAGCCAGCCGCCCACCAGGGCCGGGTTGTCTCTGGCCCTCACGGTAACATAACCACCAAGTGTTTGCTCATCTAGAACTTGTACGCTGAACACAGAAAACTGCAGTTACAATAACGAACAACCGTATTTTTAAAAAATATTTTTACAGCACTTTAAATAATTTACAAAAAGCTACAAAAACCATATTTACTGGGACACGTATGCTAAATAAAAACATCCGTTTCATGTTAGTGTACATATGTACAGTGCTATCTATATATAAGGGACTCCAGTTTTCCCTCTGTGACTTCGATTACACACGTACATACGCACACACGTACATACGCACGCACGCACACGCCCACTGCTGTCCTCAAATGCAACCAGAAACAGGAAACCCATCACAACTTGAGGACTTTGCCCTTCACCACGGAGGGGCCGCCACTGTCCTCCACAGAAGTGTCACTGAATTCGCTGGCATCACTGCCCAAGGCCTCCTGGTCCTGGTCGTCCCTGTCGATGACCCTGCGTTGATACCTCAGGTCGAAAATGTTCTCCTCTGAGCCCGAGTTCTTCTTGTTCTGCAAAGCAAGCCTGGCCTGGGCCTTCCTGTGGGGCCAGTGCCTGCCATCCTTCCTCGCAAGCAGGTGCGGGCTCCCAAACACAGGGCCATGGCCAGTGGGGGTCTCCCTGAAGGTAGAGAAGGAGGGGCCCTGCAGAGGCAGGCCCAGGGGGGCGCGGAAGAGCCCGGGCCGCATCCCTCCCCAGGGGATGCTCTTCCCAAAGTGAAAGAGCTGGGAGGACAGCAGGGAGGAGAAGCCCGGAAAGGCTGGGCCCTTCCTGGGGTCAGAGGAGAGGCCTGGTGCGCCCTTGGCCTGTGCCTCAGCTGCCCTCTCTCTCTCGGCCCCAAGGCCCCCGGTCCACGTCGAGTCCCGAACGTCCGAGTTCAGTGCCCACAGGCTGGGCAGCCTGCTCTGGTGAGCGAGGTCACTCCAGGGGAGAGAGAGGTCGACCTGGGGTCCTGGGCTGGGGGTCAGCAAGCTCTGGCTCCCATAGTTCAGGTGAAAATTTCTCCCGGTGCTTCCGGCCTCAGCTGCCGCTTTGGCACAGCTGGGCAGCTGGCCAAACACGCTTTCGGCAGCGGCAGGCTCAGCCCCTCGCGGGCTCTGGTCTTTGTGAGCATAAGCGTTTCTCCGGCTTGCAGGGAAAACTTTGGCAGAGACAGTCCCGCTGGTGCTCTTGGGAAGCGCCGGCTCACACCTGCCCGGAGCAGCAGGGACTCGGGGGACGTTCTCGGTGCGGGGGGTGCCCTTCCGGCCTGGAACGAAGAGGCTGGCTGTGCCTGGCAGCCCAGCTTTTTCTGCAGCCCTCGGTCCCTCTGCAGGTGGAGGGGCCTCCCTGGCCCTCTGGCTGCGTGTGCACACACCACGCTGCAGGCCCGGGGCCAGCTCTTTCCGGCAAAGCACCTCTGGCCTGGCTGGACCCTCTGTTCCAAGAACAGTGGGGGCTGCTCCTTCAATTTCGGAAAGGCTCACTGACTCCTTGGCCTTTTCTGCCAAAAACTTCTGGATCTCCAGTTCGATGCTGTCGTCACTGTCCACCGAACTATCCTCAGACAGGGAGCTGGGGCTGCAGGCCGAGCAGGCAGGGTCTCGGGCTCCCGTCTCCCTGGAGAACACAGTCCCCTCTGGGGCCCTCCGCTGTGGGAAGGCTGGGGCCGCATCCTCGTCCCCCAGGCTGGCCGACTTTATAACCTCCGCTGAACCGCCCAGGACGCCTGGTGGTCTCCTCCCCGGGCCAGCTCTGCTGTCCCGGCTGGACTTCGACAGGCAGCTCTGCAGCACCCGGGGGCCTCTGTCTTTCCAGTGTCCAGGGAGGCCCCCCAGTGGATCCACGAACCGCGTCTCGGTGGTGCTGAACCTGACTTTCTTCTTGCAGGCAGCCCGGGGGTCCCTGTTCCTCTTCTTCAGCTTCCGCTTGGATTGTAACAGGTCCTTGATGGCTGTGTCCAGGTCCGCATCGCTGTCCAGCGAGCTGCTCTTGTCCTCCGAGCTCTCCTTCTCGCCCACACCCTGTCCTTCTTCTGCCTGCCCGGCGGCCCTGGGGCCTTGAGACAGGCCCAAGTCCCTGAGGCCGACCGTCCTGGCGGGGGCAGGTGGGGCCCTGGCCTCACCCTCCCTTCCTGGTACCTCGCCGGCTTCTCCCTGGCCAGGTGGGTCCCGCACATCCTGGCCAGGCTGAGCCCTGCTCAGGCTGTGGTCACCGTCCTGGGCACCTTCTCTCCCCTCCCTCGTCTTCTTGGGTATGGATGGCCTCACGGCATTGCTGCCGCCTCTCCGTTTCCTTCTGCAGCTTGGTGACAGGTCCGGTGTTTTATTAGACGGCGGGGCCTTGGGATCCCCGGCCTGGCTGTTGGGGCCAGGTGGCAGCAGCGGGCCCTCCGTGGGCTGCAGGAAGCTTTCGGCTCTGGCCAGCATACTCTCGGACTGGGCCTTGAGAGCCAGAAATGTGCGGATTTCCTGCTCTATGCTGTCGTCACTGTCCACGGAGCTGCTGTCGCCGTCGGAGCGGGAAGGCACATCTGGGTGACGCAAGCACGGATTGGCAGAGGGAGGCCCGGCGCTGTCCTCCACAGGGACCGGCAGGATGGTTTTGGAAATGTCCAGGATTGCTTCAGCACACATCAGCTCTGCGGATGTATCTGCCCGGCACAATGCCCGTTCCACACACTCAGCGCTGGTGCTGGTGCTTACCAGAGGTGCGGGAGCTTTGGGGTCCTTCACGAGCTTGGAGGAGGGGTCCAGCTCCAGGACCCCCAGGCCAGGGTCTGCAGCTTTTGGGGCTACTGGCTTCTTCTTGCTTGGTGCCCTCCGGTGGGCCTCACACAAGGCACTTTTCCCGGCGCTGCTTGTGCCACCGGCGGGAGGGCCGGGCACCATCTCTTCTCTGAGCTGGGCTCTCGGCAGCGCATCCCCACTGCCCTCTTTCCGGGTCTTTTCCAGCTGGTACAGCTGAATGGCCTCTTCGATGCCATCGTCACTGCTGGAGTCTGACACCTCCTGCACCAGGGCCGGGCTCCTCGTCTGCCTGGCCCTGCGCCCGGCACCTGCGCTCCTCCGCACCCCACCTTTACTCTGTGCCGCCTCTGGTTTGGAGACAGCCGGCCTTGTGCCGCCCATAGTCTCTGGCTCCGGGCTGACCTTAAGCCGGAGGCTCCGGGGCTGCGAGCTCATCTTCCCTACCCGGGGAGGCTTACGGAAGACAAACTCCTTCGCCGTTCCCCTCAGGTCCTGCCGAGGGGCCACCCTGAGTGGGGGCTCTCTGTTGGATTTCAGTGTTGCTCTGGCTGTGTCTTCCTTTGGGTCTGGGCCTTTGTCCAGGGACCCGTCACTTCTGGGGTTTTCCTGTTGTCTTTTCTCATGCAGAAACTGTTCGATCTCCTCTCGGATGCTCTGTTCAAAGGAGTCCTCGCTGCTCACGCTGACAGGGGAGACAGAGCCCTGGTCCTCGCCAGCCCCCACAGAGCCGCCAGAAACACTGCTGGAGACAGGGGCAAGTTTGGGGGCACCCAGGGCAGGTGGGGTGCTGCTGTGGGGAGGCTCCAGTTTGCCCCTGCTGCCCCCAGCCGAGACCCTGCCAGGCGGGGCGGCCCCAGACCCAGACTGTGAGCCTCCGTTCCTGGCCTTCAGGTACTCCTGGATGGCCTCCTCGATGTCCCGGTCCACGGAGTCATCGCTGTCCGAGTCCAGCACCAGGGGCCCGAAGTCTGCAGCCTTCCCTTCCCCTGGGCGGTCACAGCGGGTGGCAAGGCCACAGGCAGTGAGGGAAGGGGCCTGCTCTCTGCACACGGCCAGGCTGGTGGCCGGCCTGGTGTCCCGGCACCTCTCTGCCTTCTGGCTCCTCTGTGCGAGGCGCTCATTGCTCATGCCCAGGGACACCCTGTCCTGCTGCTGCAGCGTGCTGATGATCATCTGCACCTTGGCGCTCACTGAGGCTCTGGCAATGTCCTCTTTTGACTCCGAGAAGCACCCGGGAAACCTAAAGCTCCCCGGCGGGCTGAAGGCCTCCCATTGGGACTGGAGTGCGACCACTGGAGGGGCGTTCATGAGAAACATCCTAGCGGACGGGGCAGGCGACAGGGAGCACTGCTTTACCTTGCAGCTGTCTTCACATCCTGTGAAGAAAGAAAGCGCCGTACCTGACTTGACTAAGGTACCAGGGACATCAACAAGCATCGCGCATGGCCACCGAGAGGCGGCCTCCCTGGGCTATACCGCATTCAGGGGCCCTGGGGTCCTTGCACAAGCTACCTATGCTGGGGCCTCAGTTTCCTCCACCGTGAAAGGACTTCCTCCCTCTGAAGGAAGTCCAGTGTTCCAACCGCGGGTGCTGCCCCCACCCCAGCCCTTCCCATCCCCCTCCGAGCTTGCATCGCCTCTGTGAGAGGAGAAGAGAGGCTTTCTTTACCTCCGAAGGCTGTCAGGAGGAGCCTGCAAATGCTTCTGTGCACGTGAAAAAGAACAGCTCTTTCTTAGCAAATGCAGGGCAGGCGCAACTTCACCGGCAGCTTCATTCCTGCTGAGATCGGCGCTCCTGGAACAAAAAGTTGCACAATGCAAGCAACTCAAAACTTATTTCCCTGGCTGGCTTCCACAGCCGCTCTGACAGAGTCTTTGCGTGTGAAAATGTTAAACGAATGAGCGCAGAAATCGCCCAGAGTCACATCCTCTTTGCATCCCGTGTGGTTACTCCCTGGTTTCTCCTTGGGAACTGCACGAGGAAGATGGGTGCACAGAGCTGGCCTTATCAGAAAGGCTTGAGACCCCCATACTTCGAGAGGGGGCACAGTGTAGTGGCACACAGTCAAAGAAAAATGCCAGTCGTACTGCACACCTGTTAATTCTCCATAGACTGTTCCAAACCCCCAAAACTGGAGCGTGGTGGTGCTATTCAGAAGTAAGGGAGTCCCCCAAGGCTGACAACAAGGAGAAAGAGCAGCCCCAAACCTCAGGGCTGGGGATCCTGTCCTCAGGCCAGGAGCCGCCTTCCTGACAAGCTCCTGCCCAGAAAAGGTAGGGCTGGCCACCTAGACACAGACGCGTTCAAGTGGTGGAACCATCAAGTACCTGTAGGGCACCACAGATTCCTAAGCAACTGCTCAGAAAGTGAAATTGAATCGTTAAGACTCTATTGCAATTACTTGCGATTCTCCTCTGGTCCAGGCACGCGCTCCGGCAGGCTTTAGGGATGGGGTCTTGGCTGCTCGGCTCCCAAGCTTGCGAAGCATTCTAAGTCAGCTTTTAAACAGGTTTTCCACTACTGGAATCAGAGATAATCAGAGACACCCAACTCAGAGACAGAAGCTCCATTTCACGGATGTTTTTCAGGGAAGACCTATCATGGATGTAACGTCTCAAAATTAAATTCTAGAAGGGCTTATCCTGAGACCAAGCACAGTACAGTCATCGCAGCTCATTCACAACTCTTCTGGGTTTGTGGGTGAGGTGCTGGGGAGAGAGAGTGTGTAAGTCAGCTACCACTTCTCAAATCCATATATCCTACGGCCCGTCTCCCCATGTCACCTTCCTTACAGGAAACAGCCTGGGAGCCTGCACCTGACCAAGGGGTGACGAAGATAAAAAGTAAAGAGACACACAGACAGGTTAAAATCCGTAAGGCCAGGGGGCTCGTGTCTCTCTTCACCATACAGCCCCAAATGACTGGCTCCTTCGGCTTTATTCACTGACACGGGCACGGGCAATTACACTCCACAGGATTCACCTCCGCCTTCCACGGTACTTCTCAGGGTAAACAACCTAACCTTGGGTGTTTTTACTTTTCCCTGCAGCATGTTAGCACACGTGCATGGCCTCAGTCTTCCTATCTGATCTCCACACTTCCCCAGGCACAGAGCAGCTGGGGACCGACAGGATGGGGTGGGCTCTTTCACGGGCCAGGGAACCCTGTGCCCACCATGCATTACTCAGACTGCCAGGGCAAAATTACAGAAATTACAAAACATGAGCCTCGGCTGTGACCAGTCTAAGCCAAGATGTTACTTTCTTAAACAGCCATATTCCTTTCCACAATGGGCTTGGGGAGTAGAACCCTGCTCCAAGATGACCTTTATACCCCATGAAAAGCCTTCTCGCAGGTCCCCAGGGACCTCCTGTGTAGCTTCTAAGTGGACTTCTGGTGAGCAGCTTTCTGAGTTGTTCAACTACGTAGCCCAAGACTGAGGCTAAAAGAAAAAAAAAAAAAAAAAAAAAAA
>NW_022900948.1:46887646-46888496 GCF_012274545.1 Fukomys damarensis
AAAAAAAAAAAAAAAAAAAAAAAAAAAAAGTCAAGGCACTCCAGAGACAGGCCGTGGGTTAAAAAAAATCAACCAGGAGAGGAGTCACCTTGGAAACTCCCAGAACTGTACTGAAATATAAGTGTGCTCCCCAGGCAGCGGACCAGGCTTCTCAAAGTTTCTCCCTGCACTCGTGGGCCCCCAGGTCTGGTTGCCAGGGTGGCCATGGGGACTCTCAGCACCTGCACCTCAAAGCCTTATAAGAGAAGGAGGGAAGCCGAGCATCCTCTCTCCAGGCACCAGCGATGCCACAGCACAGAACAATGTCAAGCTCAAGCCCCTCCTCTTCTAACACTCAAACTTCCAGAAACACCCCATCCACTCACCCCGCAAACGGGTTCAGCTTGTGTTCTTACCTCGCAGGGTCAGGGGAGGCCAGGATCTGCATGCCAGGAAGAGCTCGGTCCGGGAGGGGCTGGCACCAGAAGGCCCCCTCTCCGGGCAACCTTTAGTGGGCGTGGGCTGGATTCAGTCCCTAGCCAGCCAGAAGTGGAGATTTAACAAGCCTGCAACCCCCAACTGCACACCCGGCAAAACCGCGGTGCTGTCCTCGTATGTGCCTGGAAGTGGAGGCCAGGCCTGGGCTGCCCCGGCCCTTGCGCCCCAAGAGCTAGCTGATGCTTGGGGGACCGGGAGCTGCAGGCTGGTCCTCGGCCGGGTAATCGCCAACAACTCCCCAGACAGCGGGCCAGGCGTCCTTGCAGGTCTGCGCCCTGGAGTGATTTTCTGGGATTCCCAGGCCTGGGAGCTCGGCCACCCTTCCGGAAGCTCCGCCTGGCGCAGGGAGCGCACGCAGCCCCGAGGCCGGCCA
>NW_022900948.1:46889702-46918682 GCF_012274545.1 Fukomys damarensis
CGCCTTCCTCGCCCAAGTTTGCTCGGAGTCCGCGGTTGAGCCGGGGCTGCATGTGCTGGAAGCGGCCCCCCCCATCTGCGTGGGGCTTGCCGAGTGCTTGACGCCTTAGTCCTCTGGAACCGCACCCCACACTTAACGATGAGGACCCTGAGGCTGAGAGAGGGTCCAGCTCCGGCCCAGGGTCACGCGGGGGCTCGGCGAGTGGAGGCTGGAGAACCCCCGGGGAGCACTTGGGGACCCCGTCTTCTAGGAGCACGCCCCGCTCCCGCGGTGAAGGTGGTGATTTTCTCTGCTGTTCCCTGACCGTGTGCCTTGGAGGTCTTGCCCGTTTTGTTTGTGCCTGGCTTGCTTGCGGTGCCCCGAGGGCTGCTGGTGCGGGCCGGAAAGGAGCCAGGCCACCCTGGGGCAGAGGAGAGGGTTTCTGTCCTGCTGTGAAAGCTGAGATCTGACAGGATCCGAAGCGGAGACCCCCCTCCTATTAAAGGACGTGTTTTCTAGTCCTTACCAGCCTTGGGGAACTCGGGGGAAAATCTCGGGGTCAAGAAACCCATCAAAACGTTTTCATGCCTCAGTGAATTTTTTTCAGTAAGTTTTTTCTCCTTATAATAATATTCATCGGCAAGACTCGGGGTGTTGATCGAACGGCGTCACCACGCAGCAGTGTGGACTGTTAATATGTGGCATGTTCCCCAGCAGTCTTAATACCGGTGCTGTGACACACTGATGTGGCCTTGGAGTGGCTCCGAGCATTTGGCCAGAAAGGATTCCTAGAAGACAGCCTGCCAGGGCGCCTCTTGCCAAATGCTCTCCGGAAACGCAGATCCAGCTTGGGCCGGTTCAACCTGCAGTGAATGGCCTGCCTTTCCTACCTTCTTTCCAGCCCCGAATCCTGCCAGCCGACTGGTCTTGCACGATCTGATCGGTAAAACGAGCCTTTCTGTCGCTTTGTTTTTAATTTTTTTACGCATGCTGATGTGGAACATCTCTCCGTTTTCTTATAGACCATTTGGAGAATTGCCTGTGTCCTGGCCCATTTTTAATTTTTCCTTTTGGGTTGTGTGTCTTTTGCTTATGGATTCTGAGCACTTTGGCCGGTAAGGATTTCATCCCCTCACTGCTGTATGTCCCTGTGGATTGCCCGGATGACTCCCAACGTGCTGGCTCCTTTGACCTTGGCTGTAGTGGTTTTTGGTCGCTCTGCACAAGTTTTGCATGTTTCTGTAGTTGAATCAGTCAGATGCCTTGGATAGTTTCTGGCTTTGGGGAAGGCCTAGGATAGACTTTCCTACGTCAAGATTTCATAAGCATTCACAGACAAATTTCAAATTAAGAGGACAATTTGAGGTGTGGGTCGGTAGGGTGTAGGCCTTCTGTGGGATGCCCGTGTGTGTGTGTGTGTGTGTGTGTGTGTGTGTGTGCGCGCGCGCGTGGTAAGAAGGAGTTTCTCAGGGGAAAGAGCCTTTTTTTTCTTTTTGAGACAGTCTCCCTCCACAGCCCAGGCTGTCCTTGAACTGGGTCTTGCCCTCCTTGCACCTCTCCCCTGCCTTGAGAACACTCCACTCCTGCTTGTACTTCCTCACCTTCAGATCCTAGGTTTGTTTTTTGTTTTGTTTTGTTTTGGAGGCCTTGGCTCTGCCTTGTGAGGGCCGGCTGAAAGGGTCACCTGACAAGTACAGGCTTGCTTTTCATGAGGCACGGGTTGTGGAGTTCGGGACTCCCCTTCCCCCTAATTCAGCTCCCAGCTGAGCAGATTTGGAGTCTTCCAGGATTGCAGATAGGTAAGTCAATTAGTTATCTTGTAGGCAGTTAGACCAGGCCCCCTCTGGGCGGAGCCTACAGGGAGGACAATAGAGACACTTTTCACTGAAGGCCAGAGTTGTAAAGAGAGAAAGCACTACACCTTTGTGCTTCTTCCCTGGGCAAAAAGAGCAGTGATTGATATTCTAAATAGGTTTCTATCCCCTGGGTGGGGGCCACGGTCTTAGCCCAGCCTTTCCAGGAAATACCCCTGACCTCCCCACCCTTACTGAAAATCCTTGTACACTTGATACGTGACTTGCTCCCCCACTTGACCCCCACTTAATATTAACCGAGTGACGGTACTTGTAATCTTATTGGTTGGTCATGTTTTTGCCCCTCCTCATGCCCACCTTGTAAATTCCCATTGGGTCTTACAGTTTTGTCCTACTTTGTACCCGCCTAACCGCATGGCTTGGCTGTGTAAAACATCTTTGAGAAGTGGGGTGGGTGGGCAGCCCACTTTCCGGTCTCCCTTCTGTCTCTCTTAGAAGAAATCTTTCTCACAATAGATTTTTCCTATTCTTAACCTCATTGTTCCTAAAATTCATTTTCCGTGTTAGACAGGAACTCTTGGTTCAGATATCTAGTAGGTTTGGGATTTACAACGCTTCCCCCTATATCACTAGGACCTGCCCAAAGGCCACCTTCCCATGGCTCTTGTTACGCTCATTTGTCACTGGGAAGTCCCAGCGTCTCCCCACTTAACTGACCCACCGGAGCAACACTCTGCTTCTGCCGTCCCTGTGGGCAGGCTGAGCACAGCGTCAGATGGGCCAGACGTCCACACAGAGGCACCTGGGCGGGCACTGGGCCCAGAGAGCCGGGGCACCCCTTTGGGACCTTCCTGTGATCTCTGCATGCGAAGGTGGGGTGGCCTCCAGGAGAGATGGCCAAGGACTGGCCCGGGCCCTGATGAGAGAACCTGTTCCTGTTCAAACTGGCACCATCATGATGAAAGAACTCCCAGGAAGGAAGCTTCCTGTACCTGAGGAAGCCGGACATGAAGGGGCTGTGGGCATTCAGCCCTGGGCGGGAGAACACACCGGAGCCTGTGTGAGAGGCGAGCTCTGCAGAGTCTGGTCTCACGCATGTGGCATTTGAATAGCAACCATGTTTTGAGGAGCCCGACCTGACATCCTGCTCGTGGGGCTTATCCAGGCCCTAAGAAGATTCCGATGGAGGAAAAGTGTGACAAATCGGGGTGAATCCTGGGCTGCTGCCTCTGCTCCAAAGAGGAGGCCACAGGTGTCCTGCGGGGTGTGGGGAGAGGCCCCCTCGTGGCAGAAAGTGGGAAGCGCCGTCTGCGTGCACTGTTAGAAAGCACCTGCGTTTGCCAGTGACTTTAAGTGTCACCTCGTCTGCAGTGTGACCCTGGGAGGAAGGGGACAGGCCGATTTTTGAAAACCACACGCTTTGCCCTTGTGTACAGAAATCAACTCAGGGACTAGTTAATGGCAGCTCATGAATATTCACGCATGCCAGTGCCGCCATCTGCACACTTACCTGTCCTGCGGGTCACAGACCTGCCACACATTGGGGGAACTGTCCCCACTCAACCTCACGCCCCGGCAAGGGGAGACAGCCCATTGCACTGAGGGCAATGAAACTCCGACCAACTGAATTCAGTGTTTGAAATTTCTATTTCTGTGAAATGATGTTTAAAACGTTTTCCTTCCAAAATGACTTTGAATGACTTCATTCAGTTTTGTTGAGTGTCGGGTCCTTAGCATTTTCCTGGCAGGATTTTTTTTAACCTAATTCATTACTCACGACTTCAAGGGACAACCTGACGTTCAGATAGTCTGCTTGGAGCGTTTCAAACGAACTCAGAAGATAAGCTTCCCGAGATAGAATTAATTATTCAGATAGAATTATCCAGGGAGGATGAGGATTCACAAAAGATCTGGATATTTTCCCGGCTGGGGTTTGAGAGGGAAATCATTCTCTCATCGAGTCTTTGCAGAAAATAAATTGGGTGAAGAGCCTTTGTGAGGCTTGCACCTGTGGAACCTGGGCAAGAGGTTCTAGGACAGCACAGGGTGAACCCTTGCCAAAGGCAGAAACCTACTGGGCAGAGGCAAATGTGACGAAGGCCAGAGGAAATGGCACTGTTCAGACCAAGGCAGGAGCCCTGTCCAGCTGGCCAGGGCGGTGTGTGACAGCTTGGCCTGGGGTCCCTTGGGCAGGACTGGGCAGAGGGGGCAGATGGGCTGCTTGGGGCACCTTAAAGGCCCAGCTGGCTCCCAAGGTCCTCAGAGGACCCCTGACCGAGGCAGGTGGCCAGCCCTTATACTCGGCAGAGGCCGCTGGACATGGTGTCTCTGCCCAGGAGCCTGTGTTGGGCCCCACAGCTGTCCCGGCTGTGTGCTGGTAGCAGGCTGTGCCCCTGGCCACCAGGGACCCCTGGGTGCCTCTGCTGAGGGCGCTTGGCCAGCTGTCCCAGGTCCACCGTGCTCCTTCAGGGTGTCCTTTCTGAAGCTACCACGGCACCTTTTACTTCAGAAACTGTGCCAGGAGTGGGTTCCTTCCCTCTTTAGGCGAAGAGTTTGTTAGCTGATTCCATCTTTCTCAGACGTTTCATTCAGACTGCATTCAGTGAAGAGGCTGTGGAAAATGTGTCAGGAATTCTACAAGTATAGGAAACTTGAAATAGAAATTTATATGAAAAACTGAAATAGAAATGTAACAGGCAGGATGGAAACGGTGGCGGCTGTGATGAAGGAAGCAGGCGCTGGCCGAGCTCAGCACCCGGAAGTTTCTCCACTCACCCTACACGTGTACCGTGCAGAGCCAAAAACTGAGGAAGCACATGTTTTTCAGATCTCAACTTTTTCCTTAGATCCATGGAAATTATTCTATTTCAGTTGTCCTCTGACAGAAAGAAGAAAGTCTACTGCACAGTCTGTGAATGCTGGAAAGGCTCAGTGGAGCATTTTAAATTGTGTATAAAAATCTGCCTCTTATGTCCTGAGATACGGGATGGGAAGTTGTGTCTCTGAGACTACTGAGGGTTTATTGTCTTGTACAGTTTGGGGCCATTGAAGGAGATGGGAGACCATCCCCTCACTTTGGATGCCAGGCAGAGCCGCGTGTGTGCAAAGCTGGCCCTAGGGTGGACTCTCCGCAGGGGTCTGGTGAGGAGGGAGACTCCTTACCCAGGAAGCGTGCAGCCCAAGTGCCCCTTCCCTCTTCCAGGGAAACTATAGGCTTCTGCCTGTAGTTTTTTTGTTGCTATTGTTTGTTTTGAGACAGGGTCTCACTATGTAGTTGAGACTGACCTGGAACTCACTATGTAGCCCAGGTTGGTCTCGAACTCACAGTGATCCTCCTCCTCAGCCTCCCGAGTGCTGGGATGACAGGCGTGCGCCACCATGCCGGCTTGCCTTTAGTTTTTTGAGGGACACTTTTGTTTCCTCCCTGAGCATAGCCAAAGAACAGTTGTTGGGAGCCATTCTACATGATTTTGGGGGAAAATCATTTCCCAATTAAATCTTGATTAGGGCCTAGTTTTCCTGTCTGCAGCCGGCTGCAGCATGTAAAGACATAACTGCTTTCGCCGGTCACAGCTAAAACCTCCATGGTCTGGTGACCCTGTAATGCTTCAGGGCAGGGCTATACCAGCCAGAGACATCCCGGGAGGAGCCAGATCTTCATCTGCACAGTTCCTCACTGTCCTAGGATCATCGCTGCACCCTCTGAGTCACTTGCTACTTATATTTCTGCTGATGTTCTGAATAAAGGCGTGACCAGCTCTGGGTCTGGGGTGTTTGCTGCCCAGAGCAGCGTGGATCAGGCCAAAGCTCAGCTTCTCCTCTAAGTCTCGTTTCTGTCTATAAATTAATTAATTCGCCTTGTGCTGTCGTGGCTCGCAGGAGACCAGGACCTGATGCAGAGGTTCCGGTAACGTCCCTTTACCTGTTCCCCACACACAGACATTGTTCAGAGAAGATGACACCATGCGGTCATCTGTAGGTCTCACCTGCCCTATTGTTCTGGTTGGCAGATGAGGGGCAGAGCAGGCTGAGCTTCCCTGAGGCCCCCAGGAGATGGTGGGCATGGAGTGAAAACCCTCAGAACCAAAACTCACACTCCTGCTCGTCTTCTGTAGCACTGAACTGCACAACCCTTTCAGGACCTGTAGTTTCAGGGTCCAACTGAAGGGGGCCGCTGAGCAATACCAGTGGAGGGTGAGAGATCGACTCATAGGAGGGTTACAAGCCCTAGACACTGTGCCCTGTACTGCCAGGGCTAAGGCGCCCTGAGGCTTTTACACAGGTGACCAAGCTGAGTGGCTAGCTGTTTGGTTAACAGCAGGACAGAGGTGACCTTTCATGTCCTCCCCTTGCAGCCTAGCCTACAATGCTGTGGATTCCCCTTAATGTGCACAGACAGACAGCAGACTCTGCGCTTTCTGTTTAGCTCAGCATCCAAGGAAGATGTCTGGGGAAATGAGCTTTACAGTGAACGGGCTCCGAGGCAGATGTCCACAGAAGAGGGTGGGAGGCAGCAACTGCTCAGGTCCCCATGGGTCCCGGGCTGCCCTCCGTCTCTGGCCTCTGTCACCAAGAATGGAAAGGGACACGAATGCTGTGCCTGCTTGCTCGCTCTCTAAGAAGCCACTCTTGGAGACTGGGATGCCATGTGTAGCCCACCTGAGGTCCCCAAGGCCCGATTGAGGGTGTGACGGCCACTGACAGCCTCCTCCACACTCAGCTTCTACTGGAACAGCTGCTCCCGACCTCCCAGCCTAGGGGAGAAAACAAAACAAAACAAAACAAAAAACCCCACCAAACCTGGAAGCAGAAAGCCAAACATCAAAAGGCCAAAGAGAGAAAGTGAGTTCTCCAACTGATGCCTGCTCTGAATTTTCCCTCATAGCTTTGGTTGAGCTGCTGGCCACATGCAAATCTTTGTTTAACATCCTGTACTTGGTACCCAGAGAAGAAAGAGGTCTTTCCATGCGGGGGTGGGGGGGGCTGCTGAATATTCTAAAGTCACTCAAAGGTGGTCTGGACCTCTGGGCTCCAGGTACAGGGAGAAAGGGAAACAGGAAAAGAAAGCCTGTGACCTAAAAAAGAGGAAACTACTTTGTGAACTTCTGAAGAATCCAGAACTGCCCGAGCAGGGCCTCAGCGTTTAAGGCCCAGGGAGGAACAGGGTCAGTAACAAACTCAAGGACGTGGTCTGAGATCAAGGGAGAACAGCGAGATCTTAGTGTGGGAGGAGCCACCAGACAGTCCCCAAACACTCCGGTGTTTCTCTAGGCCCACTCAGAACCTCCTTGCTCCTTTCCACAGGAAGAGACAGCCGCTGGAGCACACAGGTCCCTACCAGTCCCGGATTGCAGGTCCCAAGAGTAAACACAGGAGAGCGATTTGACCAGAAGTTCTGACTGAGCGAGTGCAGCAGAGCCTGTCCTTGGGGTGGAGGGAGAGGCAGCTCCTCCAGGAGCACCCAAGCCCAGACAGGTGCCACCGCCTCTTGGGCTTCCCACCCCCAGGAGGAGAGACCCTAGGCCTGCTGGGCCAGCCAATGGCTGAGGGGGCGTTGCTCCAGATGACGAAGCCGAACCCAAGGCTCTTATCCTAGTAAAAATGCAGTAAAAGCGTCACTGTCCCTGCCCTGACGGTACCTTCCGGTTTCCTACCCTCAGGTGTGGAGACTGAACTGCAGACTTCAGAGGGACAAGATAACTTGGCACCTGAGACTTGGCAGCTCTGGAGGACAAGTTTAAAGCACGAGAAGTCCCCATTCTCGAGTTGGCTCCCCCCACTCTGGGACCACAGTGGGTCCCACCGTCCTGCCTCACTTTGGAAACCGGAGGCTACCATCGTGGAGTCTGTCACCCTGACCAGGGTCTCCTCAGCTCCCCTCAGAGAGACAGGGAGGGAGAGAGGGAGAAGAGGGAGAGGAGAGCAGGGGAGGGGAGGGGAGGGAGGACAGGACTGAGTAAAACTGGGAAGGTGGCCCCAGGTGTTACTCTCTGAGCTTGGTGAAGACAGTGACTTCAGTGAACTTGAAGCCAGTAGTGAAACACAAGCAAAAGCAAACTGATGGCTGAACGAAGCTAGCAGAGACCATCTATGAGTGTATAGACAGATGAGGTACAAAGTGAGCATTTTTTCCTTCTCACCGTGAGGCTGGAGTGGCTACGGAAAAGGCTGAGGAAGACGGGAGGGCTGGCTCAGCTGTGAGCTGCGTTCTGGGCTAGATCTGAGGCATCAGGCAGCTGAGGAAGCAGCTGGGTAGACAGGGAGGGTCAGCCCGCCTGGGGCCACGGTCTGGGACTGGCTCCTCCTCCTCCTGAGTTCATCTTCAGCCCAAGACCGGGATGCCCTGATCGAAATGCAGTGAGCTAAGCAGGCGACTTAGCTGCACACAGTGAGCCCTTAGCATGTGCCTGTTCGTCCTCTGCAACCCTTGGCTGACCCCACTCCTAATCTCTGCGCCACCCACTGCAGATCTGACCCTCGTGGGCTTTGGATGCCACGACAGTTCCTCCAGGAGCAGAAAGAGTTCAAAAACTGCTGCCCGACGAGGGGCCGAGGCAGATTGCTCAGAGGCCGGAGTCCTACCTCAGACCGGACCCTCAATTCCAGCCCAAATTAAAATCCTCTCCACCAAACTCCCTGGGGGCCATGAGCACATCTCACTGCCTCCCTCCCACCCAGTGCAGTGGACCTTGTCCTTTCTCTTTCAGATAAATCATTGGTCCTGCTGATGCTCGGGGGTGCTCTGCTCAGTTCTTTGTGTAGGGCATCAAAAACCTGGACAGGCCCCCAACCCGGTGGTGATAGGAGAGGCTTTCTTTTAATGAAAGCATTCCAAGTAATAAACCAGAACGGCAAAATTGGGGCATCACCATTTCACAGCTCCCGGCGGGCTGATGAGTCAGGGGACGTGGGGAGAACAGTCATTCCCCAGGGTCCTGGCAGCACTGGGCCTGGGCACAGTGGAGCCCTGGACCCAGCTCTCACCTTGTGGGAACCCCACTGACCAGCAGCGCCCAGGCTGTCCGCAGCTTGGACCCGAGGCTTCACCAGACCCACAGTAAGCAAAGGAAGAAGAAAAAAAATGGAGTGGAAGCTGCCTGTGGCGGGAGACTGAAAAGACGGACCAAATAGAAGGGTACGCAGGGCCCAAGTATGATGTGTGGGAGTCAACACTGAGATTTAATTTGCCTGAGACTGCAAGGCAGCACCAGGAAGAGGGGACTGTGGGGCACAGCTGTGCTCACTAGGGGGCTGGGGAGGACCGGGATTGTGGTGGGGACCATTGCAAACTCCCGTCTCCTGACTCCAGAGGTGGTTACAAAACTGCGTGCCTTATCTTCCTTCACTGAGTTTAAAACAGCCCCCGCCCTGTGTCTGACGGTTTCCCAGTGTGGCTTAAATAACAGAGCTAGACACTGCCCATGGTCTCAGGCTGGGTCCTTCACAGCCGATCCCAGCTTCGTCTGGCTGCTGTCTCCTGTCCACGCAGCACCCACTGCTTTTCCGGCCGCTCTTCCCCACTTCAGAGACTTGGCAGAGACGAGACATTTTAGCCTTGCACTTTGCAGTCAAAGAGTAGAGTCGTCTTACTGGCTTGTTTCCAGAGAGCACCACTGCCTCTCCCTCTTCTCTGGTCTCCTCTCTCCCAGAGGCGGCTGGTCTCGTTCCCTTGAGCTGGTCCTGTAGCATTTACCTCTCCTCTTAGGCTGGGATCCCCCACGCGGGCCCTGGATGAGGACGTGGGCACTGCAGCTTACCTGGGAGGGAAGAAGTGGGGACCACAGCCTCAGCCGCTTGTTGGAAGCGACGAGTCACAGGTAGCAGGAACCGAGTGGGTGGCGCTCCTTGGGAGGACGCTGGTTTGGAACGCGCGGCACTGGGCCCCACAGACCGGACTGGCCTGGAGCTCCTCCTGTTGAACACCGCACAGTCTCGGGGCAACTCAGCCCGAGCTAGGATAAGGCCCCTGCCTTACTCCCTGGATCCAGGGAACCAGTCCTGTTGTGTACCCCGCTTGTCCCCGCCTTGGCCACCCCCGGACACCTGCTGTGTCTCACCAGCCGAGCTCCTCTCTCCACTCTGTCCCAGGAAGGTCAACTGAGCACAATGGCTGCACCCAGTGGGCAAGCATGGCCAGGAGGGGAGAGAGCAGACAGAGCTTTAGAGCTTCGGCGAGCAGGGAGGGCACTGGGGGTAATTCCCAAAGCAGTGTCTCTCCAAGCAAACCGAACCGGGGCTTTTACGGCGGTAACTCATTCATATAGGAAAGACCGGAGAGGTGGCCCAGCCCTGAGCGGGATCGGTTCAGAAAAATGGTGATGTGTCACTGAGATGTGGCCTGGGTCTGTCTGCCTCCCCGGCTCCTCCTTCGCTCTCTCCACTTCCTGTCCACCATGTCCCCCTCTGCCGTGCTCTTCTGCCTTGGAACCAGCTGACTGGAATGAAAATATGAGCCAAAATAACGCTTCTCCTCTAAGTTGTGGGGACTGGGTGTTGGGTCTCAGCAATGAGAAAAGCGGCTAAGCCTGGGCAGAAGCTTTTATGCCCACAAGCATAGGCGATCGTCCTCCAAAGTACTTGCCTCGAAGCCAACGGATGTGCCTGATTCACAAGGCAATAGTAAAAGGCAGCTTGAGCTTTAGATTGTACTTGGTCACCTCTGAGGGCTGTCTGGGTCAGCTTTTCATCACTGCAACAAAAAATACCTTTCCGGTGAAGGCAAGGGGTCTGTGTAGCTCAGAATCTGCGCGGCTCAGTGGCCAAGGTGAAGAAGCACGGCCATCGGCTCTGCTGACGGTGGCAGGGCACGGGGGTGGGGGGCACCCATCTCCACTCAGGAGGCGGTGGGCCAGGCTCGGTCTTTGTGACACCCCTCGGGTGAGCCACCGAGGAGTTCGGGGAGCACCTTTGTCCTTTCTGTGGCCGCGTCCCCCAAGACCTAAACCCTTCACCAGACCCCGCCTCTTAGAGGCCCCATCAGCCCGCACCTCCATACTGGGTATCGAGCTCCGGACACGTGGACCCTGGGGTCAAGCCACGCCCAGACATGTCAGAGGCCGACTCAGAACGACACCCGGAACAAGCCACTCCCGTGCACAGGGTAGAATTCCAGGCAGAGAAATTTACCACGTGCACATCTGGAAGCTGAGAAGTCCAGGATCTGGGACAAGCACCCTTGCCGTCTGGGAGGTCTTGTCCTCTGCTTCCACAATGGCACCTCCTGGCCGTGTCCACCTGTGGCAGACAGGCGCACAGACTCCCTGTCATAGGCACTAGTCCTGCTCCTTGACCTCATTCCTTCCAAAGGCCCCGCCTCTTAACTCTGGTATAGGTGTAGCAGACGTCCCTGCCAAGCACTAGCGGACTGAGTGGCACCTGCTTCTTGCCTTCCATAATTCGGCTGTATTGTTTCATATCAGGAGTCAGATCCAAGCTCCCCTGGAGTCAGATGGGCATGTCAGATGGTGCCTGGGAAAGCATAGCCCCTCCCCAACGGCTGCCACGGAAACCTAGGTCCTGGTCTGGGAAGTGGCAGGGCTCCCCTGAGTTACTGCAGCTGAGGTCAGCGTGACCCCAGTTAAAATCCTACCTCCTGAATTATGGCCTTTCACTGACCTGATTAGCAACTGCTTGCTAATTGTACCTGGTCCCAGTACTGGTTTGTTCTATCCAAGCAAGATCAGCAGTGCCTACTCCCTAATATCATGCCAGGTGTTCGACAGTATTTCACGAGTTGCCTTCAAAGCACACCCTGCTCCCTGTTCCTTCCCATGATTGTATTTAGTAAATATTGGATGTGCCTGGGGGCCTTTGACTTTGTTGCCATCAGTAGCACTGACCAGGACCCTAGACTCAGTTTCTCTACTCTAAGTCTCGTCTCTGCCTGTTCTTGAACTTGTCTTGTGCTGTGGAGGCTCACAGGCCCCGACCCACGGCAGAGGTCCTGGTAACGTCCCCTGCCCCGTTCCCTACAGTACACCTCAGAGCACTCACTTCGGAAGGACACCAATATTCCGACCAAACACAGGAAATGCGTTTGGTGGTTTTGGGGACATAGGGGCCGGGAAGAAATGTTCACAGGAGGCAGGATGTAGGAAAGATGGCCAGGGTCCATCTTGGTTTGGTATTTTGTTTGATTTCTTCTTTCTGAGCCATGAGTTGTTGGGTTTTATGAATGCTTTATTTAAAAAATACTTTTAAGTGTACAGGAAGTTGATAAAAATGGTCCAAACTTTGTCCTCAACATTCTTAACCCAGACAACCCGAAGTTAGCATTTAAGCACATTTGTTTTGTTTTGTTTGGGTACCGGGATTGAACTCGGGACCTTGTGCTGTGTTTTCGAGGCAGGCGGCAAAAACCATTGAGCTAAATCCCCAGCCCACATTTAAGCACATTTGATTTTAATGTTCACATTGTCTTTTTATTTTCTCTGCAGAAGAGCTGAGAGCAAGTTGCAGGCATAACGTGCTTTGCCTCTGAGGAATCGTGTGTGTGTCCTAAAGACAAGCACACCGTCCTACATGAACCCAGCACCGCTGCAAACCGGAGTTGCACTCTGATCTCATGACCTCCCTCAAAGGCCACCCGCTGTCACAGCCATGTCCTTTTCAGCACAAGAGAAACTCCCTTCCATTCTGGGCCAGATATGAGCTCACTGCTCTAATTCATTTCACATTCCTTCGGCCCACCTCGATGTACTTCCGCTCCTCACTCTTGTCTTTCATGACCTTGATGTTTGTGGCAAGTTTGGGGCAGTTGTTTGTAGCATCGCCTCCACTGGATTTTTTTTTGGGGGTCTGGGGATTAAACTCGAGACCTTGCTCTTGTAAGGCAGGTGGGGGAACCACTGAACTAAATCCCGGCCCTCCATTGGTTTTCCTTTGTTTCTGATATCTGTGGAAGAGAAGGCAGGCTCTTTACCCCTCTGCCTGCACTGTACCGGAAGACTCGGACGTGGATTTATGCCGCTACTGATGGCTTGGTCAAGGTGGTGCCTTTTGGGATTTGCCACTGTGAAGTTATCACTGGTAACGAGGAACCAGATTGGCGGTGGGAGGGGTGGGTACTCTGGGGCTGTGTAGATGGTCCTGTTTCTCTTTACACTTCACCCACTGGTTTTTAATACACTGATGAGTCTTGTCTGAAAGAAGGAATACTGTGATGACGGTTTCCAGAGGTGGTTTTCCCAATGCTATCATTTCTTCCACGTTTATCCCTGAGAAGACCCTCCCTTCTCCCTCCTACATGCATGGAAATATCTGTGTGTCTATAAATGTGGACTCCTTATTTCATTTTAGGTGTTACAATGAGCTACACTCTTTACTTAGTTTGGTAGCAGTCAAGTAGTCCCGGAGTAGTGACCAGCAGGGATTGTGGAAGGCTTTAGGGATGACTGTCACAATCAGATTTTACAATGATCCCTGTAAGCCACAAAGAGATACCGGTCGCACACAGCAAGCCCTGAAAGTGTGGAGCTGATCCTGCAGCTCTGTGGTAGTGGAGAGCAGGTAGGTCACTGGCAGGAGGTGGAGGGGTGTGGAAATTAAAGACTGAATTCAGGGTGACAGAGACGCTCCAGTCTTCATTGTGGGAGTCACACACAGTGAGAGACTTTCAGACACAGTGGGTTTTGTTCCTCAGATCGGCGGCATTTGACTGTGTGAAACTTGCATCATCATACATCTGACCATACGGAGACAGACGTCACTTCCACTCACTCTCATGGGGGATCACATGCCTCGGGGCAGGGCGGAAGCAGATTGACCACTGCCGGCTCAGATTTGGGGTTCAGTTCAGCAGAGTTCATCGGGTTTGCTGAGTGATTAGATGTGGAGTGTGGGGCACTCCTGGGGTCTGGCTCCAGCCCCAGGGTGATGGGGGTCCTACTGGTGGAGAAGAAGGCAGTCTCTGTCTTGGGATCCATCCAAGGTGGGCTGTGGGGTTCCCCACCTAGATTCCTCATGCCTGGTCTACAGCAGAAGGTAGGCAGGCAGGAACACCCCGTTCTAAGCCCATGGCTACTGAGCCTTCAGGAGCCCCCAGCCCAGAGCACCTATACTCTCTGCTGTCAGGTCTGGAGAAACCCAGGGATCTCACGTGGGCATGGAGCTGGGACCAGCCTTCTGGGACAGATGTTGGAGTCTCCTGTGGGGACTCTCCGGACCTCTGCTTCAGCAGCTGAAGGAGTCAAGTTCGAGAAGGTAACACCGAGGGACCAAGGCAAAAGTCCCAAAGCCCTTAGGAATTGCAGGATATGCTAAAGCCATCTCTCATGAGCCTAGTACCTGTCCCCAGGTGCCTCCAGCCTTCCAGGTTGATTCAGAGCCCAGCCTTGACCCAGCCCCAGCTCAGAGTGTTGCAGCTGGGCCTTACTGGCGGGTCCCACAGATGTTTCCTGGGTGCCTGCTGTGTACAATGTCAGGATAGGGGTGCATCGGGGCCCCCAAAATAGAGCAAAACCTGGAGGTGGGAAGAAGGGGACCCCTGGAGCATGGGTGTTGGGGAAGGGGGAGGAGCCTGGGGCTGGGAGGGAGCAGGAAGCCTTGTCCCTACCTGCAGGCCCATGGGCACAGGGCAGTGGGTCTGCAGGGAGTGCTAAGAGGGAACAGGGCTTTGGGAACTCTGGTGTTCCAGAACATTCCATGACCACCCTCCCAGGAGATCGAAGGGCAGACCTGTTGGAGGGAGAGCTTTGCTTAGGGATTTATAGGTGAGGCGTGGCCCTGGGTCTTGGGTGTGGAAGGGTTAAAGGACCTGTGAACAACTATGGGCCATGGCAGTAGCCTTCCTACATGAAGGGGAGACAGCTGGGTTTGGAACATAGATGTCTAAAGTCAAAAGTCCAGTGAGCCCGGTTCCCCGTAGTTTGTCAGAAAGTATGGCCTTGGGGATCAGAAACACAGACAGGAAGAACTCCCTGGCATCCTGCACCAATTAATTCACTGAACCCTTTTCCATTCATTCACTGCATGGTGAGCAGCTACCAGGGGCAGGCTCCATGGGGCTCAGTGTCTTCTGGGGAAAAATTAGGGCACTTAGCACCATGTCCCTGAGAAACCCTGCCTTAGTTACTTTTCTCACTGCTGAGACCAAATGCCTGGCACTGAAGGTTAAAGAGGAAGGTTTTATTTGGCTCACAGTCTGTAGAGGTTTCCGTCCGTAGTCAGCTGGCTCCAAGGCAGGGTGCCACAGCAGACAGGGATTGCAGGGGAGAAATGGTTCATGGTGGGCAGAAGGCAGCAAAGCAACAAGGGAACCACAGCTCTTTCTGCCCCCTTTATCTTATCCAGGCGGCAGCACTCATAGCCTTAATCCCATGCCCTTGAGCCTAGCATGGCACCAGGAATTGATCCCAGCATCACACCCTCTAGATCCAGCCTATGACTACACGAGGCTTTGAAGGACATCCAGACACAGCCATACCACACCGTTCTGATTCCCAGGGCTGTTGCCAAGACAACAGGATGGTGGAAGTGTGCCCAAACCTGACTTTCTGGATAGGCATCTAAAGAACATACTCTCCTGCACACAGGCTGAGCCTGCTGTTCCTTGGAATGCTGGTCTTGCAACAGGACAAAGCGAGCTCATGGTGCCACTGCATATGTACCCTGATCAGGACGCGTCTCCCTGGGGGCTCCCAGGGGCAGAACAGAGCACTGTGGAGAAGAGCCCAGCTGTGGTCCTGACAGCCACCACTGCATATGCTGAGTGTCTTCTGTGAATGCCTGTCCAGCCCTTCACTGCTGGGTCTTCTAGCAGGCCTGTTGTTGAGTCCGTTCCCTACATGGACTTGCCAGACAACGCCATTGTGGGATACGCACTGCTTATGGGATAACTGAATAGTGTAGACCCTTGTGAATATTCTGGGTAGTGCTGTTGGACCCTGTGCATGTCTCCTGGACCCTTACCTGCCAGTATCAGTTAGCCCTGGCCTCTTGTTAGTAGTTGTTAGTGGGTCTTCACAAGCCATCTCTGAGTATTTCCTTGGGTCTCTTGGCAACCTACTCCACTGCCCTCAGCACAGCTGGGCTGTGAATGAGACATGTTCACAGCCTAGCACCATGTTTTTCTTTTTGATGGTACCAGAGATTGAACCCAGAGCTTTTGCACAGAGCTACAGCCCTAGCCCTTTAAAAAAACTTTAAATTTTAAGACAGGGTCTTGCTAAATTGCTCGGACTGGACTTGAATTTTTGATGCTCCTGCCTCAGCCTCCCAGGATGCTGGGATTACAGACATGAAGCATTATGCCCAGTTTTCAGCACCTTTTTAGTGAAGGTAGACTCTCAGGCGGGTGTCTTGCAACTCAGAGGGGAGCAGCACATGTGAGAAGGCATCAGGGTCTAGCAGTGGTGGACACCTACTTTTCACAGGGATGGATCCCCACCTTCTGTGGAGGTCTCCACCCTGGGCTCCCACCCTGGGCAACCAGCTTGTGCTATTGGAGAAACCAAAATCTCCCGGGTTCCTTGAAGAGACATGAGTGTGGTCAGCTCATTACTGTCATGTGAAACTTCTTTTTCATGGACACCAGTCTGTTTTCAATGTCTGTGCGCCTTCTTTTCGCCAAAGACCAGCCGCATCCATGTAGATGGCAGCTGAGGTTCTCACGGTGCAAAAACCAAGCCAAACCAAGGCCTGCCTGGGAGCCTGGCTGCTGCCGTCACAGCTCCCTGGTGCGAACTGCTCCCTAGGTGTTTCAGTAAGTCTGCCTGATGACTCACCCTGCTCTCTTCAATTATTTCTGGATTACTTTTCATAATTGCAAAATTTAAATCCAGCTGCAGAGCGTGCCTAGCACCCCTGGGAATGGCTGAGGGCATCAGAAGGCCAGGCTTCAGGGCTGGCATCACTTTACAGAAGGAAATTGTTTCATCTCTAGTTTCTTAAAACACTTGTACCGCCTCCCCCAACTTAGAAAAGTAAGACGTGGTTAGGGGACTCAGTTACCGCCTCCCCCAACTTAGAAAAGTAAGACGTGGTTAGGGGACTCAGCTCAGCAGTCCAGCACTTGACTAATGTGTGTGTGTGTGTGTGTGTGTGTGTGTGTGTGTGTGTGTGTGTGGCCCTGGATTCCATTCTCAGCACCCCAAAATAAAAAGTGGGATGAGCTTATTGTGGAGAAATTGGAAGATCAAAAATCTAGAAGGAAGTTTCAAAATCATTCAGTAAGCAATGAGTCTGTTTCCTGGAGGCCTGGACTTCTGTGGTCACCTGGAAATGGGCAGCTACTTTGCTGAATTTATTCTAAGAGATTCTGGTGGACTCTTTAGTGTTTTCCAAGTATAGAATCACATCATCTGCAAATAGGGATAATTTAACTTCTTTTTTCTGTTTGTATTCTTTTGTATCTCTCTCTCTCTCTCTCTCTCTCTCTCTCTCTCTCTCTCTCTCTGTACTGGGGATCAAACTCAGAACCTTGTGTTTGCGAGGCAGGAGGCAGAACCACTGGGATAAGCCCCTGGCCCTATTTCTTTCTCTTGCCTGATTGTTCTGGCTGAAGTTTCCAGGACTATATTGAAAAAGTGTCTTGAGAATAGACACCCTTATTTCATTCCCTATTTTAATAAAATGCTTTTAGTTTTTCTGCATCTAATATGATATTAGTGACAGGTTGGTTATGTATAGCCTTTACTATGTTGAGTTATATTTTACTCAGGGGTTTATCATAAAGAGATACTAAATACTGTCAGAGACTTATTCTTCTGTTGAGATGCTGATGTGATTTTTTTTTATCCTTGATGCCACTGATGTGATGAATTACATTTATTGATTTGTGTGTGTTGAACCAAACTTGCGTCCCAAAACTTTCATGACACCTCTCGATGGTGGTGTATGTTTCCAACGCGATGTTGAACCTGACTCGCAAATATTTTTGTATCTATGTTCATCAAATTTGTTAGCCCGTAGCTTTCTTTTCTTTTTTGTTGTGTATGCATCAGTTATGGTAGGAGGGTAATGTTGCCTTCATCGAATGAGTTTGGAAGAGTTCTTCCTCTTTTGTTTGAGGAGCACATGTTTTAATGCTTTAAAAATCTGAAAAATCTCAGCAGTGAATCCATGCTATCCAGGACTTCTCTTTGCCAGAAGCTGTTAATTACTGCTTTGATCTCATTGCTTATTAGGTTTCTATGTAGGGTTTTTTTTTTTTTTTAAATAATGCTGTGGTTCAGTTTTGGTGGTCATATGTGTGTACAAATTTCTCTATTCTAGGTTTTCCAATTTATTGTCATACAAGTTTTTGAAATACTTCCTAGCAATCTTATGGGTTTCAGAGGCATCTGTTATAGTACTCCATTTTATGCCTCTAATTTTGTTTACTTGTGTCTTTTCTTTCATTTGGTTAGGTTGACTGAGGGTTTAACCAGTCTGTTGATCTTTTTCAAAGAACCTATTTTTTGTTTTACTCATCCTGTGTATTGCTCTTTTAGTCTCTATTTCATTTACATCTGCCCTGACTTTATCATTTCTCCCTTCTACTGATTTGGGGTTTGGTCTATTCTTGTCTTTCCAAGGCCTAGAAATGCATCACTAGGTTATTTAATTTGAGATATCTGTTTTTCTGGCCCTGTATCTTCTGACTTTAGTAACTACACTCATTTAATAACTCTCTCTCTCTCTCACTGCCTCATAGGTTGGAAAGTCTAAGATCAAGCTGCCAGACTGGTATCTGTTGAGAGCTCCTTTCTCCTTCCAGACGGTGACGTGTTGCTGTTCTCCCAGAAATCCCCTTTGATTCTTGCCCAGGTAGTTTTTTTTTTTTTTTGTATGTTTATTTGTTTGTGTATTTTATAGAGTTTACAGTTGCTATCAGTGAACGGTTAGCCTATTAAGAGTGGAACACTTCCATCCTGGAGGTGGAACTCTGGGTATCATTTAAACCTTTTCACTCATCTGTTATTGGTACTCGAAATACTACAGATTATTCATTTTTCAAGTGCATTTCCAGGAAGCTTGCTAATTTACTAATTTAAATAACTTATCTGAAGACCCCTTGGATTGTATATGTATACTAAATAAAATTGGTAAAAACAGTCAATATTCTTTCTTTCCTTATATGGTTTACTCATTTTTTTCCCCTGGTTTTTTGTTTTGTTTTGTTTTTCGTTTTTTGTACCTGTGATCGAACTTGGGTCCTTACTTGCACTTGTGAGGCAGGTGGTGGAACCACTGAGCTAAAACCCCCAGCCTCATTTTTTTTGTTTTTCTGACTTTACTTCCTTCACTAGGAAGTGTGGTGTTAATTAGAAATTACCACGGATTTTCATGTCTTGCTCTGATGTGTAGGACTTCATCCTCACTCAACTGGGCTGTTTGCTGAACTGTTTCGTTTATTATTGACTTATGTTTGGGTCCCTGGCTTTCTGTCTTTCCCCCATTTTCTTCGCTGTCATGTCTGGAGCCTTCCTTCCATTTTTGTGACTCTAGGCTATGAATATATTCAGTCCTCACCATCAGTGCTCTCTGAACTTCCCAGGCCTTATCAGTAAATTATAATTCACCCTCCAGTTGTTTTCTTCAAGCAGTTTCATGGGGAGCCCTCTCCTTGAGTTCTCCGAATGTTTGTTCCAAATTCATGCGCGAAACTCTCTCTAGCCTTTGGCATTTAAGAGAGTTGCACTCATATCCATAATTGGTCCCAGTTCTTTTCTGCAGGGTGCTGTGAATGCGTCTCCATGTCTTCTGATATTGACTTAGCGGGCCAGAAATATGAAACTAGCTTGATTTTTTTTTATTCTACTAAGGAATTCGATCATTGTGCCTGATTTCCCCCAAAGATACTTTCCTTATTTTTCTTTCATTAGGTTTTAGCCCATTTGTGCTGCTATATAAAAAAAAAATACCACAGACAGTGATTCATAAAACTCAGAAACCCTCTCTCACAGCTGTATAAACTGGAAAATCTACGCTTAAGCTGCCAAACTTTCTGCTGAGGGCTGCGTTCTGCTTCCAAGATGGCACCTCATTGCTGTGTCCTCATACAGTGGAGGTAAGAAGGAAAGTGGAGCCGGGTGTGGTGGTGCACATGTGTAATCCCAGCACTCGGGAGGCTGAGGCAGGAGGATCGCTGTGAGTTCGAGACCAGCCTGGGCTACATAGTGAGTTCCAGGTCAGTCTCAACTACATAGGGAGACCCTGTCTCAAACCCCCCACCAAAAAAAGAAAAAAAAAGGAAAGTGGACACAAAGGCTATCTCCTTGTATGGCAAAGAGTGGACTAGCAAAAAGTGCCTGAGCTGGTTCTTAAGTCCCCTTTCTAAGGCACTGATCTACTCATGAGGGCCCAGGATTTAACCACTTCCCCTCCTCCTAATGCCACACAACAGGGATTAAATTTCAAATCATGAATTTTGGAGAATGCAAATGCAAACCAGAGTGGATCTTTAAAGCGTGCCTTGTATTCGTCTGTTTTCTATTGCTATAACAGAGAATGTGAGGTGGGTGACTTATAGAGAAATGAGATTTATTTAGTTCACATCTGGAAATTCAAGAGCCTGGTGCTATCATCTGCTCAGCTCTACTGATTGCTTTCTGAACACACCTCATGGCAGATGGCAGGACAGGACTGTGAGTGTAAGAGGAAGAGAGCAATGTTCTGAGACAGAAAGCAAGGAGACTGGGGGTCAGCTCAGATGTTTTTATAACAGCTTGCCTCATGGGCCCTGATTAGGGTCCCTCTCAAGCTGCACGGATCCCTTGTGAGGGTTGTGCTCCCAGTGACCTAATCGCTTCCCCTAGACTCCGTCTCTCAAAGGTTTCACACCACTCGATCATGATCATCATCATGATCAGTGGTGCCTGAGGTCCCCACCTCCCCAACCGCCTGGCTTACTTGCTTTGTTTGTTTGTTTGTTTGTTTATTATTTTGCAGTGGCCTGGCACACACGCCAGTCAAGTGCTCCACCGCTGAGCTATACCTCCAGCCTTATCTTACCTGTTCGCTTATTTTTCACAATTGACACAAGGGTCTCCATTTTGATCCTGACAGATTTCACAGGTACCAACCTTCTGTTAGGAGTAAAGTTACTGTGGATCTCATGTATACCACGAGGACTGTGCCGTACTGAGCTGTACATTTGAAATTCGCTGAGGAAGTAGATCCTAACTGCCTAACTGTCCTTATGATATGAGTGTGAGTGCACACACACACACGCACACACACACACACACACACACACTAAAATATATCAAATGGCCACATCGCATACCTTGGCTATGGACCGTTGTGATCCAGCAGTTTATCCTCCAATAATGCTAAGGGAACTACACCTTACGATGATTTATTGTGATGGTTTCTATCTAGATGGTCCCTCCAAGCCGTACGCACTCCTGGGTGGGGCTTTGGGAGGTGACGGGGTCATAGGGGCGAGATACGCATTGGCATTGGCGGGTTAGTTGGTCCACGATGAGTCTACAGCTAACTGTGCCACTGGGAGGTGAAGCCTGGTCAGAGGCTGTGGGTCACTGGGGTGCGGTCTGGGAAGGTCCGTCTCCCTCCTCCTCACTTGGTCTCTCTCTCTGCTTCCCACGGCCACGCTGTGGGCCGTTCTGTGCCAGGCCCTTCTGTCGTGCTGCCTGCCTTGGAGCTGGCTGATGATGGGCTGAAACCGCTACCAACTGAGCTGCAGTAACTCTCTCCTTCGCGTCGTTGTGGGTGACCGGCACTGTGCCTCAGCAGTGAGAAAGTGGCTAAGACACTTATTAAGTTCAAATGATTTATACAAGCCCCTGCAGTGGAATAAACTAAGATGGCAAATACCACAGACTTCTCTTTTAGTGAGGTGATGTGAGCCAGGCCTTTCTCTTTTCATTTCCTGCTGCCTGGTTTTACCATATTTGTACAAAAGCTCTGAGGAAGGAAGAATCTTTTACTGATGCTGACACTTCCCAGAGGAGTGGGCAAGGCCATCCTTCCTCGTCAGAGAGGCCTGGGCCGGTGTGAACGCTGCCCAGGCCCGACATGGCGTGGGTGTGAAAGATGCCACCCAGAGGGAAGCTGGGTCAGGAGGTGAGGAGCCGAGCCAGCCGTTAGGAGAGGGCCTGCTCCGCAGCCCCTGGGAGCGTCCCCTTTTGAAGCAATTACACTGTCTGTGTTTCTCGAGGCTCCCTCTGATAGGAGTGATCCTCTCCTGTTACGTTCAAGATGAAAGGCTCTAGGTTAAAATTTCCCTCACAGGAAATTTATTCTCCCCGTGTTTAATGGAAGAGGCTGTCGAAAATGTGTCAAGAATACAAAGCTTCGTCCAAAACAGAAACCTGAAATGGAACTTCTAATAATCCTGGGGAAGCGCGGGCCTCCGTGGGAGGGAGAGGCCGGCTGTCAGAAGTTGCCACTGGGAAACTTCTGTGGTCAAAAAAAAAATGTCCTTTGTGGGCCTCTCCTCTGAAGAAAGTGTTCTAGGTTGAATGATTTACAAAGGCTTTTTCCCCACCACTTACAAGCGGAACTCTTACTTTTGAAAAAAAAAAAGAAGGAGGAGGAAGAAAAGTGGCTAAAATGGAAGGCAGTTACTCTCTCTGGACAAGTGGTTCTTGGTGACAGGTGATATTGGCCCCGAGAGCACACGGGGCAGTGGCTGAGGACATCTGTGCGCTCACCCTGGGGTGGGGGCTGTCGCATCTGGTGGGTGGAGGCCGGGATGCTGCTTACACTCCACAGTGCCCGGGGTGGCAGGTTTTGTATTTGAGTGTAAAAATGTGGAGGAGCGCTGTCCCTGGGACACCATCTCGCAGGCAAACATTCGCAGCTGCTTTTCCATTGTGATTGATTTGGGCAACCAGAGAATTCATTGGTTTCCGGTGTTTCAACTTAGAGGCAAGCTTCCCGCACAGGTGCACATGTTGGGCACAAGAGACACTCGATGCCCTTCTGTGGAATAAAGAAAAGAGTGAACACTTGCAGGGGTGGGGAGAGAAAGAGAAAAGAGAAGGCAGAAGGGAGCTCAGCAGCGGCTCCCACTGCCTGGGCCCCGGTAGTGCAGCTGCAGAGGGAAGGGGTCCCGGAAGTAGTCCAGAACGTTCCCCAGAAAGCACGCTGCCTTGAAGCTCGGCTGTGACTGATGGGCTTCTACAGAGGTGACTGGGTCACGAGGACTCTAACTTCATCAGCGCTTTTAATCCTTCCGGACACACTTTGATGGCATTATTAGTTACTGGGGCGATGGAAACAGGAGCCGAGCCTTGCTGAAGGACTGGGTCGTGGGGTGACCTCGGGACTGTATGTGGCCTCCCGCCTTCCTCTCTGGCTCTCCTGCTCTCTGCTTCCTGGCGGCCATGAGGTAAGCAGCTTTCCGCCGCCACGCCCTTCAGCCATGATGTTCCTGCCTCACAGGGGCTTAAAATGAATAGAGCCAGCTGACCATGGGCTCCCTGAAGTCGTTGGGGTGACGTATTTTGTCACAGCAGCTGAAAGCTGAATCGCGTGAGGGTTCTGTGGTTTCCAGCCGGGGTGACTGGAGAAGACCCAAGGATCCTGCTGGCCAGGCAGGGAAGAGGATGATTTCCAGAGGAAACAGCAAAACTCCTGCCACTCACAGCCCTCAGACGCTTCCAGCCTCAAAGCAGTCATTAACAATGCTCTTTGGAGCAGCAAGTTTTACCTCTCATTGCAAATAGTTCCTTCTATTTGATGTTTTGTTTTTTTTAGTCCGTCTTCTTTCCTTGTACAAGGTGTCATTGGAAAGAGCTAAGGGATGTGGTGGGGGTGAGTCAGTGCTGAGCACTTGCCAGGCTGCAGGAAGCCTTGGGGGCTGCGTACCCAACATCACAGAGCGAGCAAACAAACAAACACAAATGAAACCGATAGTCACAGTGCCTGCTGTGGACTGTAAAATTCTGTGGGCACTGGGAGCCGGGCCAGGGCACTGGGAGGGCAGAGGAGGAGGGGCAGGGTCTCTGATCCTCCCCCCAGGGCTCCGCGGCTAGGGAGGGAAGTGGTGCGACTTCCTCTCCCTGCTCAGAAACCACTCCTTTCCAGTTCACCATTTGGAAAGCCGAACACGCCCCATCGTCCTCACAGACACCTGGAGGAGGACGGGACAGGTGGCAGCTCCGGAGCCCAAGGCTCTGGCTCTGCTCCCGTGGCTGTCGGCGGGGAGGACGGCAATCCTGTGGCCAGTGGGGCATCTGTGGGGTGCGCTGAGCGTGGCTGCTGCCGGAGGCACTGCTTGTGGCCAGGACACTTCCAGGAGGAGCTTCCAGAGTCCGTCCATGCGGAGCCAGGTGAGGCTGCCGGCCTCTGGTGACCACACGGCCCCACTGCCAGCCTGGCTGGTGGACAGAGCCGTGCCCCACCCAGTTCCCGGGACAACGGCCCGAGCCATCTGGTGTTTTATCTGTGATGAAGCCGCCCAAGCTCACAGCATCACTCTCGGCCCAAACAGAACCCCGAACCCAGCAAGCAGCAGCTCCCGTCTGTCTCCTCCACCCTGGACGACCTCTACTCTGCTTCCTTTATCAGTGGACTTGCTTTTCTGGGCATTTCATCTTAACAGTAATCACTCAGTGTTGTGTTGCAAATTTCTCCAGTGGCCAGAGATGCTGAACGTTCTCTTGGGTACTTCTCGGCCATATTATGTTCTCCTTTTGGGAACTGTGTGTTCCTTTCAAATGACCACTTTTTGACTGGGTCTTTTACTCTTTGGGGTTTGATTTTTGGGGGTACTTTAGAGATTCTAAATATTAGTCATCTCTGAGGAATAGCTGGCAAAAAATGTTTTTTCCTTTCTGAATTCCATCTTACTCCAGTAAGAATGGCTATTATCAAGGGCTCAAAAAAACAGAAAACAGCCAGGCCTGGTGGCGCACTCCTGTAATCTCAGCACTTAGGAGGCTGAGCCAGGAGGATCGCTGTGAGTTTGAGACCAGCCTGGGCTACACAGTGAGTTCCAGGTCAGTTTTGACTACATAGTGAGACCCTGTCTCAAAAAACAACAACAACAAAAAGCAAAACAAAGCAAAAACAAACAAACAAACAAACCCCAAAAGCTGGTGAGGTTGCAGGGGAGAGGGAATCCTTCTACACTGTTGGGAACCTAAACTGGTACAACTATGGACATCAGTGCAGCGATTCCTCAAAGAACTAAAAATAGGAATTCCATTTGACCCAGCCATTCCCCTCCTGGGCAGATATCATTACAGTGACCCATGCACAGCATGTTGACAGCAGCATGATTCACAATGGCTAAATTGTGGGAGTGGCCCACATGTCCGATGGCAGATGAATGGATAAAGAAAACGTGTGTACACCCAACCGGGGCATAAGGAAATCTGAGGGTCAGTGAAGGACAAGTGTGAATCACTTGTCGGACAATGGATTGTGAGATCATAACGCTGAGTGAAAAGAATCAGACCCTGAGGGGTTTCTTTAATATAAGAAACCAAACATCTGAATAATCTAAAGAACAAACTGAAAGCGGGACGGGAGGAAAGCAGCAGGCAGACTTTGGAGATGGGAGAGAGGGAGAGCAGAGGGAGCTGGAGAGAGGGCTGAGGATGACCGAGAGGCGGTGTGTGTGCACCAGGTGCCCACGGAGGCTGTGATGCTTATGTGTGGCAAACACAGGCTAGAAAGAGGAAAAGAGAAGAAATCAAGCAACTCGTTCCTTCTGTGCCTGGCCTCATTCGCGGAGCTCATTTCTCAGAGCTCGGAACTTGGCTCCCTTCTGAGGCTGATCAGACCCTGTTATGGTTGGGGCCTGGCTGTCCCCCAACACCTCATGCGGTCAGAGGTGGCTGAATCTGCCATGCAAGATTACAAACCTCTACACGGGAGCGAGTGGTTTGGCACCGCCCAGATCCCAGCGCTCTGGATGGGAGAAAAGAGGCAGCGAGACTCGGTGAAGCTCACTTGTTCCCTTTGCCACCTGTGTGCCCCATGTTGTTTCTCTTCTACAAGGCCTGTTTGTCACCCCTGCACCGCAGACAGCCAACTACGGGCGGAAACCTCTATGAACTGTAAGCCAAACAAATTCCCTTTTAACTTGGGTGTTGTCTCGGCAACGAGAGAAGAGAAACTAACACAGACCGAGCCACGTGGACGGGCACACTGGGCCGCCAACTCTCCTGCTGCAGGCTACACGGGTGCTCCTAGGGTTTGTTGTGAACGAGCTACGGTGGACGTCTGTGTGTGTTTCTGTTGCAGCACCCATTTTCGGTTCTTCTGGCTTTGGCTGTTTATTTCTTTATTTAAGGCTCTGGTTATCAAACTCAGGACCTTGTGCTTTTGAGGCAGGTAACAGAAACCACTGAGCTAAATCCCCACCCCTGGCTTTTTGTTTTTTAAACATAGCTGTGCTCGCTCTACCAGACCCAGCGCCCTGCGGGGAGCGGCCAAGGTCGGCGCTGAGTCCAGGGGAACCCTGTGGCCCTGAGCTGGGAGGGGGACACAGTCCACCGTCTGGGAGAGGCAGAGAGGCGTGGTGTGAGCTCTGGGCCCCTGAGCCCCGTCCTCCCTGAGCCTGCGTCTGTGTGGGCTGGAGGCACGGGCAGCTCATGGGTGTGTGGGCACCAGGGGAGGCGGCTCCTCCCTGACACTCTGCAGATCCCACCTCAAAGTGAGGTGGAGCAGCACTGCAGGATGCTCCTGTGCAGGTCCCTGAGCCCTGGGCTGAGCCCCTTAGTGCAGCCCTGACCCGGGGGCTGTTTGGGGAAGGGTTGTAAGGGTGTGGTTGGGAGCCTGAAGTGCAGGCCCTGCTCTGAGAGCAGCATCCTGGTAAGAAGAGGAAGGGAGGCCATGTGAGCCCGGCCGGGTGTGGGGACGGAGCTGGGGCTCAGCAGACACCCGGCCGGCCCCTGGATCTAGGAGGATCGATTCCCATCTTGTAAGCCTCTGTCTGTTCCGCTTGTTACAACATCCCAAGCCGCTAACGCACTCTTCTCCCAGAAAGGACCTCAGGAGTCTGCAAGAGTCCTGAGGGGACTGACTCAGTTTCCCCACAGTCAAGAACAATCTCACCACCCACACCAGCACGTGGGAAAGGGAGGGTCAAATCCCGTCTTTATCTAACATATTTACGTTTTCTTCACCATGGGTATCTGTACCTCAGTTCTGATCTTGTTTTGTTTTGTCTTTTGGAGACCAGGGATTCGCTATGTAGCCCAGGCTGGCCTTAAACTCTAGGCCATCCTCCTGCCTCAGCCTCCCGAGTTGTGGCTAATTCTGATTTTTAAAAAACAAGGGCGTTGAGTATTTTGTTAATCTAGAAGATGAGGTTTCCAGCCTCCCCTTCACTTACTCTGTGTCCAAAGCAATCCGCTGCTTGGGCTCTGTAGTCCAGGCCTGTTTCTGGGGGCCCCTTCTTCCTGGCCCTGCAGAGATGCCGGCGCCGTCCACCAGGTGGCGGGCTTCCCCCGCGGATGGCGCAGGTTCTCCCTGCTCCTGCTGGGAGACATCCTGGGCCTCTGCGAGCTGCCCCTCCGGCCCCACCCTTCTCTGTGCCTTTGTTGACCGATCCCTGCAGGATGGTGTATGCGGTCTGCACAGCCCCATCCAGCCCCAGGGACGGGGGACAGCAAGGCAGACGGCAGCTTGGCTGGCTGGATGGGCAAACATGGAGGCACAGGCCAAGGACTCAGGATGGAAGCAGGCAGGTGGCCTGGCCTGTCTCTGGAGACAGAGGCAGATCTCTCATGGTCAGAAGGACGCAGGAGGTGACCTTGGACCAGAAACTCAGGCTGAAGTGACCGTGCAAAGGTCCTGAGGTAGGCCCAAAGGCCAGGTGATTGCCGGATATGTCCAGTCATTGGCAGGGCAAATTAGAGGGTAAGTTTGTAGCTTTGGATGCAGCGTGTGCATTCTGCCAGGAGACCTCCGGAGTCACCGCCCAGGTATTGTCTCTCCTGCTGTCACAGCCACACTGAGGCCAGAAGAGCAGAGGCCCTGGGACCGATGCAGTGGCATCACTTCCCAGCTCTGCCAGTCCCAAGCTGCACGCACAGGGTGAGTTCCCTCCTGTCTTAGCCTCTGCACCACCCGGAGGGATGAGCACCCTGGCGAGGGTGGGCATGTCTCCTGGACGCCGGCTCCTGCATCCTCCCGAGGTCCCTGCCGGGGCAGAGGCCCCCTCCTCTCCTCTGCGCTTTGGGGAGCAAGGGGCCCCATTGCTGTCCAAGCTGGGTGGGCGTCCGCGGGGAAGAGAGGGCGTGAAGGTCAGGGCTGCTTGTGCGGGGAGGGGCAGTTGTGCCTCTGTTTCCCAGGAAAGCGCCAGGCTTCCTTCTCTGGCTGTGGGCAGGTGGCTGCGGCTCACGCGCACCTGAGTCCTGTTATTTTTAGGAGAAAGCGAATCCCTCTCCAGCTGGGCTTCATAAGGGCTCTGTGGTGCGGGGTGTGGGCCTGGGGACAGCAGGGCCCGTGGAGGCAGAGTCTACTCCTGGGAGCTTCCTTCCAGGCCCAGAGACGCCGACGCAAAAGGTAAGGACCCCAGGGTGGAGGGAAACTGAGGCAGGGAGGAGGTGGGCACCCTGGGATATCTGCGCCGTCATGAAGGAGCGGGGCAGGCTTAGGGAGGGCGCGCCAGAGGAGATGGCTGTAGGGGGCAGGCGGGGCTGGTGGGTGTGCGGTGGAGGACAGGCCATGCCTGGGGGCTCCCCGGGGCTTCCTGCAGCTCCACCCCGTGCCCACCCCTTCCCGCCCGGGGCAGCTCACTGCCGGCTTGGCCTCCAGCCTGCCACCCCTGGCAGGACAGGAAGACCCCATCCCAGGCCTCCCCGGGGCTTCCTGAGGCTCCTGGGCTTCTGCCTTGCCGGCCGGGGAGCCGGATGCTCTTGCTGCTGGGCTCCTCCTCAGCGCCCCACCGGGCTGCAGCTCCTCCAGCCCTCTTCCTGAGCCTGCGCTTGGGCTCCTCACCCCAGGGTCCTGACCGCCGAGAGGGACACAAGCTGGGCGCACGTGGATCTGGGCTCCTCTGACTGCACACACTGCACCTCGCTGTGTCTGCCTCCTCCAACAGTCTGGACCCCCCAACTGGGAGCACATCATCCCCTGCACCCCGCACCCCAGCCCGGCTCACAGACGCAGGGCCCAGGCAGGTTCACCTCTCAGGCGAGCATCGGGCGCCCTGTGAGCAAAGCCCGAGCCGCCTTCCTGGGCTCACTTCGAACGTGGGCTGAATAAGCACGCGGAGGTGACCTGGAGGCGACGCTGTGGGTGTCTGTCCGTCTGGCCCCTTCCCTCAGGGGGCCGCACCTGG